>NW_026652277.1:35846247-36285260 GCF_009828535.3 Hylobates moloch
CAGACACTTCTCAAAAGAAGACATTTATGCAGCCAAAAAACACATGAAGAAATGCTCATCATCACTGGCCATCAGAGAAATGCAAATCAAAACCACAGTGAGATACCATCTCACACCAGTTAGAATGGCCATCATTAAAAAATCAGGAAACAGGCCGGGTGCGGTGGCTCACGCTTGTAATCCCAGCACTTTGGGAGGCCGAGGCGGGCGGATCACAAGGTCAGGAGATCGAGACCACGGTGAAAACCCGTCTCTACTAAAAATACAAAAAATTAGCCGGGCGTGGTGGCGGGCGCCTGTAGTCCCAGCTACCCGGAGAGGCTGAGGCAGGAGAATGGCGTGAACCCGGGAGGCGGAGCTTGCAGTGAGCCGAGATTGCGCCACTGCACTCCAGCCTGGGCGACAGAGCAAGACTCCGTCTCAAAAAAAAAAAAAAAAAAAATCAGGAAACAATAGGTGCTGGAGAGGATGTGGAGAAATAGGAACACTTTTACACTGTTGGTGGGACTGTAAACTAGTTCAATCATTGTGGAAATCAGTGTGGCGATTCCTCAGGGATCTCGAACTAGAAATACCATTTGACCCAGCCATCCCATTACTGGGTATATACCCAAAGGATTATAAATCATGCTGCTATAAAGACACATGCACACGTATGTTTATTGCAGCACTATTCACAATAGCAAAGAGTTGGAACCAACCCAAATGTCCAACAACGATAGACTGGATTAAGAAAATGTGGCACATATACACCATGGAATACTATACAGCCATAAAAAATGATGAGTTCGTGTCCTTTGTAGGGACATGGATGAAACTGGAAAACATCATTCTCAGTAAACTATCGCAAGGACAAAAAACCAAACACCGCATGTTCTCACTCATAGGTGGGAATTGAACAATGAGAACTCATGGACACAGGAAGGGGAACATCACACTCTGGGGACTGTTGTGGGGTGGGGGGAGGGGGGAGGGACAGCATTAGGAGATACACCTAATGCTAAATGACGAGTTAATGGGTGCAGGAAATCAACATGGCACATGGATACATATGTAACAAACCTGCACATTGTGCACATGTACCCTAAAACCCTAAAGTATAATAAAAAAAAAAAAAAAAGAAAAAAAAAAAAAAGAAATTTATTCTTCAACTTTGTTCTTTTTCTTCAATACCATGTTGGCTATTCTGTGTTTTTGGCCTCTCTCTATAAACTTCACAATTAGTTTCTTGATATACATAAAATAACGTGCTGGTAATTTGTTTGGGATTTTATTGAATCTATGGATGAGGTATGAAAAACTGACAGCTTGAAAATATTATATCTTCCTATTTATGAATGTAAAACATCTCCACTTGTTTAGTTCTTTGATTTCTTTCAACAGAGTTTTGTAGCTTCCCTTGTATACAACTTGTATTTTATTAGGTTAATACAGAAATATTTTATTTTGAGGTTGCTAATGTAAAAGAAATTGTGTTTTTAATTTCAAATTACTCTTATTCATTGCTGAAATACAGAAAAGCAAGTGACTTTTGTATTAATCAAGTATATTAATCTTGTGTTGTACAACCTTGTAATCACTTATTATTTTGAGTAGTTTTTTTGTCAATTTTTAAAAATGATGTCATTGTGAGGAAAAGCAGTTTTATTTATTCTTTTCCAAATTGTATGCCTTTTATTTCCCTTTGTTGTCTTACCACATTAGCTTGGATATAATTTTTATTGGATTACAGACGATACGCATTTTACTTTGTTTTGTACTGGTTGTTTCATATTTCTGAAAATATTCTTGAGCTGTCTTTTGTAATGTGGTAAAGTTACTTGGAAATAGTTTCTGGTGTGTGTGTGTGTGTGTGTGTGTGTGTGTGTGTGTGTTAAGGTGGAGGTGGCTTTATGCTTTGTTAAATAAAACTAGATCTGTATTTAGTCTTGGGTAAATTTTCCCTATTATTTGCTATTCTCCTTGATGCCCTGTGAATTATGAGGTTTTCCACTCAAGAATTTGGGAGGAACCCTCTGTGTGCCCTGCACACTGTTCCTTCCAATGCAGAATTTCTCAACCTCAGCATAATTGTGATTTTACACTGGACAGTTCATTCCTGCCAGAGGCTCTCCTGGGATTTATAGGATGTTTATCAACATCCCTGGAGCCTATCTACTTGATGTTAGTTGCAACCTCACCCTAAGTTGGGAGAGGCAAAAATATCACAAGATATTGCCAAATATACCCTGAGAGACAAACCTGCCCCCAGTTGAAAATTGCCACTTTTAACGTTTGCGAGCAGTCCTTTTTTTGATCTCAGGTAGATTTTTTGCATGCCTGTGCTGATCACGGAATACCTGAAGAAGGTACTTCAAAGATGTTTGGAGTTCTCTCTGTGCACCTGTGTCCTCTGTGTTTCTCTACCTGTAAATTCTAACCATGTCACTTTTTTTCCCAACTCCCTGCTCTTTCTCCTCAATGTCGAGAGTCTGCTGGGCTATTTTCTTGGTTACTTCTCCATCTGGTGCAGCCTAGAAATTTTCTCTAAGCAGCACATTCAGCAATTATAGGACTTCGCTCATTATTTTTTATCTTTAGGGATCGTTGGGTTTCTTTTGTTTGATATTCAATCATTCACGTATTTTCTTTTCTGGATTATTAGTTGTTTTAGACAAGAGAGTAAATCTTATTCTTGTTACATAATCTTGGCCAGAAAGAGTGGTGTCTTATGTTTGCAAATATATAAATATTATACTATTATATTATTCACATATTTACAGTGTTCTGGCATGTTTAAATTAAACTAATTTTATTTTAAATTATATTAATTTAAATTAATTCATTAAATTAAATTATTTAAATTAATTAATTTTAGTTTTAAAATTTATCCCCTGTTAATTCTCTATACTTAGAAAAAAAAATTATCCCAATAAAATTTGTCCTTATGTTGGGAATGCCTACCTTGTCACAATTTTTATTTAAGAATTATAGATCTAACAGTTCCGCTTATCCTAAAATAAAATCCAGAACTGACCCACCAGATTCTACTTGCAAAATAACTATGACTTTCGACTTGAATTATTATATTCTTATCAATAGGATGGTAAATCATAAATAAAAATCAAAGGCTAAAAGTGACTTTATATTAACCTTTAGCTACTAACCAGAACTGGAATCCTTAAAATATAATTAGCAGAACTTTAAGTGATTGCCATTAATATATTTTATTAAATTTTCTTCTATAATTGAAAGGTAAGAAAAATGTATGCAAACATATTTTGCAGTATTTTCTAATACTGCAATAATTTGAACTTGATACTGTTAAATTATTCATCTTTTGCTCCTGCCCGTTTACTTTTGCTAGTTCTCAGACTCCATCCTGCCCAGCTTACATTGGCATTCCCAGATAATTGTCCAAGTTTCAGACATACTTCAATTTACTCCCCTTTTATTGGAACTCAGGACCTACCTCGTCTAAGAAAAAACTACCTCTAATGCAAAAAAAAAAAAAAAAAATCTGTGTTTATTTGTAAATAGGAGCTAAGTATCTTTTGCTATACTTATCACCCTAATGCATGCATTTTAATTCAACATGATTCATTGATATCTACTATGCTACAGTCATAAATTTGTGTGCTGGAGTATAGCTTTAGTTAATTTCCTCATGCAAAACATAGTGATAATGTTAAGTAATTTAGATATGCTTCAGGGGCAAGAGGAGGATTTTTACATCTTTGCTGTCACTTCATATAAGTTGTTTTTATTCTGCTTACCACAGGCCAATCAAAATTTGGAGATAAACCTTATTAAGTAAGGAATATCCATAGAGTAGATACATGGTATTTGCTTTCTTTTTCCTTTAAAGAGACATTTCAACCCAAAATTTTCTTGGTGTTCCTTGGGATGATAGAGTAATTTTCATAATGGACTAAAATCTGTTAGAAATGGCAAAACATAAAATTGTCCTTTATACGAACAAACTGAGTACACATTGCACCTACATACAATCTGTCACCATAGCATAGCATTTTGCACAGAATAGGATGTCCAGCTGTGTTTTCATAACACAATACAGTTCCATCGTCCCACACAATGTTTGGATACTCTTCCAGAGGGCCTGAAATATGCCTCTAGATAAACCACTGGCAATCTCTAAAATTCTGCCTTTCCCCACTATCCCCAACTAATTATTTTTACCTATTTAATTACTTTCTTTATTATTGAAGTTCTACTTCCTTTCTAATTTTTGTTAGTTTAATTAAAGTTACTAAATAGTATTTTAAAACATGTATATTTTACATCTTATAATAATGTTCTCATTTGATGTTCTTGGATTAAATTCATTTTTTAAATAGAAAAGTTTAATTACATCTCAGAGAAAAGTTCTTTTGCTTAAAGTTCATATGACTTTGAGTTTAACCTTTGCCAAATATTTATATTCTCACATATAACCTAGTGCAGACCATCTACTTCACAGAGACATTTTAATGTGTTTTGAAAATTTGTTTTACATCTTCAGTCTATTGTATGCTGGCCCAAACCAGTTTTGACATTCACAATTACTAGTTTTTTGTTTGTTTAATAGATATCATTAGCCTCCAATAACTAGTTAGGTGAAAGCCATTAAGTTTTTTATTTCTTACAATGCTACTACCGGATAGTAAATAAAATAAATATGAATTTCAGAATACTAATATGCATGCAAATATTTATTAGGAAACAGTGATGAAAACAGTCGTATCACCTTTTCTTACAAGTTCAATAGAGTCCAATTTATTATCATTTTGGGGACTCTAGTGAGAATCTTGCATCTCAAGGCATAAATGACAGTCTTCTAGTAGAAGAACTCAGCTGCTCATCTGGTTCAAATATAGTTACATAATTCTTTGTTACATGTCTGAATGAAGGGCTGATTCAAAAGTTTTGGGCCTAGGATGCTACTCTGAAAGGTACAACATGCTAACCAAATCAAGATACTTCGAATAACATACATCATCAATGAAAAATCATTTCTAACATCTCCTGTATTAGTTAAACTCACAAGAACTAAAGATCATGGAAGACATTTGAGTGAAATCTGGCATTTGGCTAAATCTGGCTAAACTAACCAATCATCTCTGAAGTATGTATTCTTAATTAAGGTTATTTAAATTAAGCAACAGCCATTAAAATATAGATTAAAGTTAACTTAGACACACACACACACACACACGTACACACACCCAATTGAGACTTTTAAACATAAGTTACAGCTGTATGACAAAGGCTACATGAATAAAATCCATGCTATAAATATATTCCAGATCCACTTCTCTAAAACAAAGCTCTGTTCTTCTTTTTCACCTACTCACTTCCTGCTCAAAAAAGTTCAGTTGTAATTTATGATCTACAGAGTTAATGCCAAACACCTCAGCCTGACCGTGATGAGCATCCAAGATCTGATACCATCTACCTCACAAATCTTAACTTTCACCACTTCTCTAATGATCTCTTTCACTAACTGACATTCTTTCCAGTTTTACTTTTCTCTCACTGTTACATTTTTTTCTTCTTCATCTCCATTAGTAAACTCTTATTCTTCATAAATGCTATGACACCAGTTTTTCCTCTGCTGTCTTCTGCACATTTTCCTGTGGCTAACTAATATGCTCATTGGACTTCAGCAACCACCATGTGCTGAGTCTAAAAAGGAAGTGAGGGAAAGAAGAAAAGCAGGGGAAATAGCAGGAGCATTCGGAATGAGAAGGAGCAGGGTTCTGATGGACAGAAATCTTCAAAATCAATCCCAGTGGTCGAATTTAGAATCTCTTAAAAATTCAAGGTTTACATTTTTTGCAAAAATGACAATTTGAAGAAACACCAAAGGCCAAAGAAGAAAAGGGACATTTGGCTGGGCATGGTGCCTCATGCGTGTAATCCCAATGTTTTGGGAGGCAGAGGCAGGAGGATCACTTGAGGTTAGGAGTTAGAGACCACCTTGAGTGACATAATGAGACCCCCCCATCTCTACAAAAAAAAAAAAAAAGAAAGAAAGAAAAAAAGTAAAATATGGCCGGAATTGTGGAACGCACCTGCAGTCCTAGCTATTCTGGAGGCTGAGCCAGGAAGATCCGCTTGAACCCAGGAGTTCAAGGTTACAGTGAACAATGATCACATCACTGCATTATAGACCAGGTGACAGAGCAAGACCTTGTCTCTCAACTTTTTTTTTTTTTTAAAGAAAAAAGACGTTTAGGAGAGGTCTTCAAATACTGAGACAGAGTATTCACTTTCTCTCCAAAAGTGTTGAAATTCCATGATACTATTCACAAAATTATTTTCCTTTTTATATGGAAACAGAAGTTACTAACATTATGAACAAGTAAGATATGTAGGTAAGATATTTCAAAGTTAATTGCAAACTTTTCCATGAGACAGTTACATGTTTTTTATGAGAGAGAATAAGTAACACATGCAATTTAATATTTACAATTTATTTGTATAGAAATCCAGGTGGCCTGCCCACTGGGTTTTCCCCATTAGATTAAAGAGAAATAGTCACAAATGACGCAAAATGAGAACTTGCAAAGATATCAGCCAATGGATTGAGAGGTAGGTGGAGGCCTAAACTTTTCCTCAGAAAAATGGAAGAGGTTTAGAATACTACTTTCCCACTTGTTGCACCTTTGTTTGGTCCCTTTTTGCCTTTTGTCTGATGATTATCATCAAGCAAATAACTGTTGCTCAGAGCACAGGACCAACTGGCAAAACTGAAATTTCCCTTTGTCAGGCAGAGAACAGAAGGCTGTATAGATAATACTGGGATGTAGACTGAGTTTGCACATGGAATAAATGATACCCTATTATCAGTTTATTTTTTCCTGTTGTTACTCTGAAGTGTTTTGTTCATTGTGTTTAGTTGAATCAAAGTATTGATTTCAGGGAGAGACCTGTCTAGATTTTGGCAGATTTTAAACAGGGCACTTTAAAAAGAATTAAAAATACTAATTGTTTAGAAGCGAACTTAATTTTCCCAGAGTCTTTCTAGATAGGAAAGAGACCAAGAGATATATCAAGTCTGGCCAACATGGCAAAAGTCCTTCTTTACTAAAAAATACAAAAAAAAAAAAAAAAATTAGCCGGGTGTGGTGGCAGGCACCTATAATCCCAGCTACTCTGGGGGCTGAGGCAGAAGAATGGCTTGAACCCAGGAGGCAGAGGTTGCAGTGAGCTGAGATTATGCCACTGCACTGCAGCCTGGGAGACAGAACGGGACTCTGTCTCAAAAAAAAAATAAAAGAAAACAACAATAACAAAAAAAAAAAAAAGAAAGAAAGAAAGAAAAGAAAGCTTGGAGCAAGCAACCAATGATCACTTTTGGCACTTATGTACCCTACAAGCTCCAGGGGGATAGCTTCCAAGGGGAGATTCCATACATTGACTCATTCTTCAATGAGGAAGGAAAATAATTCCCTGTTTAGTCTTTACTCTGTATTTAGGGCTTCTTTAAGGGCCTACCACATGTGTCCTATTACAAACTCTCTCTTCTCTACATTCTGAGAATCCACTGATACCATCCACTCCTGTCTTTTAACTTGTATACTCACTAAACTCACCTCTCCCCACACCACTTCCTCCATGCCCACATGCATATGATATGTGTATGTCATCTCCAGAGAGAAGATGCTAGAGCCTTATTCTTACTTTTCTTCCTTTCTTTGCCTGGGTGAGAGGGAAATCGTAGAATCATGATATCCAACTCTATATAACAAATTCAGACCTTTATCCTAAGCACCTTTCCCACATATCTACTCAAGCTGCATATTTCCACCTGAGTTTGTTAATTCTATGAATATTCAAGTACTCAGGTAATTGTAACCCATTAAGGTGTGATTCCTGACCTCATGGAGATTACATTCCAGGTAACATTTATTGACTATATTATCCTAATTTGATCTTCACAACAACTTTCTTTTTCTCCTTCACTTATGAATAACTGAGTTAAAGGAATTTTTCAAGGTCATATTGTTAGCAGGAAAGGAGGCTGATGTGATTCACAAGCAAGTCAAGCTTTATGTATCCAAAACTAAACTCTTGGTCACTTTTCCCCTCCCTTCTGTTCACAAATGAAAGAGAAGGAGAGAGAAAGGCCCACCCGTCTTCATATAGTCTCAGTTTCTATGGTTGACTACCCCATTTTGCAAGCAAGAAATCTTTAGTTATCTTTGATTTCTCTTTGTTCTTCATTATCTGCACTTACTTAGTCAACAACTACAGTCAATTTTACAACCTAAATATTTTTCAGTTTCATCAGAATGCTACTGCCTTACTTCAGACCCTCATTATTTCTTCAGTGAAATGTCA
Organism: Hylobates moloch; assembly: GCF_009828535.3. Classification (NCBI taxonomy): domain Eukaryota; kingdom Metazoa; phylum Chordata; class Mammalia; order Primates; family Hylobatidae; genus Hylobates; species Hylobates moloch. Next base: position 35,854,573 of record NW_026652277.1, read on the forward strand.
TCCTAATTGATCTAACGTTCAGTGATTTCATACCCTCCCATCTATTTTCCACATTGTCACCACATTTATTGCTCAAAAGTCCAAATGTAATCATTCCTCTCTCATGTTACTACCTTCCACGTCTCTCAGTTACCTTCAGTGAAAAACTTCATCTCTATGCCTCTCCCATAAGGAGCTCCTGTTATAGGTATAGAGGCTACCTGTGATTTGCTGAATCTGAGTGTGATCCAATTGTAAACTGGTAAAACTTCTTTGGAAAATAACTTAATGTTTTCTTATAAAGTTGAACATGTATTTACCATGTGAATTAGCAGTTCCACCCCAAGGTATTATCTTATGGGAAAAAAATACATGTTGGTCCAAGGTGTCATATCAACTTTCTTTACAATAGTCAAAAACTGGAAACAACATTGATAAACCACTAAAAGATAAATTGATTTACATGTAATAATGTTCTGGAGCTAGCTTATTATCACCCACCAGAGCCTATTGTTAAATTTTCAAAAATTTTGCCAGCTGGTTATATCATGTTGGTAGTTTGTATCTGTCAATGGTAGGAAGAGTTACACCATATAAACTGACAAGTTACACATCAAGACTCCTCGCTTCCCCCGCCAACAGAAAGCTGGTTTTAAAGCACTTATCACATCACTGGTTATATTTGTAATATGGAATTCTTGCTTGAAATAAACTGAAACAAACTACAAATAAATACAACAACACAGATAAATCTCAAAGACATTATGCTGAGCAAAAGAGGCCAGGCAAGAAAGATCACAATACATATAATTTTATTTACTAGGTTGGTGCAAAAGTTATTGTAGTCTTTGTCACTATTTTTAATAAAAAACCACAGTTACTTTTGCACCAACCTAGTATTTGCAATTCTTCAGGCAAAAATAATCTACACTGACAAAAGACATAATAGTGGTTTCCTGCATCCAGGACTTTCGTAGTGGTGGGAGGCTGACTACTTAAGGATATTGGGTAACTTTTTTGCGGTGATGAGATGTTCTATGTCTTAAGTCTGGTAGTAGTCCCAGGGATATATTTGTCAAAACTTGTCAGACTGTGCTTTCAAAATGGTTGCATTTTACTGAATGCAGATTGTAGCTTAATAAAATTGATTTACATTTTATAATTATATATGAATTATATTATATATAATTATTCATATATACCTGTACAGATATAACTTTATATTGAGAACTAGCTGAGTCATCTTATTTCTAGCATTGTAATCTCTGTGTGAAGCATTTGTGGTTTAATAGGAAAGATTCATAAAATTAATCTTATTTCAAGTCTTTTTATTAAAAATATTGTCACATTTCTAAATGCTAACTCTCTTCTTAACAGTTTTCTTCTGGTATTTAAAATTGCTTTTCTTAAGTTACTTCAAGTTAAATTGTTTTAGGAGGTGTGCTTAAGCAATTTTCTGGTTGGAGGTAGTATTAATTCCTAAAATCAGTAACAACCGAATTCAATAAGAAATACATGACTCATATAGTTAATACTGCTTTAGAAAAAGTGTAACTACTAGTAAATGACTTGCCCCTCAGAAATCACTAGTTATTTTGTCCTGACTTTAATGCAAATAAAATATTAAAATGTATTATAAATATTTTGGAAATATTGTTGATGCTTTAAAGACTTTTAAGGCCGTAAAAAATAGAATATTTTAAACAGAAGGACAAGTTACTACAATTTTAATTTCACTTGAAACTATACAAACTTTATTTCTGTACATATTTCAAATTTAATATTACATGATTTATCTTACCTTTAACGTGTAGCACCATAAAACATGTGAGAAGTCCTTGCATTTCTCTTGAAGCACACTTGTCTTAGTCTACTATCCAAAAGAAATTGCTCTCCTGAAGTATAGGTTAAAGGTAATTTAGTGATGAAGTATTACGCATTTGTAGTGGTGATATTAGAAGTTCTAATTAAAGACAGAGATGAAACGTGTTTATATCCATATATAACAATTTTTCATTCATTTTCATTCTTTGCTTATGAATAATTCTATTTATCATTCAACCTGGAAATTGAATCTCTTGGGAACTACACATTGTTTTGGAGAGATGTGTGCTGAACTTTAATTGATAAGGAGAAAAGTATGTCATCTGTTTTCTATGAGGTCTGATGTAAAATTTTCTATTATGCTTTGTCTCTGTATTTTCCAAGTACATGTCCAGTCTCAGAAGTAATGAGATTCACTTTAACACATTCACTTTAACATCAGACTATTTCAGGAATGACTGTAGCAGACACTGTTGGTGTCCTGTGCCAGGTCTTCATATTTCTGCCTCCGAGTCCTCCTGCAGTTGTAATCTGAATTCTTCTCACCCTCTGTCTCAGGTCTTTCTCTAGGCAGCAGAGTCAATCTCTCTGAGTCCAGATGCAGTTGGGCCTACAGGGGCCCTGGGAGTGTTAAAGAAAGGGAGGCATGTGGTGACTTCAAACAGCAGGAATCTAGAGCTGGTGGGTAAAAGCCCCAGCCTCCAATCCTTCAGGGGAAGGTTTTGTGTACATATAACAGGACTTACCAAAGTCTTAAGGGAAATTCAGTCTCAGTTGCCCAAATTGATGACAAGCTCAAAAATTCCCTCTTTACTGTCTTTATATTTCCTTGTCTCATTCTCCGCATTCTCTCACTCTAGCTCCCCGAGATCAACTCCCAAATAAAATACCTGTACCCAAGTCCTTAGCTCAGGTTCTGCTTTCAAGTGAACTCAAGCCAGGACAGCTTTTTCAGTATAATTACTTTTTAAGTTGGAAGTAACCTTTCTTGACTATATGTGATTATGCTAAACGGCGTTTGTAGTTCTCAGCTCTAAAATGAATATTTTGAATCATACAGTGGAAATGAGAACACTGATTTGAGTTCTTGCTCAAGTTCTAATTATGTGACCTTAAGAATATGATTTTCTTTCTGTGATCCACAAGTTCACTCTTTGTGGAGTGTGATGATAGTAACTATTATAGAACTCTTTTAAAGTGAAATTAGCTAATCTATGGGAAATTCTTTTTTTTTTTTTTTTTTTTTTTTTGGGACGGAGTCTTGCTCTGTCGCCCAGGCTGGAGTGCAGTGGCGCAATCTCGGCTCACTGCAAGCTCCGCCTCCCGGGTTCACGCCATTCTCCTGCCTCAGCCTCTCCGAGTAGCTGGGACTACAGGCGCCCGCCACCACGCCTGGCTAATTTTTTGTATTTTTAGTAGAGACGGGGTTTCACCGTGGTCTCGATCTTCTGGCCTCGTGATCCGCCCGCCTCGGCCTCCCAAAGTGCTGGGATTACAAGCGTGAGCCACCGCGCCCGGCCGGGAAATCTTTTTAAGTACAAAGGACTGTATAAATGCAAGCCGATTTTAAATACTACCTGCTATGGTTTGAACGTTTTCCTCCTCCAAAACGCATGTTGAAATTTAACCCCCAGTGCAATTGTGTTAGGAAGTGGAGTATAATAGGAAATGTATAGGTCCTGAAGGGTCCACCTTCATCAATGAACTAATGGCACTATAAAGAGAGCTTGCAGGCATGGGTTCTCTCTTCTGCTCTTCTGCCTTGTTAAGGCAAGAGTTTCTTCGTTCTGGAGGCTGCAGCACTCAAGGCACCATCTTGAAAGCAGATAGCAGCCCTCACCAGACAACAGACACAAGTGCCTTGGTCTTGGTCTCCCAGCCTCAAGAACTCTGAGAAATAAATTTCTGTCCTTCACAAATTATAGTATGTGACATTCTGTTATAGCAGAATAAAATGAAATAAGATGCTACCTGACACAAAAACTTTTCTAAAATATTGTTCTTTAAAATTTAGTAGTTATTAATATTTACCTTTTGATTTTACTGATGTACATGTTTATCTTGTAAACTTTTAAAATTTTATTCACAATAGATAGGTATCAATCATGTGCACAACCCGTTATGTGAATTGCTAGAGTAGTGTATTGTAGGTATGTATTAGCTCAATAATCGAAAAGTTTAGAAATGACTTCAAATCTGGAAGAATATAGAATTCATTCAGTTAATCTCTTTTTCACTCTCTCTCTCTTTTTCTCTCTCTCTCTCCCCTTCCCTCTCTCTCTTTTCTTCTCCCAGGTATTTTATCTATTGTTATTGAATTCATTCTTAGGTTTTCTGTATATCATGGAACAAGGGCCCTCTCTAGCTACTGTCTTTTATTATCCCAGTTTGGCAAATGAGGACAGGCTATATCTTGCTTAACAGTTTCAGAAAAATTCCAGATATCACTCTAATTGAACATGTTGTGATAATTGGAGATGTTGTACATCCTTGACCAATTATTGTAGGAGATAGAGTCCTCTGATCTGCCGAGCCTGACAGTTATCTCTCCTCCCTTACTCCTTCTCAGTAAAACAGAAAAATATATCTACACATTTATTTACTATACCTCTTTCTTCTAAACAATGAGAACAGGTACCTTCATCGGGCCTTTTTCTTTTCTGGCAGAAGTGATGAGCCCAAGTATTCACATTTAGAAGTGCACTATCCCAATGGTAAATTTATTTGTATAATAAAGATAGGAAGAATTTATGAGGGATAGTTTCAAAGAGTAAGCAGTACTTATCAAAGCTGAGCACAGATTGGAGACAAATTGTGAAGAATTCTAAGGAGGATATCAAATTATTGTTTGTAGTATGCCTTTCCCCATGGAATAATCAGGTAATTCTACATTGGAGGACCTCTTGGTACATCTTAAAAGTGACCAAATTGCAACCTAGAATGGTACAGGGACAGAGAGACTGAAGGATTTAAGATAGTGTGTACACAGAGAGACTATATATAAATTCATTCTGACAACTGGTATTTGGTAAGCTAAATTTTGGTATTAATAGCACCATCTTACCTTTAAAAACTAGTTTATCATTTATTGTTTAGACACTCTACTCTGCTTGGAGGTATTCTAGATTCATAGTGAAGACATTGGTGATAAGATGTTCCAATTTATCCCATTGCTAGGTTTTCTTTCCCAGTCATGAGTAATGAGAAGCAGAATATACTCCAAGTATAAATTTATTTATTAACCTCATATCCTAATAATATATAGTGGGATAAACAATGATTTTTGTCATTTTGGTATATTCTCTTCCTGGGCATGCAGTAAGTTGAGTTTTGTGTGCCCATGAATTTGGTATTCCTTTGCTATTCAGGTGTGTCATGGAGATTGAGTTTTGGCCAATGGAATGTTGATGGCAATAATGTGTACTATTACTTGTCATGGAGTTTTTTTAAAAATCTGCATAAATCTCCAGGTCTCATTTTTTCTACTGTGGTATTCCTGGAGAACAAGTATTACAGAAGATGTAACTGCAGGATGAAGGAGGGCTGCTGGACCCATGTTGGACACTGCACTTATTTGTTATGACTCTGAGTATGTAGGATTTTTCTGTTGCAACAGTTAGGGCTGCTTACTCTAAAGAAAATGCATTATGCCATTAACCTAATCACTGTATGCTTATGACTAAAAATAAATAAAATTCAGCTTGATAATAGACTTCAGGATTTTGTCATTACTTTTTGTTATCAATTTGCCTTTAAATGTCTTAATGGGGTCAAAACTAATCTACCTTTATCATGAAAGTTGCTTGATTCTTCTAAAATTTCTGTTCCCATACGTGCTCCTCTAGCCCTATTTATGTATATCTCCAGTTCTTAAAAAACATTTGGTCCATTTTTTAATTTATTGGAAAATACTTTGCTACATCTCAAATTTATCAATTTTTTTCTGAATTAATTTATTTCCAAAAATAACACCAAGGGCTCTGGTTACTATTTTCAACTTTCACATGCCTAATAGGTCCTCATTCATTCCATTAATGTGGAGATTAGTTAAGAAACTGATCTTATATGCCTTTCAATTCAATAATGTTGTTGTAATTTTAATGCAAGTACAAGTTAAATTCAGTCAAAGCAAATATCAATAACTTAATTTTAGAATATATTTTTATTAGTATTATTTTAAAATACTCTTCTTCACTGAATAGAAACCATACTACTTTTTAGGCTAGTCTAAGAGTTGGCAGTGCTGCTATTTCAGTTGTCTTAGCCCATAAGAATGAATACTGGCACCTCTTGAATTTGCAATTTAATATTTCTCCCTTATATCCTCAGCTTTGTATTTTACTTATGACTCTGCTTTGTTCTTGCATTATACATCTCTCTTTTTCAATTATTTAGTATTCTGTGTAATGCTTTTTTATCTTCTTATCTTGTCTAGATTTTCTTCCTTCAGTATCTACTTTTTTAAGAAAATCTCTTATTGCCATAATTTATTTTTTCATCCTCTATATAACTCTATAAAAGGATGTTATATCAAAGTGATATTTTATTTTTCATTTATTTAACTGACATCTAATTATTTTGCCTTATGTTCTCTCTATAAGAATCTTTATGGGTTCCATGTAGATTTAATACTGTCTCTTATACCAACTTTCCTAAAGGAGGTATTTCATTGTATATTATCTTGTTTCAAACTCCAACTCTTCCAAGTATATGCGTTGCTTCTCAACTTCTATTGTAACAATCTCTGGTGCAGATATGTTAAAAACTACTTTTCTCTTCTTCATAGTTCCTAGTAGAGTGTGCAGTTTCTAGTAAGTTCTTAACCATATATTAAATCAAATGGAATTAGATTAAATTCACATGCATATGTGACTGTAACAATCATATAAAATGATATAGATGTCAAAATCTTTGCATGTACTCTAATATTCTTTAAAAAGAAAAAGAAAAAATGCAATGTGCAGTTCATTCTAGTGAAAAGGGCACTTAAATTGGAAGATTCTTAGCCAGTAGCATTTCCAGTGTCGCAAAATGTTATGGCTCCCTGAAGAGCATCAGTGTAGTAATTAAGCTCTTAGCTTCTGGAGTTGAACCCCCTGGATTCAAAGCCTTGCTGCAAACTTACTGATGTGAGTGTTATGTAATGTAAGTAAACTCCTGTGACTCAGATTTTTATTTTTTGGTTATTTTCTTTTTCATCTTTAAAATAGCAGTAATTAATTCACAGGTTCTTATGAGAATTAAGTGTCAATACATGTGGTTAGTAGTAAACAGCATACAAGGGTTAACTATAATTTTAAATCTGTTTTGGTTATATACCTTGCAACTCATCACTCATGAGCATAAGTACAAAATTAAATTTGCTGGGGATCTCATATTACCTGAGTAAGTAGCTGAGTAGTTGCCTGTCAGGCTACTATCTACAGAAACCTCATGAAGTGACCTCCAAAAGGTTCAGGTTGATTTTGGTTTAACAAAACCTAAAAGAATTTTTTGAAATTTGGGCTTTAGGACACCACTAAGAGAACTGTTTGGGAGAAAAGTAAGTAGACAGAAACTTTGGTTAAATCACATACAATTTTATACAACAGGTAATTAAACATACAATTAAACAGATCATCAAGTATGGTGTTATTTAAAACCAAACTTTCCTATCTAGGGATGATTTCATAGTCCTTTCCTGCTGCTATAACTAAATACCACAGACTGGGCGATTTACAAGGAACAAAAGTTTGTTTTTCATTTTTTCTGGCAGCTAGAAAGCTGAAGATCAAGGCACTGGCAAATTTGGTGTCTGGTAAGCGCTTGCTCTCTTCTTCCAATATGGTGCCTTGTTGCTGTGTCTTGTGGAGGGGACCAACGCTATGTATTCACTTAGCAAAAGGCATGAACTGACTCCCTCAAGCCATTTTACAAAGACACCAATCCCACTGGTGGAGCCCTCATGGCCTAATCACTTCGTAAAGGTTCCACTTCATAATAATGCTGTATTGGAGATTAAATTTTAACATGAATTTTAGAGGGACCCAAACATTCAAACCATAAGATGGGCATCAGTCATTGGTGGTTACAGTACTTTAAATTAACTTTAAGAATAACTAGTTTAAGAATAACCACTTTAAGTTATTCCCACTTGGGGGAACTTTAAGAATAACTACTTTAAGTTATTCCTGAGTGGGAATAATTATAACATATATATACTATATATAATATAATATATGTTATGATTATTATATATTATATAATTATTTTATATATATATATATATATATCTTTCTTGTTGTATTATCTTCTGCTGGCTCGCCCTACTATTCATGTCTTTCTGAGCTCCTGCTGTGATGATCATGCAGGGCGCAGCACTAACCCTCTCACACTGCAGTGTTTTTACTAAAGTACCTAAGTTCCAAATGGCTGTCACCATTACTCAAGCTGCTTCTCCTGGCAGCATGCTGAAATACTGGTAAACCGGGAGACTGATTTGTAGCAGTTATCAATATCCATGGTATAAATATTGCTTCTAAGTCCAATCTAAAGCTACCAATAGTTTAACAATCAGCTCATAAAATACCTGAACATATAACAATGGGCTTGTGGGAACCAGAAGGAGTGGACCCCACAAGTGAGTGCTGATATTTCCTTTCCTATATACATTCTTGACTTTCAAAATTTCATAAATGTGAACAAGCTTAATGTTTTTTTTTTTAACATCAGCCTCAACTTCTGCAATTCTTGAGGGACCAAGAAGGAATTTGTGATTTAAAACAACTTCTGAGTAAAGTGATATGAGAAGTTTATGCTTCTGACTTTTTCGTGTCTTTATCCATTAAAAAGCCCATACCATAATTATAGAGCAAGATCAAAGCGACAAAGTGTTCTTGAGGGTTTTGCAACTAAAAGTTGGGGCATGGGATATGAGGGGTGTCTACTCTTTTTTTTCTTTCCCTGTAGGCTACAAAAAGCACATGGAAAAATAATATATAGAGAGAAGTTTAGAATATTTTAATTCAATATGCCTAGCACAGCTTGGCCTTTCCTCTCCAATATGCCAGCAATTCTCCCTTAAGCATTCTGGGAAAAACTTTGAAACAATTAAACTATAATTCAATGCACTGCAGCTGTCTTACTAGACTTGCTCACCACCCTCTTTTAATGACTCCTTTCATTTTTCAATTCCCTTTACCAACTTGTATTTTAGAAATTATTGAATTTGAATATTCTCAAGCTGGTAATAATAACAAAAAAGTCCCTATTATTTTCTATTTATAACAATACAAAACTCTAAAAGCACATATTCTATTAGACTTACCTGATTACCCCATTTATGACGGGGAATTTTGCATTCCTTTCCACCAGGACAGTAAGGGATGCCAACTGCCTTGTTCATTTAGCAAAACATGCACAAATGACATTTTACATGACATCTTGAAGTTGAAGAGGAGAGAGATTAGTGCTAAAGTCTGCAAGAAAAAATTGATACAATTCTTAGATTTCCCAGGAGCAGACTGATTCCTCATTTTCATGAGCTTCAAATATTATTTAGTGATTTTAGTGTTTGCCAATTCACTTGTTCTTCTTTTATCTGAGTCCCACAATTACTCCATTGACATTATGTTTACTTGATTCAGAGCAAACAAGCTGAAAACCAGTCTGCTAACATAAGAGCTAAGGGAATAACGTGCAGATAAAATCATGCTGTTTTTTTCTATATATACACACACACACACAAAAAAAACGCCTTTCTCTAAACAACACAAGACACATGGAATACCTTGTTATACCTTTTTAGTCTTTGTGATAATCTGATCAAATTAATTAGGTAGATATTGCTTTGTCAAAGAGGAAGTAGCATCTCAAGAGAGGTGGTCATTTTCTCAACTGTCTTTTAATTAACATTAACCTGTCTTTTGTCAGTCTAATTTGCAAGGCCATAGCCAATAAACTTAAGATGGTTAGAGGAAAAGCAAATTTTTTTCTTCCTTGAATAATAATACAAATATAACTGGCCAATATTACTGATGAACAACCTTCTGTTTTACTTGGTACAGATAAACCCAGATCTTCTAATTACAACAGCTTAACTCAATCCTACAGGCTCCAGCTAGCATTATCCTATACATCAGCAATATATATTCGTTAGATATGTGAAAGTTCTCTTCCACTCTTAGCAATATAGGGAGATAAATGATCTTTTTAGGACTTTTTTTGTGAGATTGGGCCGGGCCTGAGCAAAGAAATTGGACAACATTGGAATGAGGAAAATTGAGAAACAATAAATTGGTAATGCTATTGTTTTGAAACATAGATTGAATGACAAAATTAATATGCTAAAATGCAAATAGTTTCAAAGACTCAATTTTGGTGAAAATTATTCATTGATAATTTCTGTAGGTTGAAAAATAAGGACAAAAATTTATATGATAAAACAAAACAAAGCAACTTAAAAACCTTTGGTGTGTTGTAAAAAGCACCAAGGGAAGTACTTCAGAAATTTTAAATACATTTTATGTTTATGGTTTCTAACATTGATTAAGGATGACGAACATACAAAGTGACGTGAAGATAATTACAAAACAATGTATCAGCAAATACACTGATTACATGAAGAGTAGCAGAATATGTCACCTCAAAATATGCTTCTTTGGCATGTGGACTATTTTGAGCTGAAGGAAATCGAGAAGAAAGAGATACAAGAAAAAGTTTCTGGCCTCTCCCTGTTTGCCTGAAGACAAGACATTCATTTTTTAGGTGTTTTCCCCTCCCATTTCTATCAAGAAGACCATAAATTAATTGCTGGAGACAACTCCAAATCCTTACTAGCCAAGAGATGGCAACAGAGGAATCTACATAAGAAACTTTACTAACTAGTCTTTATCTACCATTATTTGTCCCATATGTATTACTTTCTCACAATTTGCAGACCCTAGAAACCCAAAGTCCTTTCCTTTATCTTGTCACTTACCTACAAATTTATTGGTCTTTTCTTATGAGGCTATATAAGCCCAAGTTTTAACCATCACTTTGAGTTACTGATCACTGAATGCTCTTGTGTGTATACATGATGCACTCATTAACAAAATTCTACTTTTCTTTCATTAACCTGTCTTTTGTCAGTCTAATTTGCAAAGCCATAGCCAATAAACTTAAGATGGTTAGAGGAAAAGCAAATTTTTTTCTTCCTTGAATAATAATACAAATATAACTGGCCAATATTACTAATGAAAAACCTTCTGTTTTACTTGGTACAGATAAACCCAGATCTTCTAATTACACCAGCTTAACTCAGTCCTGCAGGCTCCAGCTAGCATTATCCTATACATCAGCAATGTATATTCATTAGATATGTGAAAGTTCTCTTCCACTCTTAGCAATGTGCAGATCAATTTTCAGGAGTCATTCTGACTGAGCAATTTGATTGCATCTTAAGAGGTTCAAACTCCTCTGGCAAGATATGCTGATTTATTGGTTTCCAAATGGAAATGAAAATTCTAAGTGCTGGATCAGCAAAAACAAAGCACAGAAAGCTAGTGACCTTCAGGACCCTCGAGAGATTCCATGTGAGGGTTGCTTGATCCCAAACTCAAAGAAAGAATTGGCTCCATAGGCCCTAAACAAGCTCTGATGCTCTAAATTGAAAATCTTGTGACTGTGAATGATGTATTCTCATTTTAGTCTATGCAAATAGTTCTCCCTTAAGCAAAATTTCCATTGGATTTTTGTTATAGAACTGTACAACACGGTAGCCCTGCTGGGCATCCTTCACTGACAATGCCTTTCCATGCTCTTTATCACTTGCTTAAATTCTACCCCATCCTGAGATTTCTTCTCTTGCCACCATTGTGTCTCTTTCTCTAACATCTCAGAACATGTAATTCTAAATGCTATTTCAAATTGCTAAAAGTCTTTTTATATGTTTTCATTTTCACCACTAAATTATTCCTTATGCAGGGAAACATTGCCTTATAATTCAGGAATACTTAGCCTTTGGCTCAGTGTTTACTAGCGATTTTAAAAACAATCTTGAAATACAGAAGATAAGCAACATTTATTTGCTTGACTGTCCATTAATGAGTTAGAAGCAACCCATGTCCTCAAGAATTTCATGCTATGTTGATAACTCCAAGCAATTCTGTGTTTCTTTTTTTCTAATAGGTAATGCCCTTTCTCTGCTTTTCTTTGAAAACTTTCTGCTTAGCCTCAAAACTCAACTGAAATGTTATCTCTGTTTATTGAGACGGTGCATTATCCTCTTTGATTTAAATACTCTCACGCAGCAATCTCTGTTGCATCATACGTTTAGAGGAAGTGAAGAGTATGGGCAGCAGTGAATGTTAATTTTCATTTTACAAAACTTTTCCTATCAATGTTGGCCTTTTGCAACTAGTCCCAAGGTTTTAAAGGGGTAAAACTTGGTCTCAGATTGAAAGTTTATTGAGACTCAACTAAAACTTCATTATGCATTATTTTATGTGTATGTAGTATGTGTGTATATCCTACAAAAAAACACACATATATATGTTTATATAAATATATGTGTTTTATAGGATAAACGTATATATGTGTGTATATTTTATAGGATAACACAGAAACACATATGCATACATATATACATATACACATATATCCTGCAAAGGAAAACATATAAGTATATATAAAAGCATATATGTTTATACATATACAAACCCACACACACAACTTTCAATTTTATTACATCAGCTGCTGGGTCATTGTGGGGAAGGGCTAGTTGCTGTTCATGGGTGTGGGTCACCCACATGATGTAGGTTTGAATTTCATCCCAACAAGGGGTATCTTGCCACAACTCCTTTAATTCAGTTTTGCTATTAACAGGTGTTAATAGAAAGTTACCATTTTTGTGCTCTTATAAGTCTTTTGTGTTTTGAATAAAATAATATATTCTATTTTTTAGTAATCATCTTTTATTATATATATTTATTGAATATCTTCCTGCTAAACATTAGAATTTGGAATGCATTGCATTCTTTTGTGGGATGATCTAAATATAACCTTTTTCTTTTGTGAGATACTCTAAATATCTTTTGTGAGTTAATCTTTTATGAGATAATCTAAATATAACCACAAATAAGTCATCTCACATTGATATCTCCATTTTTCTTAAGGAAAAAAAACAGACCTTATTGTTTTATTTCCAGGACTGCATTCTTAGTACTCTTTACTTTCAAGTAGTTGGTTGAGTCAAAAAACAATTTTAAAATGCCTTCTGTATAAAATGTCAAGGAACAGAATCACGTATGGGTCCCACAGAGCTTCTCAGCTCCTTCATGGGCCCAAACTCTGCAGAGTCACAAATGAAGAGTGAAAAGTCTGAACTCAGAGAACTCATAGAATAATTTGGATATTATTAAACATCTTGAAGTTGAGTGCATATAAATCATAGAGAAAGTTTTCTAAAATTGGCTTTAGGAATATCTCTGTTTTCCTGAATCTTTCCCCTCTGAGAAGCACCTGAAATACCTTCCTCTTTGTCTCCTGCACACAGCCCTCCATGGCAAGCTGACTCCCTCTCCCTGTTAACTGTCTCTGCCCACGTGCTGCTCATGCATGCCATGCCGCTCATGCATGCCATGCCCCTCATGCTGAACAATTTGCCCTGGGTATAGGCCCTAAATATATATTATGTGCCCTTCCCCATGAGGCCTGACCACTATTCCAGCATCTTCCATCAAGGTGGCTACAGATTAATAAGGTACAAAGGAATACTTTCAAATTTAAAAAAATCATGAGTGAGGTGTTGAGGAATTGGTAACAATGAGAAAAATGTCACTGAATAGCATAAGAGAAGTATTCTTTTGATAATTCCAAGGACTTGCTTTTATAAAACTGTCTTTCTAGTTTTTACTTTCTCAAAGTTCTACCAACTTTGTACTCTTTTTCAACATCACCATCAATTCCCTGCATAGTTTTGAGGATAGTATAAAATACTAATTTTTCCATGCTGAGGCCAATACTGGTATGTTACTATTTGTCATATGGACTGAGGAACTGAAATTGAAACCAGCCCTATTGTCCCATACAGCTAATGTTATGGATTATTTTGAATAAATATAGAAATTGACTCCCCCAGTCTCAAAATGTAGAAAATTACATTTGCCTTATTTGAGTTCCCTTCTCAGGAAACCAACCGATATTGTTTGGTTGTTGTTCCCTCTAAATGACATGTTGAATTGTAATCCCCATTGTTAGAGGTAGAACCTGGTGGGAGGTGACTGGATTATGAGGATGGGTTTCTCGTAAATGGTTTAGTGCCACTCCCTTGATGCTGCCCTTGTGATAGTGAATTCTCATGAGATCTGGTTGTTTAAACATGTGTGGCACCTCTATCCACTGCCCAGCTTCCTGCTCTTGCCATATAACATGCCACTTTGCCTTCCACCATGAGTAAATGCTCCCTTAGGCCTCCCTGGAAGCCAAGCAGATGCCAGCACCATGCTTCCTGTGCAGCCTGCACAACTCTGAGGCAATAAAGCATCTTTTCTTATTAAACTACCCAGTCTCAGGTATTTTTTTATAGCAATGCAGGAATGGCCTAATTCACCAACCATCAGGCCTCCAAGATAGTATCATGAAACTGAAGCTTATCAGATCACCACATCTGGTCAAGAACATGCCAAACCCCTCACCCGTCATGATTGCCTTAAATGCCCACCTGCTTTCTGTTGAAGGCTTCTTAAGCTTCAAAGCTTCTTCCTCACCCCTTCCTAACTTCTGTTTTCACAAACATGGTGCTTCCCTGCTATTTAAACTCCTAATTTTAGATGGTAGAGGAGATGGATTTGAGACTGATCTTCATCTCCTTGGCTATAGCACCCAAATAAGGCCTTCTTCCCTGACATGACTTTTTGTCTCAGTGATTGGCTTTCTGTGCAATAAGCAATGAGACTTAGAACAAACCCCTAGTGTTTTGGTAGCAAAATCATTGTGAATGTGATTTAGGGCATTACCTGCCAGGAATCAGAGGTAAGTGGTATGGGTAGTATCTACTGATGGAATATATAAGAACTTTGCTGTGTGATTATAAAAAAAGGCAATCAATTCTATTTAGGCAGTAAAATAGACTTGAGGTTGATTAGGTGTAGACAGCAATTGATAGGTGCCACAAATCCTTATAAATTTATCCAATAGAGTGACTATAAGTGATGAAAGTTTCATTGGTTAACGTAGTATTCAAAAAAACACTACAAAAGCAATAGTTTTGATTGGAAAAATTGATGATAATGTCAGGTAAAATAATTGTTAATAATTTTTTTCTGAATTCATTCACTTGTCCCTTTGTTCATTCATCTATTCATTCCTTCAGTCAGTCAGTCAGTTATATAGCCAATACATCTTTATGGTGATCCTTCTCTTTGCCAGAAGGTATATACGCATACATGGCCCAGTCTACTAGGAGTCAGAGACCAAAGGAAAGACAAATACTAAATCAATATGATAATAACTAAATGTATAATTATACATTGTGATGAATACTATAAATGACAAGAACAGGGTTCTATAAAATAAACTGAGGATACCCAAATGAGTTTACGAAGGCAATATTATAGTCATATGCCTATATAATGACATTTTGGTCAATAATGGACCACATATATGACAGTGGTCCCATAAGTTTAGAATATCCTATTTTTACTGTATTTTTTTCTGTTTAAATATTTTTAGATACATAAATACTTACTTTGTATCACAACTGCTTATAGTATTCAGTACAGTAACATGCTGTTAAGATTCATAGCCTAAGAACAATAGGCTATAACATATGGCTATATCATCTAGGTTTCTGTAAGTACACTCTATGATGTTCATGTAATAATCAAATCACTTAATGCCCATTATTTTGAGCCTATGTGTGTCTTTGCATATGAAATGGGTCTCCTGAATATAGCACACCAATGGTTCTTGACTCTTTATCCAATTTGCCATTCTGCATCTTTTAATTGGGGTATTTATCCATTTACATTTAAGGTTAATTTTGTTATGTGTGAATTTGATCCTGTCATTATGATGCTAGCTGGTTATTTTGCCCATTAGTTGATGCAGTTTCTTCATAGTGTCAATGGTCTTTACATTTTGGTATGTTTTTGCAGTGGCTGGTACTGGTTTTTCCTTTCCATATTTAGTGCTTTCTTTAAGAGCTCTTGTAATGCAGGTCTGGTGGTGACAAAATACCTCAACATTTATCTGTAAAGGACTTTATTTCTCCTTCACTTATGAAGCTTAGTTTGGCTGTATATGAAATTCCGGGTAGAAAATTCTTTTCTTAAAGAATGTTGAATATTGGTCCCCACTCTCTTCTGGCTTGTAGGGTTTCTGCAGAAAGATCCACTGTTAGCCTGATGGGCTTCCCTTTGTGGGTAACCCAACCTTTCTCTCTGGCTGCCCTTAACATTTTTTCCTTCATTTCAACCTTGGTGAATCTGACAATTATGTGTCTTAGGGTTGCTCTTCTCAAGGAGTATCTTTGTGATGTTCTCTGTATTTCATGAATTTGAATGTTGGTCTGTCTTGCTAAGTTGGGGAAGTTCTCCTGGATAATATCCTGAAGAGTGTTTTCCAACTTGGTTCCATTATCCCCATCACTTTCAGATACAGCAGTCAAATGTAGGTTTGGTCTTTTCACATGGTCCCATATTTCTTGGAGGGTTTGTTTGTTCCTTTGCATTCTTTTTTCTCTACTCTTGTCTTCACACTTTATTTCGTTGAGGTGATCTTCAATCTCTGATATCCTTTCTTCTGCTTGATTGACTCAGCTACTGATAATTGTGTATGCTTCACAAAGTTCTCATGCTGTGTTTTTCAGCTCCATCGGGTCATTCATATTCTTCTCTAAACTGGTTATTCTAGTTGGAATTTCCTGTAACTTTTTATCAAGGTTCTTAGCTTCCTTGAATTGGGTTAGAACATGATCCTTTAGCTCAGAGGAGTTTGTTATTACCCACCTTCTGAAGCCTACTTCTGCCAATTCATCAAAATCATTCTCCATCCAGTTTTGTTCCCGTGCTGGCAAGGAGTTATGATCCTTTTGAGGAGAAGAGGCATTATGGGTTTTGGAATTTTTGGCCTTTTGGCACTGGTTTTTCCTTACCTTTGTGGAATTATCAATCTTTGGTCTTTGATGTTAATGACCTTCGGATGGGGTTTTTGAGTGGTTGTCCTTTTGTAGATTTTGATTCTACTGCTTCCTGTTTGTTAGTTTTCCCTCTAACAGTCAGGCCTCTCTTCTGTAGGTCTGCTGGAGTTTGCTGGAGATCCACTCCGGACCCTGTTTGCCTGGGTATCACCAGTGGAGGCTGCAGAACAGAAAAGATTGCTGCCTGCTCCTTCCTCTGGAAGCTTCATCACAGAGGGGCATCTGCCAGATGCCAGCCAAAGATCTCCTATATTAGCTATCTGTTGGCCCCTCCTGGGAGGTGTCTCCTAGTCAAGAAGCATGGGGGTCAGGGGCCCACTTGAGGAGGCAGTCTGTCCCTTAGTAGAGCTTGAGCGCTGTGCTGGGAGGTCTGCTGCTCTCTTCAGAGCTAGCAGGCAAGAACATTTAAGTCTGCTGAAGCTGCACTCACAGCAGCCCCTTGCCCCAAGTGCTCTGTCCCAGGGATATGGGAGTTTTATCTATAAGCCCCTGACTGGAGCTACTACCTTTCTTTCATAGATGCCCTGCTAAGAGAGGAGGAGTCTAGAAAGACAGTCTGGCTATAGCGGCTTTGTGGCACTGCAGTGGGCTCCACCGAGTCCAAACTTCCTGGTGGCTTTGTTTACACTATGAGGGGAAAACCACCTACTCAAGCCTCAGTAATGGTGGGTGACCCTTCCCCTACCAAGCTTGAATGCCCCAGGTGGACTTCAGACTGCTGTACTGGCAGCGAGAATTTCAAGCCAGTGGATCTTAGCTTGCTTGGCTCTGTAGGGGTGGGATCCACTGAGCTAAGCCACTTGGCTTGCTGGCTTCAGCCCCCTTTCCAGGGGAGTGAAGGGCTCTGTTTTGCTGTCGTTTCAGGTGCCACTGTGGTATGAAAAAAACAAAACAAAACACAACAAAACAAAAACAAAACAAAACAAAAAACAACTCCTGCAGCTAGCTCAGTGTCTGCCCAAATGCCCACCCAGCTTTGTGCTTGAAACCCCGGGCCCTGGTGGTGTAGTCACCTGAGGGAATCTCCTGGTCTTTGGGTTGTAAAGACAGTGGGAAAAGTGTAGTATCTGGGCAGGATAGCTCTGGTTTTCACAGCACAGTCCCTTACAGCTTCCCTTGGCTAGAAGAGGGAGTTTTCTCACCCCTTGTGCTTCCTAGGTAAGGCAATGCCCCACCCTGCTTCTGCTCCCCCTTTGTGGGCTGCACCTACTGTCTAACCAGCCCCAGTGAGATGAGCCAAGTACCTCAGTTGGAAATGCAGAAATCACCCTTCTGCATTGGTCTTGCTGGGAGCTGTAGACTGGAGCTGTTCCTATTTGGCCGTATTGCCTGGGATATCCAGTGTGGGTAATTTATATGATTTACCCAGAGTGGGTAATTAATAATGATACTATAGACTGTGTAGTTTATGATCACAGAATTTTGTTTTTCACAGTTTTATAGGCTGAGAAGTCCAAGATCAAGGTGCCTGGAGATTCAGTGTCTGGTGAGGGCCCACATCCTGTTCATAGAATTGCCCCTTCACGCTGTGTTTTCACAACTCACATATGATGGAAAAGGCAAATAAGCTCCCTAAGACCTTTCTGTATAATAGCACTAATCCCATTCATTAAGGCTCTACCCTTATGATCTAACCACACTCCAAATACCTTGCATTTTTAATATCATCACCTTTGGAGTTAGGATTTCAAAACCTATGAATTTGGGGGGAACACAAACATTTGGACTATAGCAAATAGTATTTTAATGAAGACGAAGGGACAATGATATCAGATTGATAATGAGAAGCAAAGAGGACATCAACCCTACCTCTAGTCACAGTAGTACCTATGATGTAGAAAGGAAAGAAAAGAACACCAGAAAGCAGTGTGCTCAGTTAAGGGGGCTTGGTTTCTTGAGCAGCTTGTGGAAACAAAATTGATGCTACACACATAGGCTGGGGTAGTCCTACAAAGTGCTCAGGGTGATCTGTCCCCCTTAAATCTTGAAGCGGACAGTATTATGGCTGTGGTTGTCCCTGGAAAAACTGTGAAAAACAGAAGGCTTCCCACTAAGCACCATGAAAGTTTCCTGTTAGCATCTTCTTTGTGCCCACATAATGCAGCAGGTTTGCAATGCACACATACCTAGTGATTGGTTAACCTTGACAGCCATGTGGATTCTCCTTCCTTGGAGCAATAATGCTTTTATTTACCTCTTTTATTTACCCAAGTACCTAAACAAGAGTCTTCCCTCTGCCTTATCCTCTCTCTCAAATCAATCACCAAGTCCTTAACAGCTCTCTAAGACTATTATTTCTTTTGAGTTTGCCATTTCCTCTGTCTTGGCATTTAGACCACTCTCATTTGTTATTGGTATTATTACAACTTTCCTGCAGCATCCAAGCTTGTCTCCCTACCTTCAGTCTTCAAGCCTCTAATCCTTTTACACTAAAGTGTGAAACCGATGCTGTCATTTCCCAATTAAAAATGCTTAATAGCTCTCTCATGCTTCCAAGATAAAGTTCAGCCTCTTGCCACAGCTTCCAATACCCTCATGATCTGTCTTGCTTATTATCAATCCTCACTACTACCTTTGCTACTTTCAACCTTGTACTCTCAATTAGCTATACTGAACAACTGGAATTTCTTCAATACACCATGCTGTGTACACCGTTGCACATGATTCGCCCTCTGCTTGGACCTGGTAACCTCCTACTACTCATTCTTGGGTCTCGACTTAGATGCAACTTCCTCTGAGAAGCCTCCATGATAATACAATGGATGACCTTTCTCTATTTCCAGAGTCCTCTATTCTTATTCTGCTCACAGCACTTAACAGTTAGACTTGAAATGGTCTGTTTTTATTTCTGTCTTGTCTACTAAAACAAGTTCTTTGGCAAAAATTATGTTTAATTTCCCTCATCATTAGTATCTGAGGGACTAGTATAGTATGAGGCATGCATTAGAAAGTCAGGGATAAACAGCACCAGTAAAGGAAAAGAACTTTACCAATGAAAATAAAGAGCAGCTCTGATTATGTATGAGAATGTCCTCTGCCTACCCACCCACATAGACATTTCCAGAGATTTACAGATAAGAAAAGATGCAGTCCTTTCTCTTGGCATGAATAAAAGTTCTTTCAACAGATTTAGGAACAATTTGTGTATCTAATACCAAGTAAAACCCACTTAAATTAGAGCCCAGGGAACATTTGGGTAAAGGCAATTTTATGCAGTGGATAAGTTAGGTCTTCTAGCCATCCAACTTTTGCTCCAGTTCGACGATTGTTCTCTCTCAATGCCTTTGTTGACATCTATATATCAGATCATTAAAAAATGTATGCATACATGAACCCTGATTGAGGACATAGCTTTATGTCTTTCTTTCCCAGGGATTCATCCACCTCTATCTAATTAAGAAATAGAGCTATAGCATTCTATTATATTCAAGGTGGCATTATTTCTTAATTGCATATAGAAGACTTCTAGGGACATTGCAATTGGTCAGCCAGGATATCTTTTTATTTATTCAAAAAACAAATTTTGAGCTTCTGTTATATGCCAGGCTTTGGGGATAAAACAGTAAAAACCATAAGCCAGGTAACTGTTCTCCTACCAGTTATAAACTAGGAGGAGAGGCAGCAATGAACAAGTAAAAGTATGATGTGTTCATTGAAGGAGTAAAACAGAGTGCTACAGATGCACACCCAGAATTTGGGAAAGGCTTTTCTAAGGAAATGATGTGAAGCTGTGGCAGAAGAATGAACTGGTTAAAAACTGAAGTTCATTTAGAAGGCCCTGTTTCCTTGAAGCCTCATGAAGGAACCTTCCCTCCTGCCAGTAGGGATGCTGCTTTTTCTTGCTGGTCCTATAGTCACAGTCACCTGAATTATGGCTCTTATTGCTACCAGAGTTGTGAGAGCTGCTGCAATGATGCAGATTAAAAGCTCCAAAACTGTTTTTTCTTCCAAAAAAAAAACTCAATGAAAGGAAATTGCTATGGCAAAAATGGTGACACTGAAACACTAACCGCTACCACCCACACTGAAGCCATCTCATCACATCCCAATACCACTGCTCTGTAGTCACTAGCACCACCCATTGTATAGGCTTACTTACAGCATACCAGTGCAGTACCACTGCATTGAAAATAACCCATTTCTCCTATGTCTTGTGCCCATTTATTTCATCGCCCTTGCATCCCACAGAAAGTATTATGTGAACAATTTTCTAAGTTATTTTCACTTTGTAATTGAAGATCTTCCTGAGAAGACTAAGCTGTGGGCCCATGAAGGTGGCAGCAGGTGTATAAGACATGTCTGCATAGCAGATGCCATATTGCAGTCAACATTGCTCTTCATTTAATCATAGACACTGTAATTGGACCGAGTTTTTGATGTCACCGCCTTTCACTTAGGATTTATAAGGATGTTTACATTGGACTCAACTAATACTCATCTTCAATAGTTGTACTGGAAATGCTTGATACTGTAGTTGTCATACTACAAGGAAACAAATTACCAAAGCCATATTAATGAAGAACAAGTTATTATCCAGTACTATTGTGCCACATAGGCATTACTATGGTTTGGCTCTGTGTCCCCAACCAAATCTCATCTCAAATTGTAATCCTCATAATACCCATGTATCCAGGAAGATACCAGGTAGGAGGTGATTATCCAATCATGGGGGTGGTTTCCTCCATGTTGTTCTTGTGAGTTCTCATGAGATCTGATGGTTTTATAAGGCAATTTTCCCTGCTCTTGCTCACTCTGTCCTGCTGCCTTGTGAAGAAGTTCCTTGCTTTCCCTTTGCCATCTTCCATAATTGTAAGTTTCCTGAGGCCTCCCAAGCCATGCAGATCTGTGAGTCATTTAAAACTCTTTCCTTTATAAATTACCCAGTCTTGGGTATTTTTTTATAGAGTGTGAGAACAGACTAATACAGTCATCTTTATTTAAATGTAGATGATAGACACCCTATAAATACAAAGATTTGTAAAAGAGGCAAGCCTCCAAGACCACGCATTCAGAAACACATTTAGAAAATGCCTTTTTAGTAAATGTAAATGCATTTCTGCTTAGCAGATTCGACCTAGGAAATGATGAAGCCTTTGTGAAATAGTTTAAAGAGATTGTCATATACTAATCAACTAAATATATTCAACATCCGGGTAATTATTATTTAGAAGCATTCAGATCTGATTGGCTCATTGAAAATTTTGTCACATAAATGTGAAATGACAAATTTACTACCTAAAGCTATTCATTCCTAAATTTTGCATGCATTAATGTCATTATATCATCTCCTGTCTGGAATAGTAAAATGGGTAGTTTATTTTTTATTATTGTTACTAAGAATTGTCTCTCCTACAGCATGCTTTGCCAACACTTTCTTATTGCTTTTCCTAGATGAGACATATTTTCTGAGAAAGAGTCAAGTTTTTTTGAACTTTTGTCATAAAATAAAACTATGTATTAGGTACAGAAAAGATTATTCCTGATCCAAGTCTCTGTATTGTGGGTGCTCAGGTCAGTGGACTATACAAAGAATCACTTGAATAAATTGACGCAATAGATAAACTGGGTAATTGCTCAGTGTATTGACTTTATATCTCATAAACCTATAGATCTCTAAAGTTGATATGCCATAAACTTGTACTTACTTGAACTGTTCCTACTGAGCCCTCTCATTGACCATAGTAAAGGTCCTTTTTTAGCCAACCCAAGATTGACTCAGATTAGATAAGATCCAGAAGACTGGTTAAGAAATATTTACCAGCATACCTCACATCCTACTCCTACCTCAAATGCTTACAAAATGAATTTCTTATTACCATATTTCTTTCCTTAATTAATTTTCTATACTACTTATTTTGAGTCTTTTCCCAGTTAGTATGTTTTGGGTTATTTGCAGCTATTCTACAATATAATAAATTCAATAATTTCAACAATTTGATTTGTGATCCTTTATTCTTAAGATCTTACTTAAAACAATGAATAAAAATCAAAATTTACATTTGAGTTGTTGTGTATTAGGTAATACATTCAGTGCTATTAGGAAAAATGATGCTGTGATTCGTGAAGCGATAGTGAATTTTAAAAAATTTAATTTACTTTATCTCTTTAGAGTGTTTAAGAATACAAATATAAGGCAGTAAATGAAAGAAAACTCATAGTTTATTTTATCAGAAGAAAAAGAGTTGTCTATCTTAATCATAGCTCTTGTGATTAAGCCATTCAAATTAACCTGAAGAAGAAAAAAACAAAGAAGTAGAAGATGTGTGAAAATGAGATGGGAATTTAGTGTAAGGCTATTGGGCTATTTCATGGAATCTGAAGAGAGACATATATTTAAACTTCTTCAGGAACTGAATCTCATTATTATTAATTTTATTTTTAGGATCTTGCTTTCTCCCTGTCTTTGTGGGCCTTGAGAAGTTGTTGTCTTTGATTTTTATTACACGTTTGTTTGATTCCTTGATTCAAGTCTCCTTTTACTCTGAAATCAGCATTTTCTTTATTCACAAGACTAACCAAGGGAAACTAGATTTTGGAACCAACCTGCAGGTCTACAGAGAGAAGACCTGGTGAATCTAGCCTGAATCCAGTGCCCATTTCTGGCCCAATAAACAATGACCAGTGGTCAGTTTCACATAGTGCACACATGATTAGAAGTGGTCTGACCATATGGGATAGGAAAAAAATTTTCAGAAAAATAAAATAGATAATAGATTGAGCGAACCTCACAAGATGTCTCCTCTGTTGGTACAACATAGTTTTTCAGAGGGAAATTTAAAATATTCATGTTAATGAGCCCTTGCTAATAATGGTTCTAATTAAGACCTTCTTTCAGAAAATGATTTTTTCACAAGTGGGAGATCACCTTGTAAGGAAAGAAGCCATCTTCTTGTATCTTGATTATAACTAACTATGATCTGGTTAACTACTGTTTTTTTAATGGTAAATTTTGAAACGTTCTATACTACAATTATATTAGTCAAAGTTCTCTAGAAAAAGAAAACCAATAGGATGGATTAATGGATAGATAGAGAGATGGACACAGATGGATGGATGGATAGATAGATGGATACATAGATGATAGGTAGGTAGATAGATAGATAAATCTATTTTAAGGAATTGGCTTGTGCAATTTGTGAGTTCTGGCAACTGGAAAGTCTAAAACCTGTATGACAAGCTGGCAGGCAGGAGATTCAGGTAAAACTTGAAATTGCAGTCTTGTGTCTGAAAGCCAGAAACTCAAGTAGAGTTTCTATGTTGCAGAAGAGAAGCAGGATCCATCCTTTTTCAGGAAACCTCAGTCTTAAGTACTTCAATTTATTGGATGAGGCCCATGCACATTATGAGGGATAATCTGCTTTATTTAAAGTCAACTGATTGTAAATGTTAATCACATCTTTTTATAACAAAATCTAGATGAAGGTTTGACTAAACACCTGTCACTATGGTGTAGTAAGTTGTCACATAAAATTAATTATCACAGTCACTAAGTATTCTTGTTTTTTTAATTATTATTATACTTTAAGTTCTAGGGTACATGTGCACAATGTGCAGGTTTGTTACATATGTATCCATGTGCCATGTTGGTGTGCTGCACCCATTAACTCGTCATTTAGCATTAGGCATATCTCCTAATGCTGTCCCTCCCGCCTCCCCCCACCCCACAACAGTCCCTGGAGTGTGATGTTCCCCTTCCTGCATCCATGTGTTCTCATTGTTCAATTCCCATCTATTAATGCTGAGCTGCTAACTACTTAAAGCTCTAGAAGAAAAGCCTGGTGTTGTCTTTTTCATCTTCTTATGATTATATTTTCTAGTATTTTAGTATCCAGTCTGCTTTTATATTGTTATTTAAGAATGACAAGCCAGACAGAAATGCACTTGTATACATTTTCTTTTACAATTCTTTAAAAAATTTCAAGTCCTGAATTTCGTCATTAGCAAACTGTTTTCATATTCTTTCAACAAATGAAATTTACATCATTACAAGATATGTGACAATGTTAGGAAAAATATGTTTTAGGATTGCAAGAAATTAAATAACTCCTATTTTTATTGTTACAAATGGCCAAGTCAAAAAAAGAAGATAAAGCACCTCTAGCTGTAGAGAGTGTTGTGAATAAATTCTAATGCAAGTCAAATATTGATGAAAATGAGAATGCAAGAGAAAAGAGAAAGTTCACAGGAGATCTGAAACTATTAGATGAGAAACTAAAACTCTTCTGAATAAACTACGGACATCAACAAACTAGCAAAACAGAATGACAGAATAACTGAGAAATGAAGAGAATTCAAAATAACTAAATTTAGGAAATGAATAAAAGGTTGCAGATTCATTATGTCAAATTTACTTACAAAATTCAAAGGCTAAGCAGAACTAGGTTTTAAAAGATGAGGGTTCAAATAGAATTTTCATTAAACTGAATTTAATGATGCAAATTATTTAATCTCAATTTTAACTCATCATCTTAAAACAACTTATATTTGGCAGTGATTGATGTGGTTCCAGTAAACAAATGGATATTGGGCCCTGGATTTGAATTTATAATCACAAGTCAATTACCCAAAATCAACATCTTATCAAGTACATGAAATGTTTTTATCTATAATATTGAGTTGTATCTTTTATATTTGTTAAAGAGAATGAATAAAGTATTATAAAGTTCTCAAGCCCAGGTTACCTTATGTTGTTTAGAAAGACATCCTTCTATTTGTTGTCACCACTATTAATGCATGCTGCCAGCTAACACACCCTAAATTTAACTGAACTGTGTAACTCAGAATGAGAACATTCCTACTCATGCTACATGCTGGTAAGTTCTGAAACTGAGTTGCCAAAAGACTCAATCCATCTATTAAAATACCCAGAGTATTCATTTTCTAAAAATACTTAGATTAGTATTTATTACATTCTAACGTGGAATTCCTGGTAACTTTTTTCTGGTAGTTCCTACTCTACACTCCAACATAAGGCTATAAAAAGGAGATTAAAAAAATAACAGACTACATATTATTCAATTTTATGTCTAAACCAGGGGAGATCAAGCTCTGTGGGCAAAAAACCATGTTGCATGTTTAATAAACTATGCACACAGAGCACACATGAGTAGAATTTGGTGTACTAATCAAATAAAAGACATAAAATGTTAATGAAACATTTAATGGTCTACATAATCATTATTGTACAGCATAGTAATTAGGTATAAAATTGTAGGAAACTCACTGAAAGTCAATAATCATACTGTTCTTTTGTGATGGTTTGAGTTCAAACAGTGTCTTCACAGCCTCTTTTCGTGGTGACCGGAGAAGATTCTATTCAAGTAGTATTGGGAGTTCTGGTCATTCATCTTATCAAAACAGTTCATAGTCAGATCAGCTGAAGGAAAGGAAAGAGGATTCAAGAAAAGGGGTAAGGAAACTATTTCACAATGAATTAGTACATGTAAATGAAAAATACACTATTTGACATTAGTTTTCTGTTTTTTTGAATAATTTCTAACATCATCTTCATTTTGGTTGTTTTCCAGAATACAAATAAAGCTAATTTAACACTTTTCCCCATCATCATATATTGCCAAATATCTCTGCCTCTGTCTCTCTCTTTTAGACAAAATAATACCTTATATGCTGAATTCTCTTCAATGTTAATTTCCCATTAATGCTCTTCCTTAAAAAATCAACATAATATTTTCACAATTCCCCAAATGCTTGGGAAGCAGGAGGGCAGCATAGAAAATTATCCATGGCAGTAAAATCAGTATGGTAAGAATGCGGGATTATGTTGGGGGTTGAGGCAGAGGATGAAATTTTAGGCCAAGAGCCAAGTAACAGGCTTAAAGGGAAGAGAGCCATAGAGTGCTCTAGGGTTGGATTTGAGCAGGGCAGGTGCTGGAGGAAGAACTTGAAACAGGTCATCATACCACTGCTTAGATAACAATCTGATCCAGAGACAGAGAGATTATAGTTGCTGGTAACAGCATCATGAGTGTTCCTCTGACTTAAAAGAAAACAATCTTGGGAAACAGTCTCAGAGCCTGGGATGAAAGGCAGAAACACTGATTGCCCTTCCTCACTGTGCTACTCCCTCAGCTCCCTGAAACCCCCAAGGTAAATTTCCCTCAAGAGCCATCCACTTGCTCAGCTTGGGGTCAGCCCATCAATTCTTGACCAGTAGAAATATCAGAGCTGAAACTTTCATTATCATACTGGTGTTAAACTAGGTTACAACTCTCCGGTTTTCTTCTAGGCAACCATCTTGTGGTGGCTACTTCTGATAGTCTGACCTTTGTGTTCATCTTCTCCCAAGACTCAGCCAAGGACCTAAGGGTTACCATGTAAGGGCAATAAGGAAAAACAGTATCCTCTTTACCACATCCCTTTCCCTCTTCCCATTCCTACTTTAGCAATCTTCATTTTCTATTTAAGATGATAACCCAAAGTAAAGTGGAAAGCTCTTAGTTTTTCACTCATGCCAGCTCATGCAGGTGAGAGGAACCTGGTAGAAGCTTCTACTTGTGTCCTAAGCCAAGCACAACACAGCAATTTGAGACTGAGAGATAAAAGCTTTTCTTGGCATCCAGCAATCCTCCATGTAACCTTTTAACATGTATATGGAAAGCAGAAAGGACTAGAAAGTCACAGGCTTACCTGCCCCAAATTTTCTCCCAATTGTGTCTATAGGTTTTCATCTACATTCCCTGGAAGGAGTTGGGCAAATTTTTTTTTCCCTGCATTGGTCCTTTCTTTCAGCCTCTTCCGCCCCAGAGTCATTGCCCCGACAGAAGTGCACACTCTTTACCCATTTTTTTTTCCTTTTCTCAGATCTATATTTAAGAACAGAATAATACAAATGGTACATGCTCCTAAACCTGTAATCCTGATGATTTAACTCATCTTGCAAAGTACTTGTTAGAAAATATAAGACAATATCAAAACAAATTTGATTTCTTTTGCACACAGCAATAACTTCATGGGAAGAAAACAGAGGTTGGCTGGCTGGCCTCCCATTTTGGGGGCCCAGATATTCAGAGCTGAGTACTCCCCAGTTTATGGTCCCTTTCAACTGCAGTCTGTCAGATCACTCTCTTAGTCTTATTTTTTCTTTTATTCCAGGATCCTACTTCAATTTAACCTCTCCCCACTGTAAGTATTTATTCTTTGTGTTTATAGTAAATATCTCTGGATATGTATCTTTGAAAATATGCATCTTTGAAATATGTACATATCTTTGAAAATTATATATAGTACTGTTTTATACACGTATTTAAATTTAAATAAATTGAACTGTACTAGAAATCTGATGTTTTTTCTTCTTTTGTTTCAAGACAATGATATATATGTAAGCATTATCAGAATATCTGCATTGTATTTCAGATGCTTCAGAAGTTTTTCCATCACATTTCATTTTATTTAGTCCTATAATAAATTTCTCATTTAGACTCTTAAATTACTTTCCAGTCTCTGCTATAAGAAAACAACAACAACCACCAAATGTTTATTTGTATTTGTGTACTAGTTTCTCTGAGGTATGAAACTAAGTGAATTTGAATTTCTTGGTGATAGAATGTAGCTAATGTTATTTCACTGATTCTCAAAATGGCCATACTAGCTTAGATTCCCATCAGTAATGTCTCAGCTTGCCTGCTTCTGAACATTCTTACTAATATTTGCTATTACCCAATAATCTATTTTTGCTAAACTAATATTTGCAAGGGGATATCACTATTGTTTTAGTTTCATTTCTCACTTCATAATGAGGTTGAACATATTTTCATATAATTTAGATTTCCTTTTTGTTATCTTCTAATATTCATATTAGGTTTCCTATATTTTTCATTCACATTGGTTCCTTACCTTATGTTTTTTTGGTTTTTCTACTGCAAAAATCTCCTCCCAGTCTGTCAACTGTCTGTGGACTGCCCCTAGTACATCCTAATGCCCCCCTCCCCCGCCTTTTTTTTGAGACCCAGTCTCGCACTGTCACCCAGGCTGGAGTGCAGTGATGCCATCTAGGCTCAGTGCAACCCCCACCTCCCGAATTCAAGTGATTCTCCCCACTCAGCCTCTGGAGTAACTGGGATTACAGGCATGCGCCACCACGCCCAGCTAATTTTTGTAATTTTAGTAGAGACGGTGTTTCACCATGTTGGCCAGGCTATTCTCAAACTCCTGACCTCAGGTAATCCACCCTCTTTGGCCTCCCAAAGTGCTGGGATTACAGGCGTGAGTCACCGCACCCCACTACATGCCCTTTTTTCTCCCTTTTACCTCTCCAAATTTTCATCATTCACTAATGCCTGACTCAAAACATTCTTTCTTATTAAACATGTTTTACTACTCAAGTATTATGAACTCCTTTATAATTTATTATCTATAATATCATATGTCACAACACAATCTTCGAGATATTACATGTATTTTTACAGTATGCCCTCAGTATGGTAGATTGTGTTTAATATAGTTACACCTTTTATGATGCCATTGTACCTAACGTAGTGTTTAGGAAACAGCTGTCTATTTATTGATCAGATATATTTGCTGAGGTCCTTAAAACGTGATTGCCATCACCCATCATGCGTTATTGTTAGGTGATTCATTTATCAGTACATTTTATTTGGTCATAAAGTCTCAACAAGGTTTTATTATTGTTTTACAATGAATGTAGCAAGAAAACCTAATAGAAAAGACTAAGTAAATGTTCTTGTTAGTAAAGCTTATGTGCTTACGTTAAACATATTGGAAAGCTGTTATTCCTATTACATCAAAAGTATTGATTGACTTTGAACTTCTAATTGTGCTTGCTTACTACTTATTTTTCTCAAACTGTACATAAACATAGCTGTTAATTTTATAGCAAAATGTCTTATAATACAGTGATACATGTATTAAATCATTTCCTGATACACATACATCCAGTGGCATATAATGGCACTCTAACCAGTTTCTATGGAGTTTATTCTCATGATTATTGTCATGATGATCTTCACTCTAGTAGGAATGCTAAACATATGATTATTGTTTTTGAGGTGATGGGGTGCTAAGTATTGTAACATTGTCCTGATTGAACTACTAACTATTGAAAAAAGGCTGCATGCAAAAAATGAAAACATAAAAATGGAACCCATTTAACCAATTTCCCCAACCTTGCCAATTTTCCAACCCCAAGTCTGGACATATAAAACATTGATTAAGGGATCAGCAACAAATGCACACATGGTATTAATAATCTTTTCAGAACCAAAGCTTGACTAGATTAGGTTTCTTAATAGAAGGAGAGAGTCGTTAATTACAAATTGGCTTCAAATTAACTGAGATTTGCTTCAAGATAACTGAGATTATCTTAATGAAAAAGTCCCCTTAGATAACTTCTCTCTAGGTTCATGGCCAGATGAATAAGAACTGATTGAGTTAGACTTGTCTGTTTCACTCAAGACTTTCACAACATAGAAATGGTTTATTTCCTCTGTCTCCTACCTTCATAAAGTCTCAAAGACTGGAGCAGATGAGTGCTTAATCATTACCAGTCTTGCTGAGGCTTTGCTGAAGTTGACACTTTGGTAACCTTTGGAAAATAAGACACTCTGAAGGCTATATCACAAGGCCTATGAAATTTGTTAAAATTTAACAAACATTTTGAAAGAAATAATAAATATCTACATACAAACATATCCAATATATTTTTCTGAAAACATCTACATACATACATACTTACATCTTGAAGTAAACTTTCTACTCACAGGTTAACATCTATCTTTATCTATTTATCTATTATCTTTGAATAAATGCAGAGTATCTTTTCAGCTTCCTGCACAATATTAACAAGGCAGCATTTCTTAAAAGAACATATGCATACAGAGAATTTTCCAACATCAAAGCCAAAGTGTTGATTTTTTCTACATATTGAATGACAAAATGTAGTCTTTATAAAAAGATAATACATTTAAAATTTATTAAATTCCTTACTTAAATTCTCTAGTTAATCTTGCTTTTTATAAAAAAACTTTTCATTGCAAAGAATTGGCAATTTTATACACACACTTATTTATATAGTTTCAACTTGAAGAATTATAGTAAAGGTATCATAGCTTCAGTATGATTAACTTAGAGCAGAACTGTAGGGCACAAATAACGTTCAAATTTTATCAGTAAAGAACTATCACAGGCATTTATTTCAGTGTCATGGATCTATCTCTCTTCAGGGCACCAACAGATTTTTCAGACATCCCTCAAAATACACAAATGGACTGGATGTCAAGTCATAGAATTCTACTTGAAAAATGTTTTCATTAAACCACTTTATCAGCGTCTACACTTGTTACAAATTTCATCCAAGGTCTATAACAAATCTTTCTACTCAATTTTATTCCCTTTCTCCAATTCATTCTGTGTAAGTTTGAAGTGGTTAAGTGAAAAACAAGACCATATACCAATGCAAGTATATTATAAAGAGAATCGTTTCATTTACATGGCCCCTAGAAAATTAAGGAGCATAAATCACCTTTCTGGTGATCCTGAGAAAGCATGAACAAGTCTTGTACTTAATGACTTCTTTCTTAAAAAAGCTATTCATTGCACAATCTTCTAATAATAATAATTCATTTAAAATAATGCATAAGCTCATGATTCTAATAAATCTACTTCATTTTCATTTTGCCATGTTTTCCTCCAATTTCCACTAATACTTATGGTTTACATAAGATACTTATATAACAAATAAAACTTTGTATTTTCTTCTTTTTAAATGTAATATTTCCATGTCAGGCTTCCTTTCTTTGATGGCACATAGCTTTCTAAAATATCATTTTTTATTTCCACAAAATATACCATAATATGCCATAGAGTTTATGTACTCAATGAATTAATTGAGCTTTTTGTTTGGAACATTTAATTTGTTGCAGCTTTTGCTTATTTATGCCAATACAATTAGCTATCATTTGTTTATTTTCCTTCAGATAATTTCTCTGTGTTTAGGTGCTTATACTAGGATTATAAACTCTTTACTTTTTTCTATCTCTGAAAAGTATCATCAAATTGCTTTCTAAAATAAATATAACTAGTTATACTGACACTAACAGAATATTCCCATACCCATGTGAAAATAGTATTGCAACACTGGATATTATCAAAATATTTATTATTTGAACATACTATAAATAATTCAATAATTATTTGCATATTATGTTTTTATTGATTTAATTATAGTACATAAGCAAATATCCACTGACTCATATAAATAAATTATATTCTTATTCTTATCTACTTAGAAAAATAACTTCCCCAAATCATTTATATTTAGAAGAAATAGTCTAGGGAACATTGCTGCTTGCAAATAGCTCTAGAAAAAGGTACAGACTTGATTATGTAAATAAACCTATCTGGCAACTCACTATATTTCTTTTTAAAAAATATATAAATATGAAAAAATATGTATACAATATTGAGTATAATGCAGAATCTCAATACAGAGGGATATTGGGAAAATATAAACATAGTTTTCTGGCCAAAGCACTAGAGGTTTCTTCCAAAGACTTTAATCACAAAGGAAGATCCATTAAAATGGTATTCTCCCACAATACACAAGCACAATAATTATGGTCAGAATTCAACATATTTATTTTAACTTAACATACCAAGCATGGTTCCTTATTGAATCACATGAAGAGGCCTCCTTGAGAGGGAAGGATGGCATGAGCACTTCAGGCTAATAGAGAAATGGATCCAGAGGAGGCAAGAGAACCACGGGGAGCAACAGAGGATTCCTAGAAAAACCCTGCTTCCCAGTCTCTGCATATGTTTCCAGCACCCACTTCAAAATGTTGTGATAAGTATTAAATGAGTTACTATGGACAATATCCTCTAAATAGACCCTGCTATGCAATATCTGTTGGCTGGCTACCTAATATTCAGGTCTGTACACCCCAGAAATTAAGGCATTTCCTTGCATTCCAATACTTTTCTCATCTCCCTCATCTGCCGTGACTATATTATGCTCGTATTTACCTGGGACAGTTCTGGTTCTTGCTTACTGTCAAGGTGTTATTACTCCATGTTATAACTCCATTGTATGGTGTTAAACACTCCTTTTTTCTCTTATGTTCAAAAGTCTCCCATTTTACACAATAATTTTTACGGTCACCCTATATTACCCTGTGTATTTTCCCTCCATAATACTTGTCACCATCTAATATACTGTATATTTATTGCAGATGCATTTATTGTCTGTCTTTGCCACATGTAAACTCCACAGAAAATAATCTGTCTTTTTAATTCATTGTTCAATGTCTATAAATATGTCTGATACAAGAAAAAATCTCAAAAAATATTAGTTGAATGAATGAACTAACCATTTTGAGCATGGTAGAGCTACAGTTGGGAGAGTGTCATGCTTAAGGTAAGAGTGAGGCGTGTCCAAACCACTCAGAGTGCCAAAGTGGGACAGTTGATGGAGGTGGTCTGATCAGCTGTAAAGGGAGAATTGCTGCAGTCTTTAAAGCCAGAAGACACTTTCTGGAGACAACTTTAACATTAGTAAAAGCTTTTTAAAGAAGGCTTTCTTTAACTACTTTAAAGAAGGATTTCTTTAACTACTGCTGTTACTAAATTTGCATTCTGTTAATGTTAAATAAAGTTGCCTTGATCACTTTTATCCTAAGATATCTGGGGCTTATAATTGGAGATGGGGATTGGTTCACAAAAATACTGTGGTTTGTACTGTATAGTTTGTATTGTATAGTATGTACACTTAATTCCCCTTAAAATTATCCCAATCATAGACTGGATTTTAGTCAGTCACAAAGACTGTTCTATGTGCAGAATATAACATGACAACTTGATGGGTGTTGAAAAGAATGGCACAGCAATTCACCAACTGTTTTTCACATTATTAGTATAATCACAGAACATTTATTTGGGTCCTGTTGGCAAAGCATGCTGCTGAATTCCAGAAAGAGTTTGAAATAACTTCTCTTGATATCTGAAATACTTGAAAGTATTTATATTAAATATAGTGTACATAACATAACACATTTAACACAAAAATTTGAGTTTTATTGAATGTCTGTTTTGTTCCAGATATTGACATAGGCACTGGGAGGACACCCCATCTGCCATCAAAGAGTGCCTCATCCAGTGGGTGAGAGAGACAAGGAATAACTTTTGTCCAATATCATTGGAGCTAAGAGAGTATTAGGCAGCGTATTAAAGGAGCAAATCCAAATGTAGAGTGTGTGGTGATTGAGCTCTGCTTTGAGTTTCCACTGAGGAAAGTTTCTTGTCAATGTACTAAATGAATAGAAGGATTTATGTTTAAGGGGTTGGTCTTTCAAACTTCTTTATGATAATGATAGTGACTACTTTCAAGTAATACCACAGGGATTGAAGAATCATCTACTCTAGGAGCTTGTATGAAAAAGATGAAACCATAATCTATTTGTTCCAAGAGAAATAAAATAAAATAAAATGACATCCCAAATTCTCTTTCAGTCTTTTAGTTTTATGAAATGCATCACTTGCCCCTAGGGTATGTGATCCTGAAACTGTTTATCTAATGTTCAGGGATAAGAGGGGAGTGTCTGCCTATTTCTGTGTGGAAGGCTTTCCTGTCCTATAGACTTTCCATTGCCCCTCAAGCAATGCCCTTTTTCAGGGAACTTAGAAATAATCCTGTTAAACAGGCTTACCTTTGCACTGTATTAATATTCGTGTTTAGGCAGTGAAATGGCCTTTACATTTTCCTGACATGTCAGGAATAGGCTTAAGTTTTCCTTGCTATGCAGTCAGCCTTTCTAACAGAAAACACAGGGTTTCAATTTATGTTTCCGAAAACCAAAATAGACCCATCTTACATAAATGAACAGTGTCATTGGCTGCAATTTACATCTCAATGTAAATGTCATTTCCCTGCTTACTGTTGAAGCTTTAAGTTCAGGCTTTGAAAAAAGCGCTATCTGTTCCTGTTATTATAAGCTACATTCCTGACAGCTCTCACATTAATGACAGCAGATTGCTTGCTTAGTATCTTCCTTTTTGGAGCTTATTTTGTCATCATTCACCCATTCTTTGCCTGCTCACAAACAGAATACATTCTATTGAGATTTGGAAAAGTTATAAGCTTTTAGACTCAGAAGATAACTTCTTTTTCTGGGTTACTTGACAACTGACCCACAATTTACTTAGAAATGGAAGCCTACACACCTTAGCTAGGTTCCGTTAAGGTAGGAAGGTGGATAGAAATTTACTCCTTCCCAGGTATCACATGTATGCTCAACATATTTAAGAGTAAGGATAAGCTGTCATGAGGGATTGAACCAAATAAAATAAATTTGATTTTGTGTTTTTTCTGCAGTATGAAAAAACAAACCTGATAATGTTTTTTAATTTTTAAAAAAATATAGAAAAATATCGTATTGTTATGTAGTCAACATACAATAAGCAAATTGTTTTATATCATTCAGTGACTTTTATAAGATTATATAGCTTGAAATAGCTAATGGGAAAAATATAGAATGCAGAGTGCTAAAAGCTGATTCTTTAAAGGAGATTTATTCTTGTAAAAGGATTTTGACAATATGGTGATGATGATATAGTCTGAGGACTATTGTAAAAGGAAGATGATGATATTGGATAACAACATGTTTGGAAAGGAAAAAGAGAGATAAAAGCAAAATATTATGTCATTTCTGGTTGTGGTAGATAAGACAGTTGCCTAGTTTAGAAACAATGAGAATAGGAATGTTAAAGGAATATTTCAAGAGAAAAAAATGGTAACCATAAAAGCTATGCCTCCATATCTTTGAGATGAGATGATATTCATGAAAGCTCTTTTAGTTATTTGGAAGACAGTAAGTAGATGGAGCCAGATTGCTATATACTATTATTATCTGAACGAAAAGCTTCATTTTTTCTCTGAAACTTAAATTGTTGTGACATATAAAAGAAGATGATGGGAAGACTTCTAGTGGAGGTTTTTTCTTCATCAAATATAGCATAATAGACCCTTCCATATTAAAGAGATGTCAGATGGCATAGCCAGAGCCACAGGATACAGAAGGCTATGTACTTGTCTGGAAGCTTGAGCTGCAAATGTGTTATGTGAAAAAAAGACAAAGTCATATTACTCAAGGTTTAAATGGACAAAAATAAGTCAATGCAAATCTTAACATATTACTAGATTATTAGATCCTTGACCAATGATGATCAATACTTGAAGACATGGATGAGAAATCGTGAATTATTTTTCACTCTTTATATTTTCTTTTCACATTGGGGAAAATAGTACATTCTTGATAACAATTTTGTGGTTAGTTGCTTCCTAATTCCTTGCCAACATATTCTCCTTGTCTGTTCACTCATTATATGCCAATGTACCACTTATCTGAGGGTGATGCTTACTATTATTACACCAGAACGCATTATAGAAAGGAATAGGGCAGTTAGAAGGAAGAGAGTGTATGTGTTTTCTGATTTTTTTTTTTTAGTCAACAAAACAAACACAAGAATTACGAATCAGAATGGGTCATGTGGCTTCCAAATGATGAGAATGCTATCACAAATGTGATTCTGATTGTACAATCGAAAATAATTCTGATGGGTGAGAGAAGGATTAGTTTCCCAAAGAAAGCCATGTAACTGTGCAAAGACTGCAATGGTAAACTTGGATTTTTGCAAGAGGACATGAAGCAAAGACTGAAAAAAGTCATAGAACCCAGGGCAAATACAGAAGACTGACATGGTATGATAAGAATGATGTTAGCAAGGACAAAGCCTCAAATTAGCATCCCAGAATTTATCTTTCTGGGAGGGCGCAGCTTGGATTTGGGGACATTCTTCTGTAATCTATAGAGATGCTATTATTTCCACTGACAGAGATCCATTGGCATGTCTCCTCCACTAGACTGCCATCTCTGTAAGAGAAGATAATGTGCTTTTATGTCTTAAACTACTAATGAAGTCCCTGTTATAAAGAAAGGAATTTAATAAATGTTTGATGAATAAATGAAATATTGTGTACACATCATGTCAAGGGCAGCAAAAAGCAGGGTGGGGATACTTTTAAAAGTCATATATGATACAAGAAAATCAAAGAAAGGATACACTTGCTGCTGGCAGTCAACAACAAAGAATACATATCTCTGGCATTTCAAACTTATATTTCCTGTCAATAAAAACAATCTTGAAACAAAAGAAGATGCACTAAACCTAAGAGAGGTTGGATGCTTAATAAGAATGAAAATTGGAAAAGGACATTGACCTGCTCTGAATGAGGTTAAGCTTAGGTTGCCTGGCCTACTTCCTTATATTCCAGTTCAGGAAATAATTTATTTCATATGTAGATCCTTTATAAGAATTTAAAATGTTATAACAGGCTATCTTGAGAGACAGTGAGTTTTCTACCCATGGATAATTTTAAACAAGGGGTAGTTACTGACTTGATGGAGATAAAATAGAGGAGACAC
Organism: Hylobates moloch; assembly: GCF_009828535.3. NCBI lineage: Eukaryota > Metazoa > Chordata > Mammalia > Primates > Hylobatidae > Hylobates > Hylobates moloch. The sequence goes on from NW_026652277.1 coordinate 35,891,989, forward strand.
AGCATCAGAGAGGGGTTGGACTGAACTATATAAAGATTCTTTGTCTTCAACTCTAAAGTTCTAAGCATATAGCAATCTCTTGAAGTCATCTCTCATCTTAAGAGTTTGGCTTAAGTCTTACAAGTTTACTTCTAAGAAATTCATTTTTTCCTGCTGTTAATTTCCTTTAAGACATAAAATCATTTTAGTAGAATATTAATGTGAATTATAATTATTACTTTATTAAGAGTTGTGCTTTAGCAAAAGTAGTATGAATTTTTGAGTCAACTCTGGTATAAAATAGTAATTATGGGCATATAATTTGTTTCATTTATTGTTTGATTTCATCTTGATTCTGCTCTTACTATAGTATCGTTTTGGGTAAGGTATGTAACTTTTAAATTTCAGTTTACTCATCTATAAATAAAAATAACACTTTTTCTCACAGGGCTGCTCTGAGAAATAAATAAAATAATGCATGGAAGAATGGCTAGCAAAGATCATGGTACATGATAATTGCCTCAATAAATGTTAAGGTCTAATTTGCTAATATGTAATTGTTCTGACCCTCAAGTTTTTCAACTGTGAAATGGAGTAAAGCAGAATCATTTCAAAGAATTGCAGTTAAGATTTAATGAGATGTGAAAAGCAAACAGCACAGAGCCTGACTCATAGTAGTAGATTAACAGTTGCTAGTATTCTCTTCTCTATTGAAGATCTTCAGGACTGTGGGCAATATTTGCCACACTTGTCCGTTTTTGGTCTTAGCTTGCATTAGCTGTATTTCCTATTAATCTTTGGAAACACATGTTTAAATGCCAAACCAGCTATTTCATGGGTTGAACAGTGATTCTTAACGTTTTCTTGGGGCTTTAAGCCTCTTTGAGAAGCTGCTAAAAGCAACAGCTCCCCTTTCAAGAAATACACATACGTGTATATAGCCACAAATTTTGCAACCGATTTCAGCTAGTTTATAGATCCCTCGAATCAGTTCATGGTCCTGTGGACTCCAAGTTAAACACTTTGGTCTACTGCATATCCCAGTTGTGCATGAAGACACATAAATGATCAAAATGGAATCGTCCATTGCACATTGCTATCTGACTCTATGCACATCAATCCTGTATTCATTTGAGTTAGTGCTTTCTAGTTTAGTTTCAATGCTTCCAGAGGTCTCACACATAATTTTTACTTTGGAGCATGACTAATACACTAGGGTTCACAAGTGGGCAGCCTTCATAAATACTAATTGATATTAAAATTAAATGAAGAAAACCTCACTCTCTGAGAAATACCACCTAGGATTTAAAAAATGAAACCAAAATGCCAACTTGTTTATATAAGGGGCTATAGCAAGGGTAAGAGAGAAGTCAAGAACTCCAAATTAATAAACATTGAAAGTAAATATATGCATACATATTCAGGTAATAGCTTACCTAATTCAAAGCAACAAAATGCAATTTTCCACTTGCCTAGTTTCATGATTTGATTGAGCCACTCTTTAAACTTCTTCCTTCCGTAGCTGTCTCTGATCTAATTGCACCAGCTAAGCACACAAGCTGTTTAAACGTTGGAGAAAAGTATAGCTTTGTGAAATAGATTTCTCACACTTCCCAAGTATTTGCCAATACTAAAAAAAATAAAAGTAAAAAAAAGGCTTTTAGACACTCAATATCCTTCTCCCTAAATCACTGATTTTAAAAGTACTATGAAAAGATAAATAATTTCTGATAAATAGATGTAATAGATAAACATCTATTGCCAGACCAGGAAAATGAAACAAGTGTATTTAGAACTGTTCAAAATGGTAAGTAGAGTTCTTCCAAAATGTGTTAACAAGAGATCTCAGTGTGAACTTTTTTTCTCGTGGTAGGATTTTTTTCATGATAGGATTATCCTGAATTTTGTATTATGTTAACACCAAGTCATGGTTTCTGAGACTGCATGTTAACTATTATATGTGTCAGATGTTATGAAATTCTACTTTTTTAATATATAACAGACCTTGAAAAACATGTATTCAGTTCAACATATTTTCTGTACCTTAGATACTTATAAAGATCTAGGTGGGGTACGGTGTCTCACGCTTGTATCCCAATGCTTTGGGAGGCTGAGATGGGAGGATCACCTGAGAGCAGGAGTTCAAAATCAGCCTGGCCAACAAGGAGACCCTGTCTCTACAAAATAATAATAATAATAACTAGCTGGGTGTGGTGGCACATGCCTGCAGTCCTAGCTATTCAGGAGGTTTTGGCAAGAGGATCACTTGAGCCTGAGAGTTAGAGGTTACAGTGAGCTATGATGGTGTCACTGTACCCCAGCCTAGGCCACAGAGAAGACTCTGTCTCTAAAACAAACAAACAAACAAATAAATAAAGCAAGTAAAAAATTAAGAAGTATGCTATCAACTGCTTTTAACATATCTTCAAGGAAATAATTATATTTACTAAACTTTATTAACTTTTTCATTTTAAATGTTTTTGGAATTTAGGGGCTTAGAGTTTATCAGAAAGGAAATCAATATTACTTTGTAAGAGTTTATGGCCACCTTCTAGAGTCAAAGTAAATTCAAATTCTGGCCCCATCATTTACTATTTCTGTGACCTTACAAACTTGTGGTTCTGACTTTGGTCTTTAGCCCCACGGGTAGAACAAGGTGAATTACTCCAAAAAGCACATAAAGGAGTCTAGTCAATTCAATTTAACACTAAATGAAAATTTAAAGAACGTATGCAAACTGAGTGCTACCAATTAGTTTTGAGTAACTAAAATTATTGTCATAAGTAACTACATTCTAATTTGTGAGACATTTTTATGTTTTATTTACAATTCAGAAATCACTACTCTTATGTACTAATTGTATATATCTATATGACTTCAGAATTTGACACTTCTGCAATCTGTTTATATGAGATGAATGTAGATTTCTAAAAAATTCTCCCTTAAAACTTTGCTACTCAGAACATGATCTGGGGACCAGAAGCATCAGCCTCAAGTGAGATTTGTCAGCTTCAGAAATGCAGAATCTTAGGCCTCCCTCAAGACACTGACTCTGAATCTATATCTTAACAAAGTTATTAAAAAATCTCTATGGACATTGAAATGGGAGAACACTGTACTGAAGAGTGATAAATATGACATCTTTCTGGTGTACATTATGTTTAATTTTTTTAATTTAGTTGTTTTCTTTTAAAAGAGATCTGCTTATATTAAAACATATAATGCAAAGTTCTTATGAACTTAAAAAAAAAAGAAGCAGAAATCTTAAAAGAAATGTAATGATTGTATTAGGCCAGAGTGAAGTATCCAAAGGAGACATTTTTCTACTTTCAGTAGTATGAGGAGAGAGAAGTTTTAAAGAATTGCCTAACCAAATGCAATTCTAGAACACTATCCAATCACAGATCCCCTTGAAGATAGTTTCAGATAAATTCTGACTTATTGTTAGAATGTTCTTTTCTCTATTGGAAGAATCAGAGAACATTTTATTAGCCATATCTGATAAAGAATTTTTACTAGTTATTTAGTGACTAAGATTTAAGAAATCAGAACACCATTATATGATTTCCAGAGTAGCTGGAAAAAACAAGGTTTAGTTAACTATATAATTCACTTTACATAGTCTTTAGAAGTTTTCCATCTCAAGAAAATAATATCTCCAAGTTGTTTTCCAAAGTCTCTACTTGCTTAATAAAGTCCTACCCAATTACTTAAAAATCCTTATCCCCAGTGTGGGAAACACCACATAAGTGGTTCTCCTTAGAGAATGATGCCTTAACCTGAAACATTTCTACCCCATGCCATAACCATTAAATAATAGAAAAAAAGAGAACATTTTATCAACACAATGTAGGAGTGAAACCACAAGTACGTATATCAATCAGAAAACACGCTGCCAAATGAAAAGCGTAGCTGAGTCTGAGACTTTTAATTAATGTACACTTGAGGCTCAGCAATTCATTTTGTCACTTTCAGTTCCCCTAGCAGCCAAAAAGTAACAGGCAGAAAAGAATTAAGAAAAATATATACAAGAGAAAATTTCAAGCTTCAGAAAGTGAACTGGGAAATGTACATCATTATTTGATTTTTGCACATGGAAGAACTTGTTCCAAATTGCAGATTGTTCCTCAAGAGGGATACTGCTTTAAATATTTCTTGTTAGGTGCATTCATTGTACCATTGAACATATACAAGAACTATTCTGATTTGGGGTTTGTAGGCTTGACACCTTCCATTGGGTGCAGTAGGGGGTGGAAACTGGGGAGACATTAGGAAGGAAAGCAAGACACAGCAATACTTATTTTTCTATGTTTAGGTAGGAAGATATTTAAATGTTTATAAAGGTTCTGTATCTTTATAAAAAGGAGGAATTGTTTCCTGTATTCTTCCATTTAATAATAACAGTAGGCTCATTTGTCAGATGTTATTCATATTTTAGAGATGAATAAATTAAGGCTCAGTGAAGTCATATGACTTAACCAAAGTCACAACAGAGATCCAAGACTGAAACTCAGGTCTTCTCATGGGAAGTTTTGCTAGTAGTCCTACTACAGTAATTTTGAGAACAAAACAAACTATCCTGAATTAAAACATGTAACAATAATAGTCATCATTACTTCTGTGCTTCCTATATGCCAGACTCTGATCTGAATGCTCCAATTGAGTTAATCCTCCACAGGGAATTCACATCAGGGATGTGCACAGTAAGACACAGAGATGTTACATAATGGTCACATAATTTCCCCTTAGCCACTCAGGTGGGAAGTGATAGAGTCAAGATTTGATCTCAGATCACTGACTCCAGAGACTCTATTCTTAATCTTTTACTAATGTAATGCTGCTGTGAATATGCTTAGCCTAGTGTCTGACACAGAATCAGATTTCCAAATAACTGCTAACAATCATAACTTTCAATATCTAAAATTGACTCCAATTAGCTAACAGAAAATATTTTTGGATGACAGCAACTGCATTGTTGAAAAAACACACTGACAGATTGAGAGTTAAATATAATTAATCACTAGTTTGTGTATATAACATATATATACACATATATGTGTGTAGATATATATGTATATATGTGTAAAAATAGGATTATACCAGAACAGAACAAAATCAAGAGAACAATAAAGCCCTTTTGAATACTATAAAAACCCACACAGACAATATTCCTTATATGTCAAGATAACATACAGCAGCAGGCAATGCAGAGTCGATTTTCCTTTTCTCTTTAAAAAATAATTATGTTCCTAGAACACAAAATCTAAAATTTTTCTTCTTAATAAATTGGAGTCAATTTTAGATACTCATTGCCTAAGAGGTAAATTCAATATCCAATGTTTACTTATCAATAAACAGAGATGCAGAAAGTTAAATAAGTTGCACACACTCACAGTAAATTATAAGGCTCAGAACCTAGTCAGTGTGGCTCTAAAACCCAAGTGGAAAGTTCCATAACAAATGAGGCTTAGTACCCCTATCTCAGTTTGTTTGCAATGTTGTAAAAACATACAACAGACTGGGTAATTTACAAACAACATAAATTTATTTCTTATGGTTCTGGAGTCTGGGAAGTCCAAAATCAAGACTATTCAGTGTCTGGTGAGGGCCTTCTCGCTGTATCTTCACATGGAAAACGGCAGAAGGGCAAAAAGACCTAGCTAGCTCTCTCTGGACCCATTATAGAGTCACTAATCCCATCCATGCATGCTCTGCCTTCATGACTGAATCATCTCCTAAAGGCACCACCTCTTTTTTTTTTTTTTTTTTTTTGAGACAGTCTGAAATGGAGTGGGATGATCTCGGCGTACTGCAACCTCTGCCTCCTAGCTTCAGGTGAATCTCCTGATTCAGTCTCCTGTGTAGCTGAGACTACAGGCATGTGCCACCATGCCTGACTAATTTTTGTATTTTTAGTAGAGGAGGGGCTTCACTATATTGGCCAGGCTGGTCTTGAAATCCTGGCCTCAGGTGATCTGCCTTCCTCAGCCTCTCAATGTGCTGGGGTTACAGGCGTGAGCCACCATGCCCAACCTAAGCACCACCTCTTAATATTATAAAACATATGCATTTTTGTGGAATACATACATTCAACATACGAAGATGGTTTGAATGTATATTCAAACCATAGAACCCTATTTCAGATTCTTCTTTTTGGAAGGACTGAAAGAGGAAGAAGTTTAACACAAGAGACCTAGGGGGCTGTGAGGGACTGTGATTTAGTTCCAGAGCCAAATATATCCCTACAAAATACCCTCTATTTCTCACCCTTACCCTGTAAGAAAATGCAATGGCACCTGCACATTTGCTTAATTTTCTCCATTAGTTTTCTGTTATATCTATGTATTTGGAAAGTAATGTGTGAAAGTGACTGTAGACATATTTAAATTTTATTTCAGACAATTGTCTCATTTGTTGAGCAAAATATTATTCTTTTATTATTCTTATTCTCACTTATTTGATACTACTTATCTTTGGAATATGTGTTCCAACATAATAATATTTATTAATTTCTTTAACAGCTCTTGTTTGAAGGCTAAATTGAAGAGACACAGTTTTATCTACTTTATTATACTTGTTTACCAATACGGAACAATATTTTTTAATATCAGTAGTACTAAAAATTTTATATTTGTTTTTATAAGCAAAATTGTGCACATCTACCTCTGCTCTGTGTTTAAAACTTGCGTAAACTCTTTTACTCTCACCTGGGACAATGTACTGAGATATTTTATGAACTGCCAGGACAAAACTTCCAACATAAGCATCATGTTTTTTTTTTTTTTTTTTTTTTTCACAAAGTAAAATACAAAAGTAATAATAATTCTTTACTTTTGTACAGCATTTTATAAAATATCACTCCTTCCACATGCATTTTCTCACTTGTTCCTGATTTGAAAAAACAAATGACATAGTTGAAGTATTGTTTTTTTTTTGTTCTGAAGTTCTCAAAAATATTTAAACAGAGCATAACTCAGATGTCAAACTGGTATCCCACAGATATGTTTTGTGTGACATATAAAGCTTGTCATTCACATTCCTTTAAAAAATGAAGTTTTTATAATATTTAGAAATATTACATAATTTTAATGTAATTTTAAAATGTTCTTCTATATATAATTGCCAATATTTTATGTTTCATTTTAGCCTTCAAATTGGGAGCTGATAAAATTAATTCAGTATTATATTTAGAGATACATATTTCAAAAATACCATAACCATCTGAATCATAGTAGTAACAAAAGACTAACATTTTGGTTGATAACGTTTTACTTGATAAAACTTTGTTCCTACTTGACAACTTGTAAGATATGATCTCATTAGGGCTACTGACCAGCAAACAATAAGAACCAGTTTCCTTCCTTACAGCAAACAGGTATTCAGTTGGCCACGTCTGTAGTTCCTCTCTGCTTAAACCAAATATTCGTTGTTGCTACATGCAATATTATGCAATGAATAAACCCTATGAAAGAATTTGTGTGAATTTATTAGAAGATTTTTTACCATAGTATCACATCTAGGATTCCAAAAGTAGGGTACTTTTTATTTCTATAAATGTAAATGTTGGCATGAGTTTTAAATCCTCCAAATGAAAGATACTGTGTCGCAGTAACTAAGTGTACATTTTTGCTTTTAAGAAGGACAAACTGTAATGTAAGGGAGAGGAGCACTCACAGAATGAATACAGATGGCTTGTTGCTTACTCAAGCTTGCTTTCTTTGCTCTGCTACTGGAAATGTCGAAGAAGATAGTGGGAACCATGGTACCCTACCCTCTGCTTTCCAAACCTAGCACTTTATTCTGCTGTTTTTTTTTTCCCCAGAATTTGTTAGAAGATTTATTTAGGTGGTTCTGAGAAAATCTGAAACTTAATTATCATGGAAACAAATTTTCCATCTGCTAACCAAATATGTCACTCCCTAGATTTTCTGTATTCCTGAAAATGAGACTTCAGACACCTTTTGGATCATGACCTTGGTTTGTGTGTAGGTTTCCATGTATAGTTTTTTAACTTTTTAAAGATTTTTGAACTGACATACACAAAAGTTGGAGAGATAATATGGTCTCCACCATTCTTTTATATTTCTCATCTTCACTTACTTTCCGTCATGTTAACATTTAATGTAGCCACAGTGTAGCTGTCAAGAACATAAAATAAAAGTGGTACAATAACATGAACAAATGTATAGCGCGTACTCAATTAGTGTCACTTTTTCCACTGATGTTCTTTTTTTGTTCCAGATTCATATCAGAATCACGTAGTTGTGATTTCTTCTTAGTCTGTCCTGGTATGTAACAGTTCCCCAGTCTTTTCTTGTCTTTCATGATCTTGAGACTTTTGAAGCATATTGATCAAGTATTTGGTTTTCTTTTACATGGTCTTTTTATCACCTTCCCCAGCACACCCTCTGTCCTTGTGCAGATTTACATTAGGTTCTGTCCCTTTCAGTTTGTTGGAATAAGTGCACTTAGGAGGATCTAGGTGGATGTGAACCACAACTTCAAAGTAAAAAGCAGATTTTATTCGGTGAGTTCATAAATCTCAGCAGTCTTAAGCTCCACAAAGAGAACGCAAAGCAGAATAGAACAGTAGTTTAAAAGGAAAAGAAAGAACCAAACCAGAGTGGTTCTTTAGTTTGGTAACTGTATAATATAAAATTGTACTTTATATTATGGTGACTATAATAATTAGGTAAAAAGGCAAGAAATTTAAAAAATCAAATGGATCAAATTAAAATATCTTGATATCCTACAACGTGATATTTACATGGCTGGTTAAGAAATGTCTTAAGAGTACAAACAGTGCATGTATAAAGTAGAGCAATTGCTCATGAAAAGCAGGCTATCTATTAAAATGTGGGAGACATCTGGTAAAGAGAGAGGTAGAAATTGCCCTGCAGTCTTTTTGCTGCTCTGTTTAAAGTAATGAACTTTGTTAAAATAACACAGTGTGCATTTTATTTTCAGCTTTACAGACTGTGTCAAATAGCTCTTGTGAACTGTAGAAAGCAACATGCTGAAAATGAGAAATGTTCCTCTACCTTATAGGAACAAGTGGGAAGGAGAAAAAGTGCATTGAAATATATGGGTGCATATAACTCCCCATAATTGAGAAGTGCATTGCTTGTGCCTCTCAGGTAGGAATAGGCCTATCTAGCTGGTTACAGTGAGGGTAAAGAAATGTGATACTATTAATACTAGTCCTAGAAAAGACAGATCTACCATTTGAACCTCCACCAACTGTAACCAGGTTAGAATGTGAACCTGTTGTTTTACTCCATCTATTTCACCTTAGTGTCATATTGGAAATTATAACAGAATTTTAAAATCATCTTCATTATTATCTTATATGGCTTTAATAATTACTAATGTAAATGTAACTTAATTGGCCATAATTTTACAAGAAAACAATAGAATTAAGACTATTGAATGTTGGCCAGACGTGGTGGCTCATGCCTGTAATCCCAGTGTTTTGAGAGCTTTTTTGAACAATATGCTCACTTTTAAGAGTTTGTTCTGTGAATCACCATGTTATGATGATGATTAAACTCTGTTCTATGAGGAGCTGTTCATCATGTTTCTCCACTTGTTGGAGAAGAGTGCAGCCCTTCTCAAGTTCACTTCATTTTGTCATTTGAAAATATCCTTTACATAGTAGGTACTCAAAATATAATGGTGATGATGATATTCAAATAACAAAACACACAAGAACGAAGAGAATCAGTATAGTGATGGTTTAAACTATGTGAAAATAGTGGTGATGTTAACACAGCATTTGAAAAGGAGAAACAAGGAGAGATTGGGGAAATGAAAAGAATGTGCTATATAAATGAGTGTATTGGAAAAGCAATAACATCACTTATTGAGAGACTCTGCATGAAAGAAAGTGTTCTAAAGTCGTAATACTTCCCAAGTTCATAGAGACTTAAACATTTTTTATTGATTCTGTGTGCTTGCAAGTAGATGACAGAGTACATATGCCTTCACTTATAGATGGAGTCCCTAAGATGTAGCAGTAGAGCTCCACTTAAGACAAAATGACATAGCACACAAAAGGAAAGGCTGTCATTAAAACTTAAGCTCTCTTGATTTGGTCTTAGATTCCCTGAAGAGTGTGGAATATATTTGCAGTGTTTTTATGTCTGAGAGAACTCAAAGCCTAAGATGATATAAATATGTTTTTCTTGTTAGCTAAGTCAAGTCCTTTCTTAGTATTTGTCTTACTGTCAAATATATGAAAAATGGTTTAAAAATAAACCTTCAATATACCCAGCCTGAGTCTGTTGTGATGGTGATTAGTGGCTGCTTGTTCCCGATATCCTTCTGTTTGTGCCTTCTTCACTCTCACGCTCTGCTTTCATATTCACATTTTCTTTTCTTAATCTTTAATGAGAGGCAAAACACCATTTATGATTTAGCGTTGAGGAAAATTAACTAACATTTCAAATGTACCTTGAGTTAATAACCTAACAATAAAAAGAGAATTAAAACTACTATAGTTGTGGCCAAGCGCAAAGCAAAGCTTTCAGTAAGTGCTTCCTGTCCCTTTCAATTAACATAAACTGTAAGTCCAATTTTATATGTATTAGCATAGTTAATTTATTGTCATTTAAATGCTTTCTTCAAGACGTTCCCAAAAATACTGTTTAAAACTCTCTCCATACTCTCAGTCCAGAGTTTGAAACATACTTTTCTTTCTTAGAAAAAAATTCGAACCTGTAAGATCAAGTGCACATTGTTTGGAAAACTATGTAGACTAAAATTTAGCCACATTCCATCATTCCTTATTTCATTAATTTTTCATAAAAAGAAAAATCCCATTTAGAGACCCATAATTAGAAGTCTAAGTTGATTATCAAGTAAATTTTTTAGGAATGATGCATTTATAACTGATTTCTAAACCAGACCTAGTTCTCTCATATTTTGAAAATATGTTTCATTAATGTGGTTCAATGTGTTATGGGTTTTCTGTTTTTATCTTTTACTGAATCAAACAGCCAATAACTTGTGTTTTTGCTTTTTACAGAAAAGACATCACAATAAACAGTGCAATTGTCAAATATTGTAACTTTACCTTGTAGCTTGGTTGCCATGATATGTAAGCTTTTAAGGAGATCAATAATATTAAAGATCCAGAAAAAATATTGAATGCAATTGGATATGAGTTCAAGAAATATCTTTGAAAATGTGACATTTTCTATTAACTTTAGAATATTGCAAAATAGGCAGACTGAGCTTCCGTTACTGGCTACTATTAACAAAATTTGAGCTGAGACTGGTTTGAAATTGAGCAATTCAGAGCAGTGATTGAGGAATTAGTATCATATGTCCAGTGCACAGAAGTTGATGACATATCACAGGGGCCCAATACTAATTTAATAATGTATAATATTCATTGAGCACATATTAAGAGGCAGACACTGTACTAAGCACTTTAGAAATTTATAGCAGAGCCAAACCATTCCTTTACCAAGAAAACTCATAGTCTTCATTATAGCTTGACATGACTAGGGTTTATTCATTAGATTGTTGACTTTCATATGCCTTCATTGTAGCTCTCTGATACCTTTCTGAGATCTAGTAACTATTTCACTTGACAGAAATTGAAAACATTCTCCAAGTTTAGCACTTCCACCCATTAGATTGGACTAAGTCACAACTGTTTGGGTTCTCTTTGTGTTTTTAATAACATTGCTTTGATTTCAACTGGCAACCACTACAAGTCTCAAGGGATTTAGTATTTCAGCAAAAAGGCCAGCTTCAAGTCCAATCCAGGCACTGTTCTACAAACTGAAGTTGGAGTAAGAGGAACAAGAGGAATTTTGAAGGGAAGGGGCGTGTTCTGGGGTAGTTTTAAGATAAGAGGAGGACTCAAAAATGACATGCTAATATCCATCATTTCAAGAAGATCATGGTCCAGTGATGGACCTAATTGCCAAAGAATTTTAAGAGATTTTTAGAAATATAGACAATAAAGAGCCTCACTGCCTAGGAGTGTTAGGTAGATTTCATGGCAGAAATAAAAGACAAGCATTGAAACATGGGTATCATGCCCAAAACAGGATGCAAATTAACAAGGTATATTTTTTAAAGTTGGGATAGCATTGTATATACCTGGATATAATTCGTTCTTTTGTTTTTTAATATTTTTTCTCAGAAAAATTAAATTGGGTTGGCCTTTAAAATTTTCTATTTTGTGTTGATGCAGTTAGACTAAGTAAGCCGGGTAAAACCATTCTTAAATGCAAATTTGTATAATTTAATTTTAAAATAAACTTAAAATTTAATGAAAAAATGACATTAAAAATATTTTGACATTCTCCACAACAATGCACAGCTGTTTAGAAGTTCGTTGTCATCAACATGCATGTATATATACCTAGTTTTTCTAACACTGCATGCAGAATTCTTACTCTGTGTTTTTACTTAACATTATCCTGTAGACTTTTTTTTGTTTTTTGGTTTTTGGTTTTTTTTTTTAGATAGAATCTCACTCTGTAGCCCAGGCTGGAGTACAGTGGTACGATCTCAGCTCACTGCAACCTCTGCCTCCAATGTTCAAGCAATTCTCCTGTCTCAGCCTCCCAAGTAGCTGGGGTTACAAGCACGTGCCACCATGCTCAGCTAATTGTTGTGTTTTTAGTAGAGACGGGGTTTCACCATGTTGGCGAGACTGGCCTTGAGCTCCTGATCTTGTGATCCTCCCTCCTTGGCCTCCCAAAGTGCTGAGATAACAAGGGTGAGCCACTGTGCTCAGCCAGATATTTTTATATTTTACATTTCTTCCTTTTTAAAATATTATTGAGAATTTTAATTTAAGAATGTTATATTTACTTTTATATTTTGGAAAGAGAAATCCTATCTTTCTAATAGAAGGGAGAGAAATGAAAATGAGACCCACAGTAAGTGTTTGCTGCCATTCAGTTTAAAAATGTTGAATGGTTTCAGAAAACAGGCCAGTATGGGTGGTCTTGAGAGATTTATCAGCGGTAAATCAATGGCCAGTAAGAAAGAGAGAGAAATGGCAGCAAGGGGGTGAGCACTGAAGATTCAGATCTAGAAGTCTTTGTCCCATGTGTTGATTGTTGATGATATCACAGAAGAAGAGCTCAAAGAAAGAAGAAAACTCATGGGCCACAACACCTGATTCCACAGGTATCAGTGGTACTCTTGGTGAAATGGAAGATGAAAAGGTAAGGAAAATGGAAACTATTTCCAATGTTTGCTGATAAAGAGATGGAAAAAGAGTGATAATTTGAGAGATAAAGCAGTGAAGAAAAGGAGATTTGATTTAAATTTCTTTATTAGTTCTATGTATTTTTAAGATTGTACATATTTGCAAATGTAAGGGAATTTTTAGAGGAAAAAGAAGAATTTTATAAAACACTCAAAAAGAAATCAGAGGAGATAAAATTTAAAAGCCATGAGAGACAACACAGTGAATGTCAACTTATATTTATTAAAACCCACTTCTAAAGCATTGGAGTTTAAAATATGAATACAGTAAAATTGATTATTTGAAACAGATAGCTTTTTCCTTTAAAGAAGAAACATTTTACAAAAAGAAGAATCTTGTGTACAATGACCATTTAAAAATTCATGGTATCCAATAACATCTTTTTAACACCATTTTAAAGCAAAACGATATATTTATCGTCATTTCAAAACTGCAGTAAGATAATTTAAAAATTAGTGACATAGTCAAAAATATAAGGAAATTAGAAAAGAGAAATATTGGAAGTAATCAAAGCACATTCTCTGTGAGCTTCATTTACACTGCCCTGTATACTGTGATGACCATATTAATTTAGTTTTGCATGACAAAATACGTGTGTACCTTAGTGTGTATCACCACTATAAATTCATCATCAAGTCAGCAGCCACTTTGTTCATAAGATATACTTTGGTGAGCTAGAAAGAAATTAGTGTAATCCTATTCTTTAATTCTAGAGAATTACCCTCTATTCTATGACTCTTCTCTCATTTCTCAGCATTCATATTAAATGAAAAAAGAGTTCTCCATGAAAATATGTAAATCGCAAGCTTTTTTTGGGCTATCTAACTCTGCTTTTCATTTGGATCATGAGGAAATTTTTAAGATGCCTTTAAGATGGCATACAATTCTCTTAATTTTTATGTAAATATAACGATGTGCAATAAGTGAATGAACACTGAATTTAGAAACCTAGTACTTAGATTTGAGCCCTGACTCTACACTTAGTTGTTTTATGATCCTGAGCCAACCTCCAAAGTTCTTTGCTCCTGAGTTTTATCACCTTAAAAACGGAGTTAATCCTTCCTTACCACATTTATTGGAGGATTACATGAAATTCCAATTTGTAATAATAAGCCCTTTGTAAAGTATGTATCACATTTCACATACAAGAGATTTTTCTCTTATTGCCTGTGCTCAGACCTACAGCAAAGATGTGGGTGGATAAAAGGTCCATATCTTTTCTTTTGTCTCTGGTTTAACCAGGTTAGAGCAAAACAATGCGGAATCCCCATTGCTTTTGTCAGGTTTGTCAAAAATCAGATGGTTGTAGATATGTGGCATTATTTCTGAAGGCTCTGTTCTGTTCCATTGATCTATATCTCTGTTTTGGTACCAGTACCATGCTGTTTTGGTTACTGTAGCCTTGTAGTATAGTTTGAAGTCAGGTAGCGTGATGCCTCCAGCATTGTTCTTTTGGCTTAGGATTGACTTGGTGATGCGGGCTCTTTTTTGGTTCCATATGAACTTTAAAGTAGTTTTTTTCCAATTCCATGAAGAAAGTCATTGGTAGCCTGATGGCGATGGCATTGAATCTATAAATTACCGTGGGCAATATGGCCGTTTTCACGATATTGATTCTTCCTACCCATGAGCATGGAATGTTTTTCCATTTGTTTGTATCCTCTTTTATTTCACTGAGCAGTGTTTTATAGTTCTCCTTGAAGAAGTCCTTCACATCCCTTGTAAGTTGGATTTCTGGGTATTTTATTCTCTTTGAAGCAATTGTGAATGGGAGTTCACTCATGATTTGGCTCTCTGTTTGTCTGCTATTGGTGTATAAGAATGCTTGTGATTTTTGTACATTGATTTTGTATCCTGAGACTTTGCTGAAGTTGCCTATCAGCTTAAGGAGACTTTGCGCTGAGACAATGGCGTTTTCTAAATATACAATCATGTCATCTGCAAACAGGGACAATTTGACTTCCTCTTTTCCTAATTGAATACCCTTTATTTCCTTCTCCTGCCTAATTGCCCTGGCCAGAAGTTCCAACACTATGTTGAATAGGAGTGGTGAGAGAGGGCATCCCTGTCTTGTGCCAGTTTTCAAAGGGAATGCTTCCAGTTTTTGCCCATTCAGTATGATATTGGCTGTGGGGAAATGATTCCCTATTTAATAAATGGTGCTGGGAAAACTGGCTAGCCATATGTAGAAAGCTGAAACTGGATCCCTTCCTTACACCTTATACAAAAATTAATTCAAGATGGATTAAAGACTTAAATGTTAGACCTAAAACCATAAAAACTCTAGAAGAAAACCTAGGCAATACCATTCAGGACATAGGCATGGGCAAGCACTTCATGTCTAAAACACCAAAAGCAATGGCAACAAAAGCCAAAATTGACAAATGGGATCTAATTAAACTAAAGAGCTTCTGCACAGCAAAGGAAACTACCATCAGAGTGAACAGGCAACCTACAAAATGGGAGAAAATTTTCGCAACCTACTCATCTGACAAAGGGCTAATATCCAGAATCTACAATGAACTCAAACAAATTTACAAGAAAAAAATAACCCCATCAAAAAGTGGGCAAAGGACATGAACAGACACTTCTCAAAAGAAGACATTTATGCAGCCAAAAAACACACGAAAAAATGCTCATCATCACTGGCCATCAGAGAAATGCAAATCAAAACTACAATGAGATACCATCTCACACCAGTTAGAATGGCCATCATTAAAAAGTCAGGAAACAACAGGTGCTGGAGAGGATGTGGAGAAATAGGAACAATTTTACACTGTTGGTGGGACTGTAAACTAGTTCAATCATTGTGGAAGTCAGTGTGGCGATTCCTCAGGGATCTAGAACTAGAAATAACATTTGACCCAGCCATTCCATTACTGGGTATATACCAAAAGGATTATAAATCATGGTGCTATAAAGACACATGCACAGGTATGTTTATTGCAGCACTATTCACAATAGCAAAGACTTGGAACCAACCTAAATGTCCAACAATGATAGACTGGATTAAGAAAATGTGGCACATATACACCATGGAATACTATGCAGCCATAAAAAATGATGAGTTCATGTCCTTTGTAGGGACATGGATGAAACTGGAAACCATCATTCTCAGCAAACTATCGCAAGGACAAAAAACCAAACACCGCATGTTCTGACTCATAGGTGGGAATTGTACAATAAGAACACATGCACACAGGAAGGGGAACATCACACCCTGGGGACTGTTGTGGGGTGGGGGGAGGGGGGAGGGGTAGCATTAGGAGATATACCTAATGCTAAATGACGAGTTAATGGATGCAGCACACCAACATGGCACATGTATACGTATGTAACAAACCTGTACATTGTGCACATGTACCCTAAAACTTAAAGTATAATAATAATAAAATTAAAAAAAAAAGATGTGGAATCACAAAATAGAGATGATTAGTCTGTTTAAGGGCTCTGAGTGCTAACATTAGGGATGGTCAATGCAGAGGGCTCTATATCAGATTTCCCTTCCTGGGAACATCTGAGTTCCAGGCCTGGGGTGGAGAAGCCCTCCATGCAGTCACAGTATATTTGCCTTCTACCTTTGAGCAGTGTCATTTAAACAGTCCATTTCTGAAATCTATTCTGAAAATATTGGGAATTTCAAACTGAGCAAGGTGGTTCCAGGAAATGGCATATGGCACAAATTGAAATGATTTGGCAAGAGAAATCATACTCAATATACTCTTTGCTCTCAATTTATTTATTACTCAATGTATATATATTTTTAATTCCTGAGGTTGGGTGTGGTGGCTCACACCTGTATTCCCACACAGAGCTTTGGGAGATTGAGGTAGGGGGATCACTTGAGCCTGGGAGTTCAAGACCAACTTGGGAAATTCAGTGAGACACCGTCTCTATGAAAAAATTTAAAAAGTTAGCCAGGTATGGTGGTGTCCACCTGTAGTCCTAGCTACTCAGGAAGCTGTGAATTGCATAATTATGATGTACTGCACCCTACCTGGTGACAGATGAGCTGGTATATATATTAATATATATATATATATATACTGCATGTCCTTCTGAGCTATGTGCATACCCACACAATTCTGTGGGTGATATCTAGACCAGAGCTTCACACACTGAAGGCCTGGTTATAAATAAAGAAATTACTTAGGATGACTTTACAATATGAAATCAAGAAAGGGGGATCTTATATTTTAGAGGAAGCAGTGTATCATAATCTCATTATAAGTAATATCTTGCTTACGTAGGGAGAACAAGACAGGAGGATACAAAAGAAGGAAATTGAAAGTAGTGAAGATGGCTGCCAGGAACTGCCTAAGAGAGATGCTGAAGTTTGTTTCACCAAGTTCTGTCAGTTGGTATCCAGTTTGGCCCCTGCAATAGTCCTGCCTTCCCAGGTTCCAGGTTCCCCCACGGTTAGTTTGTTTTTTGAAGCCAAATTTCCTATAACAGGTTCATGCTTGTGTACTGTAAGGAGAATATCGTTGAAAAATATTTCCAAGCAAGGCTTTTAGGTTCCTAAACTGGGGGTTAAAATAACAGTTAAGATGAGATAGTTTGGAGAAGAAAGGTGCAGCATTTTCAGTAGGGCCTTTGATAACGTGAGGCTTTCCTAATATGATATGGCTTTAGAAAGTTAACTTCCTATGTAAGATTCCATGTCTCTGTGAAACAAATAAAACTGTGGATGGAATGCAATTATGGATGGGAAAAGCATGGGTACTACTGGGCAGCTGTGGGGATAGAACGTTTTGTCTCTGCTTCAACCCTAATAACTCTCATGCTACTCCACTCTCTTTCCTGTTTGCGTGACTAAAATGTCCTGAATTCAGTTAAGGGTAATTGAGTTAAATCAGTTTCCTATCCAAATAATATTAAAGTAATGATATATGGTAGAAAAAAAAAGAACTGCTTTGGAAACCTCTGTTTTAAGGCTGAGAAACAGCCTGATGAAATTTATTCTCTTCTGCCCTCTCTCTGTGTTTGAGAAATGAAACCATGTTTTACAGAGCGATGCATTCCTTTCCTTTTTCCTTATGCCCATATCTATCTTCTTCATGTTGGCAAAAGATCATTGAATTCCCTTTCTGAACATCTGAAGTCATACTCTTGCTGTAGTGACTGCCAGGTCCTGCCACACAGTCAGGGGAGCTGGAAGGAGCCCTGAGAAGCAGCCTGCTGAGTAAATGGCTAATTAATGTAATGCACTTTAAAAAGTATTCATAATTAAAAGCTGTATTGGAGAGCAAGATGAAATCATTCACAGAACTTTGGCTCCGTTTCTCTCAGCATGCATGGCTACTTGAAAACAGTCTTTTAAACTAATCATTAATGGCCTGTAATGTAAATGTTGAATTTCATGAGGAGGCTTTTCTTTCTTTATTATGTTGAAAAATCAGCTGCTTCTGAAGCTAGGAAGAATAACCTTTACTTGTTTGATGTTTTCGTGTTTCTAAAATGAACTCATTGAAACTGGTATTTGGAGCATAAAGTGAAGTCCTACTCAGGGGTGCCTGGTGTGACTAACCATGCTGTGAATTGTACAACTCCAGGGAGTGTTATTTACCTAGGCAACAACAGGGCTAGGTCTCCAGAAGTTATGTTATTCAGTAGACTTGGTCAGAGCATTATTTAATAGTACATTTATGGCTCATTCTTCATATCGTATCTTCATAACTGTACATCAGGTTTTTCCTCCCTGGTGCATTTGGAAGCATTGAGGTCCAGACTTGGAACATACTTTTTTTTTTTTTTTTTTTTTTTGATAAGAAGTAAGCAAAAACAGGGGATCTTTCTTCATTAGTCTGTGGATTCCTTGACAACAGAATCACTCTTCTCTTGTCAGTGCTTAACACACAAGTAATGAATGAGTAAGGAAAATAACCTCTGGGTGGAATAATTTATTCCTGGGGTTCGAAGAATGTCGAAAAAAGTTGAGCGTGAACTTTTGGGTTCTCTTCTAGATGCCAGATATGCCAAATTCTTTAAGGCATTGTAGGAATGATCAGACTTGGAAAATTAAGTACAATTGTTACATATTTTGAGTGCTACTTTTGCAGGGTGCTTCTAAAGATTTCGAAATTGCATTGAAAGAATAATATGTTTTGCAAAAATTTTGAGGATTTTTTTTTTACTGGTGAACTTTTGAGTATTTTTCTTTTTGGAGAGGATTATGAATTCAAAAAGGCAAACAGTTATATAACTTTGTAAGCAAATGGTGATTATTGTTTTGTAAGAGTTTATTTGTATAATATTACAAGGATGTTTATGTTTTACATTGTAAAATAATCAAAACCTATTTTCTCAGGAATTTAGTAGGAAATGTAGATAATAAGGTTTTGGTTGTTGACAGTGATGTTTATTTTGCAAATTCATTTTTAAATGGCTTAAATGCACAACTGCCATTATGCAAAAGCAAGTAGCAAAATAAAGAGCGAAATCTCCCATAAGGACTAATATAGTATATATGTTATATACATACATATGTGTAATACATATATATTATAATATATACATTATATAGTATGTTAATATAAATTATTTATATATAAGATATAATTTATCAGTATACACTTTATATATATATGTGTATGTGAGTGTATACACACAGAGAGAGGATACATAGGCCTCGAACCCACAGGTCTACATTAAATCTTTTCCTCTATGCTTCTCTAGCACACTGTCTATCCTCTGTTAATTATATTTTCTTGTAATTGTTTATTCAGTTATTTATATTCTTTACAAGACTGTAGGTTCAATGAGTGAAAGAGTTAATAACAAACATCTTCAGTGAGATTCCCTGGATTAAATCTTGGCTGTATTATTTATAAGCTCCATGACCTTGAACAAGTTATTTAGTATGACTGGGTCTCAGTTTCTTGATCTGTAAGTTGAGGGGGGTTAATAGAAGTAACTACATCATAACTTTATAGTGAGAATTCAATGAGTTTTTAAATGTAAAACACAGAGAACAACAATTGGCTTATATTAAGTGCTTAATATACATTAACACTGCACATTCCTAGTACACTATGATACGTTATGTTTTTATGACAGAACTCAATAAGCTTTTGTTGAATAAATTATACTTTCTATTATAAAATGAATGCTTAGGAATGGGTAGCATTAGAAAAGATATGTTAAGAAACAAACAAGAAAACACATTATTGCTGCCCTCAGGGAAATTAGAATATCACTGGGGAAGAAGAATTTTTAGTCATAAATCATTTTTCAAGAAGATAAGGCAAAAGGCAATCAATTGGCTATACACTGGTAAACAGAGCAATATAGTTCAGAAATTTAGACAGCAGCTGGTCTGCTCTGCAGGAGCGTCATTGGAAAGGTAGGACCTGAACTACACCTAGGAGTATAGTTGAGACCTGACTAAATACAGACATATGAAAGGTTCCTGCTGTACAGAAGGGCAGATGGAGAACATTATATGTTCAGTTAGTGTCAATACATCTTTGGGTAAATTGGTCCTCACTGCAGCTTATCAATTGTCACTTTTGATAATTCAGACTTAAAAATCAGCCTTTCCCCCACCTTGGGAATTTAGTAAAGGCTTTGTATGACTAACTAGTATATTTCAAGCCCAAGGTAAGAGATGTATCATTAGAGGGAAGGTAAGGAAAAGGAAGGGAGCAAACACATACGGGGTTTGAGTAAAGCCTTTTGTTTGTTTCCTTTTCTTCTTGCTCTCCTAAGAAAAGAGATCAATAGCAAACAATTTTCTATAACTCTGCCAGACAGTAACCTTTTCAAAAAGTTAGCAATGACTTTTGTGGTTTTTCTTTGTACATTCATCTTATATACTGAATAGAAACACAGAACCATCGATGTGCTTTTGTTTATTACACTCATCTCTAGCTTTAAAATTCTGATGTTTATAATAATTCTCAGCTCACCTACTTTATATAGTAGTTACAAAAAATATTTCTTCAGCCCAGAGTCTAGTGAAATTTGTTTTTTTTTTTCTCAAAATACTTACCTAACATCACTTAAAATGAAATAGATTGGTAGTTTCAACATCATCTAAATAGGTAGGCAATTTTTTTTGAAAATGTCTATTTCCCATTCAGTTTTAATGAACTAGCAAAAATTAACTGTCAAACATGTTAAGAGTAGAAATAATAGCATGCCAAGCAAGCCAACCAACCAACCAAACAAACAAACAAAAAAACAAAAAAACAAAATATGCACAGATCTGGAGCTGAGAGAGAGTGCTTGATTTGCTTTAAAACTCGAAAAAAAAGGCCAGTGGGGCTAGAGTGCAGAGTGCAAAAGGTAGAGAGAAAGGAAGGAGGGAGGGGAAGTTGATAGCATAAGATCACAAAGGATTATGTAGGACGTGCCAAGGCATTTTTGTTTCATTTTACCTGCAACTAGACGCCACCAAAAGGTTTTAGGCAGGGCTTAATTTAAGTTTTTAAAACGTTGTGCTGGCTGCTATGTGCACAATTAGTTTAAGAAAAGTAAAATTGGAAATGGCAAGATCAATTAGGAAGCAGTTTTATTAGGGAAGAACTGATTATGATTTGGATTACTTTGATTGCCATCAAATTGGAGATAAGCAGAGGGATTTAAAGTAGATTTGAGGTCTATACGCAACATTGTTGGACTAAATATTAGCGGGCGTGGAGTAGGGGAATCCAGATGAGTTTCAGTTTTGTGGCTTAAGCAGTTTGGCTAATTGTGGTGCCATTTGCTGATCTGGCAAAGCCTATGAGAGGCAAAAACTTCAGAGTAAAGTAAAATATAGTCAAGAATAGAGTCAAGAGTTTTTCTTAGGGCATAGTATATTTGTGATATCTGAATGAAATTTCAATAGGCTATGATAAGAAGATATTTGAATATATGAGCTTACTGCTAAGATAAGAAGTCTGATATAAAAATGTAAATTTGAGAAATGTGAGCATATAGGTTATATTTAATGCCACTGGAATATAGGAGAACATTTTAGTGATAGAGCAGAGTTACAGAGTAAAACTGTGAATCGAGCTCTAGTAACTTGAACACTTAGCACAGGCACAGGTGGGAGGAAGCTAAGATATTGCTCATTCCAGAAGCAAAGATAAGTTTATATATAAAGAAGGGGAAAATGCTCAAACAGATGAGAATAAAAACGTATTATTTAGAGTCTGTAACATGAATTGTCAGGCAACTTGGAGGAGAGTTGTTTTGATCAAGTAATGGAGACGAAGCAAAATAGAAGTTGATTAAAAGGTTATGGGAGAAAAGGAAGTAAAGACAGTGTCAGTAGATTTAGGGAAGAAATGAAATAGATGTATTGGGCAGTAGCTGTCATTTCATGTTCTGCATAACATTCTTCATTACTGTTTTGAAAATTTTAGTTACTATAACTAATGCAGGAAGTTGGCTGGATATCTCTGCTTTCCCACATGCTGACACTTAATTCTTTTTTTAAAAAATAGCAAACTTCTTTATATTTTAATAGTGTTGTCTTAGGAAAGAATGATATAAACCTAGCTTGGATGTGCAAATTAGTAATCCTGACAGCTCATCTAAAAATCAGACTTTAATTGACTGAACTAAATGAATATAAACATTAATTTCAAGTGTAGGGCCTAAAATGTTTGAGGTGGAGAGCAGATTTAACCTGCCCAGAATCCTGATTCCAATTCTACTCTTTTTCTATCTGATACTCTGTCTGGACTGCTCTGTAGGAGCGTTATTGGAAAGGTAGGACTTGAACTACAACTAGGACTATAGTTGAGACCTGACTAAATACAGACACAAGAAAGGCTCCGTCTGTACAGAGCCCAGATGGGTGCACCTTGAAAAGTTGCCTCCTTTCCTCCTGGTTACCTGTTGGTACACTAGAGGAGTGTATTTAGGTGACCACACAATGCCAGGAAAGGAAACGGAGCCTCATGCATGATTTGTTAGTTAACTATTCATAATCTTATGTGCCTCTTAAAGGGATCTTAATTAAATTATTCGCTCAGAATTCCTGTCATTTTCACATTGTGAAAGCTATTTAAAATCTATTTTGGTGAGTCTCTAATTTATCATTTACTTTACACACACACACGCATGCACACACATGAACTGCTTCTTCGTAGTAACCTATAAAAGATTAAAAGCTGTTAACAAGTTTTAAATTTACTATCACTCAGGGTCATAATTCACTGTTTAATCACTAAAGGGGAATAGCTACAATCATTTCGTAATAAAATACAGCATTCTTAGGTATTCTGCTAAATTACCTACTAAGAGAAATTTCCATCTATACCAGGACTAACTGCCCATATTAAAGGAAAACACAGGGGCTTAGAATTTATCTGCACTACATTCTAATTCTTCAAGCTGTGGCTATACTTTAAAGAGGTATTTTGTTTTTAATCTATCTAAAGGTGTCAAGTTGATATTCGCATTAATTCAGAGACATTGGGCCTCTTCATTGCTAGGTCAATGAAATGCTCAGTGGGTGGCACTGTGCTGAGGGTCTCACGGTGAGACCAGGAGGTCTAAGTACAAAATCAGCTTCATACATAAAGGTAGCAATCATTGAAGTCAATCTGAATTTCAGTGGAGGTTTTCAACACCATGCCAAAGACTGTAGCTAATTGCCAGTTGCACACTTCCTGTTTCATCACCTGTATTATTTGTGTTATCTTTATTCTTTCTCTACCATCTATGTTCCTTACTTCAACCTACAAATAAAAAACTATTATGTGACTTTAGGTAACAACCTCAACTAAGAAAACAATGACCTAAACAAGTTTTTGTTTTTGTTTTTGTTTCTGAGATGGAGTCTCTCTCACACTGTCACCCAGGCTGGAGTGCAGTGGCTCGATCTTGGCTCACCGCAAGCCCGGGTTCACACCATTCTCCTGCCTCAGCCTCCTGAGTAGCTGGGACTACAGGTGCCCGCCACCACGCTCGGCTAATTTTTTGTATTTTTAGTAGAGACAGGGTTTCACTGTGTTAGCCAGGATGGTCTCGATTTCCTGACTTCGTGATTTGCCTGCCTCGGCCTTCCAAAGTGCTGGGATTACAGGCGTGAGCCACAGCACCCAGCCCATGAGTTTTTAAATTACTTTAACCTAGCGAATGTCCTAAAAGTCATTTTTTCTAGGTTACTTCTATCTGGAAGGTAACACTTGTTTGTATTCTATTCAATATTCCTTTGTATACAACTTTTAGTAAGAAGCATTCCATGTACGCATAAGCAGTAATGAAAGTGAAATATTTGTTACATTTGTTTGCTTGACTGAGGGCCAAATTTTAATAGTTCTACCCTAATTTTCTTGAAGTCTTTGATGCATTGACCAGAGTTCATCTTCATAACTACAATACTCGTTTTACAATCTGTAAAATAACAGATAAGTCAAGAAATCACTGTGTAAGATGTGAAATATAGAGCCGTCATTCATTCTGGAGGCTGATATGTTCACAAGACTAGTACAAACAGACGTCTCCACTTTGTGCCAAGGGCAAAGTATTTAATGTTCCCCATTAAAATTTGCTGTTCTGGCATTGGTTGTGTTAGAGATTATAGGAGAAGGAAACGGCATCTTTAACTCTAAAGTCAACCATTGAAATCTGAAGCAAATTGAGAGTACCTAGAAGTAAATACCATTAGATAATGGAACATGAATTTTTAGTAGAACATCATGAAGAGTACCATTTTCACTTGTTCATATTTTGGTTTGTTTGTTGCTTATTATTTTTCATCAATATGTTCGTATCACTTCTCTCATCAAAGTCATGACGCATTTGAGAGTGAAAATCGTGTTAAAAACATAATATAACATTTGAATTATATACAGTTATATTTGCATATTTTTACAATTGTAGCTTCTATTTCAACTGGAAAATATCCTAATTAATTAGGATGTAGTTAAAAAAATCAATGCACACCATACCAGTGACATTTCATCTTCATTGGTTTCTTCAGGAAGAACATTGTTTTGCTTTAAGACACTGTGCTATGCAAAGTCATACGTTTATATTATACAGGTAATTAACTGCGAAAAAGCAAATAACCGTCCCTTCATTGTTGAACATTTTGTACAATTTATAATGGGATTCTTAGCAATATCAGATGTTCATTATTTCTTAGGATGGCTGGTAAACAACCTCATAATATTCCTGTCATAATTTTCTTCAGATCTCATTATCTTGGACATGGTTTATTTTCATCACTCCATTCCCAAATTTAGAACTTGTAACCAGCCAGTAGGTAGACCATTTGCTATCACTCTTGCCCTGTGTCAAATACTATTGGAGGAGCTGCATATATTTTTGGTATCTGAGCAAGTCAAAGTTAAGTTGAAGAAGATACATTTATTTTGGATTTCATTGAATTGAATATATTTTGCATTTATAATACCATATTCTTTATAGAAAATTATATTACAAATTATTGTCATATGGATAAATGGTCAAAGACTATATAGCCAAAAAATGTAACTTAATATATAATTAAGTTAGTGCTACTCATTCCCATGTAGAAATGGCTCCAGGAATACCCTACTCCCTACCTAGTATCATAACATGATGATGTCAGCCCAAAGGTCTTATCACAATGTAAATATGTCCTAAAACATCAAGCACTAAAAGTATGAGGATATGAAGAAGAAACAAGTATTTAAAAGTATAAGCAAGAAGCAGTTCTATGTAATATCATCTCAATCATTAAACATGTAAAATAATAAAGGAAGAATTTTATTTTCATTGACACTTCATCAAAAGAGAGTATTCTCCTGCAAAATGTAATCCATAATGCAGTGTTTACTATCACAAACATATCATTCATAAGCTTTTGATAAGAATTAAGTGAAATATAATTTGTGAAAATTTCAAGAAAAAATATGTACCAGTATTAAAAAAATCCAGACATCTGTGCTTTATACACCTCAACTATCAATAATCATAAAAATAACTAATTTCACTCAACTATAGTAAAGGATGGTTTAATGATCTTTCCATTACCTACAGATGATATTTCAAAATTATTGCCATATAAACAAGAAATTTAAAAGTAATACATTTTTAAAAACTAAGAAAAAGTATTTTATGAATATGTTAGGTAGTTAAATAATACTTTTTCCATGGATGGCATGATATTCTTATGTTCGTCAACTATGCTTCAATAGAAATTTGTTGTGATTTCTTTTTTTCTTTAAACATGTATTTATTTTTATATTTTATTTTGTGCTTATATTTGTCTTTTCCTTTAAGAGGGTCCCTGGTTTCACCACTTCTTAAAGGATTCTGGAAGGGCTAAACACTACTTAAGATATTTATATTAGTTCGTTCTCACGCTGCTTTAAATAAATACCTGAGACCGGGTAATTTATAAAGAAAAGAGGTTTACTAGGTTCATGGCTCTGCAGGCTGTACAGGAAGCATGCTGGCATCAGCTTCTGGGAAGGCCTCAGGGAACTTACAATCAGGGAGGAAGACAAAGGAGCCTCAATGCCCATGGCTGGAGCAGGAGGAGAGAGAACGGAGAGGTGCCACACACTTTAAAACAACCAGATTTTGTCAGAACTCTTATCAAGAGAACAGCAGCAAAGGGGGAAATCTGCCCCACGATCTAATCACCCCTTACCATTTCCCACCTCCAACATTGAGGATTACAATTCAACATGAGATTGGGATGGGGACACAAATCCAAACCATATCAATATTCTAGGGAGCAATGTAACAATATTTACCCATATTAAGTTTAGGTCTTAGCCAAAGTTTCAGTCTATGACTTGGTAATTCTGATCCTAGGTATCTCTATTCTCCAATAATTCAAATAGCCTTTGACTTCCCTACTGTAGTAATAAGTTGAAAAGTGTCCATAATTGAGAAAATAGATGGAAAAAATATGGTGGTTTGGTATCTCATTGTACTACTTTGCGAGTAGAAGTAATAAACTAGATATCCAAGTGACAACACAGCTAGATCTTAAAAACAGCTTTCAGTGGATAAATACAGTTTAATTCTCTAAATTCAAAGCAATCATATGCACTTTGCCAAAACCCCCACGCAAAAAAATCATAGACAGTGTCTACAGTAGGAACAAAGAATGGAAACAAATGACGGTATAAAACAAAACAGATGTCTTGTGAGAATTTTCCAGGAACTGAAAACCAGCATTTTTCCAGAACCTGAGAAGAATGATAGATTCACACTTGTTCATCTAATGTCAGTCAGAAAAAGAAAAAAAAAAAAAAAACAGATTGATTAGTTATCATGAGAATAAATATTTATAGGTTGCATATACACACTATGTAGTGTAGTGTTAAGTATATTGTAGAGATAATTATTCTTGGCTCTTGTTATATACAAAATTAAATAATCTGTGATGGATAATGATGACATATTATCAAAACAGACTATAAAAATATATGCAACTAAAGGAATGCATATAGTCCAGCTTCCTCCTTCTTTGCTTTAAGTTCTCATAGTCCCCAGGACCAACTCTTAATTTTTTTCCTTGCCATTTTTTCCCTCAATTTTTGTATTATTGTATTCCTACCACAAAATTCACTAACACTAATAATTTAAATTCCAGAACTCTGGGAATAAGTGCTTACTAGATAATTCTATCAACACAAACTCAACAAATGCACAGCTGAACTTAGTATGTTTTGTGCAAAATGTTCTCCTCAGCCTAGATACTGAGATTAACATTATTTGCTAAAAAAATGAAAAACTACTTGAGTCCTCCATCAATCGAAATTCAAATCCCATTTATTCGTTATCTTAGCACCTCTCCTCTATTTCCATCTACATCTTTTGATAGGACTCTTGCATTGGTTTCTTATGTTTTTCCCTTGTCTCCATCAATTGTATTCTCTATAGTGATATTCATCACTACAAAAAAAAAGGCCCATCCTTTTAAAAATAAAAATCTGAATAAAAAATACATTTAACTTCATTACTTGGTTCTAAACTTTATTTGAAACATCATCAACATCACCATATAATCACATTTTTAAAAATAATATACATTTCAGGAGGCTGAGGTGGGAGGATTGCTAAAGCCCAGGAGTTCAAGGCCAGCCTGGGCAACATAGCAAAACCCTTTCTCTATGAAAAACAACAAGCCGGGGGTGGTGGCTTACGTCTGTAATCCCAGCATGTTTAGGAGGCCGAGGAGGGCGCATCACTTGAGGTAGGGAGTTCAAGACCAGCCTGGCCAACATGGTGAAACCCCATCTCTACTAAAAAATACAAAAATTAGCCAGGCATGGTGGTGCATGCCTGTAGTCCCAGCTACTTGGGAAGCTGAGGCAGGAGAATCGCTTGAACCCAAGAGGCAGAGATTGCAGTGAGCCGATATTGCTCCATTGCACTCCAGCCTGGGCAACAGAACAATACTCCATTAAAAAAAAAAAAAAAGAAAAAGAAAAACAACAAAAACAGAAACAGTGCATTTGGAATTACTGTTCATAATTCTGCCATTTTTTTAACTCCTAAATTTATTTACACATGCTATCTCCTCTATCCTCTGCCTGCTCAGGCTTCTAGATCAAAGGTCTCTTACTCCTCAGTTGTTCTTTGATCTCATTTCTTAAGCAAAATTCATCTTTGCCTTAGTATATTCTATTTTGTGCATAACAATCTCCTATTATTTGCATTGGTTATATTTATTTATCTTTTATTCCTGCTATTGGAGTATAAGTCCCTTGAGAGCATAAACTGTGTCTTATATGTATTTTTTATCTTAGTATAGTGGTGCAAAATTGGTATTCAATAAATACATGGTATGCACATTGATGAACTATGAGTAAATGAAACAACCTAAAATTCTTTCTATAGCAGAATGGATAAATTGCTGTGATTTCATACAAAGAATATTTTATTTTATTTAGCAATAAAAATAAATTAATCACAGAAATATGATTTTAAGCAAAAATGCCAGACATATAAAGAAAAAATTTTTAATTTTATCTATATTGTTAGGATAAAAAAAACTTTCTCTCTACTCTCTATGTTCAGTGATGGGAACCTGCAAATTAAACAGACAAAAGATAGATTTAAAAGATTTTTTAAAAAATGTTTATTCGTATTCATATGCAGCTACCAAAGAAATACTAGCTGGCTAAATTGCTAAAGTTAGAGGTTTATACACCTAATTTGGTAGAGAAAGGGAGAAGGAGAAAAGACTTCTATGGGAATAATAAATAGATTTCTTTAGCAAAGATAAATAGAATTTTAGAACAAACTGCAAATAAAAAATGTTGTTTATACAGATGTCAGTGGTCTTTCTCTCATCTTCATGGCCATGAAACTATCCCAGAGAGGAAATTTATGGTAGCTTGATTTCACAATATTGCCCCTTTAAGAAAGTAAGAAAAGCTCTAAGAAGGACTATTTTGGCATTTGTTGAAGTTTTGACTGTATTTAGCTTAAAATAAACTTTGTACTAACTCTGGGCTTCCAAAATGGCTCTCCACAACAAGAAGCTCAAAAAACAAGAAAACAGGTAAATTTATAATGTTAGCAGTTAGGATATGGGTTACTTTTTTGAGGAGATGGAAGTGATCAAGAGGGGCTATGAGAAGGCTTTTGTAATATTGGTGGTATTCTATTTCTTGCTCTGGAGAGCAATTGTTTACTTAAATGTATTCAGGTTGAGGGAATTTGTTGAGTGATACGTGCATGGTTTCTGTAATTTTCTGTCTGTGTATTTTCCCCAAAAAGGTTATTAAAGAAGAATGAAAGAATAAATGGATAAATTTAATTTGATGTTTAACAGAAATTGAATTAAATATGTTGAATAGTAGGGACCAGAGAAATCATACAAGTGTGTAATCAGGACCAATGTGACTATCTTTATAATTAATCAAGTAAAGATTATGAATAGCTGATTTCAGAAAATGCTTAACTGGAGGAGAAATATTGACTTCCTACCTCTGAGATATATTGAGGCTCAGACTTACATAACTAATGATCTGCTTAGCTCTGGACTTGGATGCCACAAAGGACCTCAAAACTATTTCCCAAACTGAACTCATCATCTCTTCTTCCTACTGGCCAGGCCAGTGGCATCACTTGTGTTTTCTGATTTGGTAAACATCATCATCAATCTTTCAGTTTCTCAAGTCAGGACGCTGGAAGGTAAAATAGAGTCATCCAAGCAATCAATACATTCTGTTTATCATGCTTTGCATGTATTTCTTAGGTACGTCTATTTCTTCCCATCGTCACTGTCCTGTTCATGTCAGGGCCATCACCTCTTTCGCCTGCATTGCTATAGCATCCACCCAATTGTTTTACTAGCTCTGGTATTATCTTTACTGTCATTTATTTTCTATAATGTAGACAGAATGATCTTTCTAACTACCTCCAGAGAACTAAACAAAGGTGTATTTTAAGAATGCATTGCCCTAAGGAGAGTATTGTGAGAATAAAACAAATAGCTTCTCAAAAAAAAAAGGAAAGTATAGGCATCACATTTCTTACATGCCACAAAGTTAGGATGGCATCCTATTTATATACATAAACAGTCTCTCTGTTTAGAGTTAGCATTCAGGAAAAGAGATTGTTTCCCCAGTAATACATATTAACACATAAATTCAAATTTAATAATAAAGCCACACATTTTCAGATGGAGTAATTCTATTTGGCTGCTCTGTATAACAAAGACTAAAAATTGCCATATAATGTCCACAAATTAAATGCAGTAAATTGTACCTCCAAGATTTTGATGAAAATATATTTAAAGCATAGATATAATACACAACACCCCAGAAATTTTAACTTGGCAATGACTTAACTATAAAATTTAAGTATCAAAATGAAAAACTATAAGGGGCTATACCATTTTTGAAAACCTTTTTAGGTGGTGCATGAGCAAAAATGTTTGACAACTAATAGATTAAATGTGACAATAAAAAACCACCACCTAATGAAAGAAGGTTTCACTATGAAAATTATGAGTAATATGACAATTGCCTTAAACTCTAAAGAAAGGAAGACATGCCTTTTAATTCCCTCGAGTTAGTAAGTGTTTTACATCACAGGTATATATGAGGTTTTGAACTTTTGACATTTCAATGTATTATACCACACGTAGTCAGAAAATAAATTCCAGCGATTATGACTTTCCTATGAAAAATAAGTTTTAATTTACTGTATAAGAAAATCCATGTTTATAGCGATGTCTATTGGAGCTTTCTCTCAATTTATGCAAGCCAAATTCTGTCTCACAGAATGATAATGAAATTTCATCTGAGCAACAAATAAAAGCTTCAGCTCCAAGAATATAATAGACCTGTATTGGTATAAAGAGTATTTGTAAGTAGTATTGAAATGTTTCTGCTGTGCTGGAAACTAAATAATGCAGAATACAGCTAAAAAAGTAATGAGTAAAATGTGATAACATTTTGATGTCTTAAACTGAACTTTCAATGATTATTATTTTTAACATAATTTTGATAGCAGTGGCAATCTTGTCCACTGTCTACAAAGTGTGTTTAACTGATTTATTATTAATCATTTATTCAAGTATTTCAGAGAGATTAAGATATTTTAATTACATGTTTTCTTAAACCTATGTTTATACAAATGTATAATATAAATATTTATGTTCCAATTTAGAGTTTTAAAGTTTTGCTAAAATATTATTAGAGAAAATGCTATGTAACTTTTTATTCCTGATGTTTATTTAAATATTTATTACCAACAATTCTTGAACACTTAATTTCTACTTTCAGGCTTACAATATTTACAGTTACATTTTTATAATTTTTATTTTCGGGCTCTTTTTTTACATCAAGTCTGAATGTAAAATCTCAAAATATCAGATAATTAATTTCCATTGCAACATGTTTAACATCTCTTGACAACTATAAGCCAAAATATTATTTAGTAAACACTGAGAAGCAATAACAAATGGCATTCCAAAATTTTTACAAACATAACTCATTTTCTATTATTCCCCCCAAAAAAATTGGCAAACAGGTTTATTAAAATAAAAAACATTGCTATTAGTCTTGATGCCCAATAGAAAATGTACCCACAGTCCTGCACAAAAAGTTATCTCATTAAGATTCATCAAAATCAAGCTGTACAAAGAAGAGATTCTGCATCTCTAAAATAGCAAAAATAAAAAAATAAAATCTTAAAATAGAAGCCATCATAATCATATATTCCTATGGGATATGTTAGGATGAAATAAATCTGTGCTTTGCTTAAACAGAATAGGCTACCAGTGGAGTTTGGAAATGATATGCCAACTGGTAGGTGGAGAAGATTTCCAGGAATAGAGAGAGAAAGAGAAAAGAAACCACAGACATAAAAACAAAAACAAAAGCTGATGTACCTTTTATGTCTTATAAAATTCACAAGGTGAGCCACAGATGAAAATAGATGATGCCCACTAACAAAAAACTAAGATAGTCAACCCCATAATCTGTTGCTGCCCTCTGAGGATGAGTGTCTCCATGAGAACAATAGAAAATCACAGACCAATGGGAAAGACAATAGAAAGCACAGGGTCAGAAAAGCCTATGCAGATTTATTCTACATATTGACAAATATAATAGGCTTGGCATAGAAATTCTTAATTTTTTTTCTTTAATTTTGATAGTCAGCTTCCTATGTCAATACTGAATATTGACTTTTACCTGAATTATATACACCTGGTATTAAGAATTTCTGGTAGTTTATTGGGAATGGCATTGAATTTATAAGTTTCTTTGGGCAGTGTGGCCATTTTAACAATATCGATTCTTCCTGTCCATGAGCATGGAATGTATTTCCATTTGTTTGTGTCATCTCTGATTTCTTTGAGCAGTAGTTTGTAGTTCTCCTTGTACAGATCTTTCACCTTCCTTGTTAGCTATATTCCTAGGAATTTTATTTTTTTTGTGACAATTATGAATGGGAGTTCCATTCGTGCTTTGGCTTTTGGCTTGACCATTGTTGGCATATAGAAATACTAATGATTTTTGCACATTGATTTTGTATCCTGAGACTTTGCCGAAGTTGCTTATCAGTTTAAGAAGCTTTTGGGCAAAGACAATCGGGTTTTCTAGATATAGGATCATGTCATCCGCAAACAGGGAGAGTCTGATTTCCTGTTTGAATGCACTTTATTTATTTCTCTTGCCCGATTACCCTGGCCAGAACTTCCAATACTATATTTAATAGGAGAGGTGAGATAGGGCATCCTTGTCCTGTATTGGTTTCCAAGGGGAATGCTTCCAGCTTTTGCCCAGTCAGTAAGATATTGGCTGTGGATTTGTCATGTAGTACTCTTATTATTTTGAGGCATGTTCCTTCAATATCTAGTTTATTGAGAGTTTTTAACATGAGGAAATGTTTAATTTTATTGAAGTCCTTTACTTCATCTATTGAGATAATCATGTGGTTTTTCTCTTTAGTTCTGTTACGGGATAATTACATTTATTGTTTTGCATATGTTGCATCCCAGGAATGAAGCCAACTTGATCATGGTGGATAAGGTTTTTGATATGCTTCTGGATTTGGCTTGCTAATATTTTATTGAGGATATTTGCACCAACGTTCATCAGGGATATTGGCCTGAAGTTTTTGTTGTTGTCGTTGTTGTTGTATCTCTGCCAGGTCTTGGTACAAAACTAAAGAAAACTATTTTAAAATTCATATGGAACTAAAAAAGATCCTGAACAGCCAAGGCAATCCCAAGCAAAAAGAACAAAGCTGGAAGTATCACACTGCCTGACTTCAAACTGTACTACAGGGCTACAATAACCAAAACAGCATGGTACTGTTACAAGAACAGACACATAGACCAATGGAACAGAATAAAGAACCCATAAATAAGACCATACACCTACAATGATTTGATCTTTGACAAACCTGACAAGAACAAGCAATGGGGAAAGGATTCTCTGTTCAGTAAGTGGTGCTGGGACAACTGGCTAGCCATATGCAGAAAACTAAAACTGGACCTCTTCCTTGAACCATATACAAAAATTAACTCAAGATGGATTATAGACTTAAATGTAAAAACCCAAACTGTAAAAACCAAACATATAAAATCCCTAGAAGAAAACCTAGGCAATACCATTCAAGACATAGGCACAGGCAAAGATTTCATGATGAAGATGCCAAAAGCAATTGCAACAAAAGCAAAAATTGACAAATGGAATCTAATTAAACTAAAGAGCTTCTGCACAGCAAAAGAAACTATCAACAGAGTAAACAGACAACCTATAAAAGGGAGAAAATTTTTGAAACTATGCATCTGATAAAGGTCTGATACCCACCATCTATAAGGAACTTAAAGGAATTTACAAGAAAAAAATATCCCATTAAAAAGTGGGCAAAGTACATGAACAGACACTTCTCAAAAGAAAATATACATGCAGTCAACAACTGCAGAAGAAAGGCTCAACATCATTGATCTTTAGGGAAATGCAAATCAAAACCACAATAAGATAGAATCTCAAAACAGTCAGAATAGCTATTATTAAAAAGTCAAAAAATAAAAGATGCTGGTGAGGTGGTGGAGAAAAAGAAATGCTTATAGACTGTTGGTGGGAGTGTAAATTAATTCAACCATTGTGGAAAACAGTGTGGCAATTCCTCAGGACCTAAAGACAGAAATACCATTCTACCCAGCAATCCCATTACTGGGTATATATGCAAAGGAATATAAATAGTTTTGTTATAAAGACATATACATGAGTATATTCATTGACCACTATTCACAACAGCAAAGACAGGGAATCAACCTAAATGCCCATCAATGACAGATTGCATAAAGAAAATGTGGCACATAAACATGATGAAATACTATGCAGCCATAAAAAAGAATGAGATCATGTCCGTTGCAGGGACATGGATGGAGCTGGAGGCCATTATGTTTAGAAAGCTAATGCAGGAACAGAAAACTAAATACTGCATGTTCTCATTTATAAATGGGAGTTAAATGCTGAGAACACATGGACACATAGAGGGAAACACCACACACTGTGGTCTATTGGAGGGTGGAAAATGGGAGGAGGGAGAGGACTAGAAAAAGTAACTATGCATACTAGGCTTAATACCTGGGTGATGAAATAATCTGTACAACAAACTCTGGTGACACATGTTTGCCTATGTAATAAACCTGCACATCCTGCACTTGTATCCTTAAACTTAAAAGTTTTTTTTAAAAAAAATTTCTGCCCTATATTTCAGATTTTCCTAAATATAATGAAATTATTAAGGAAGGATATGCCCACCTTCTTGTATCCTATGAGGCTATCTGAGGAAATTTAACAAACTACTGTGTTGAAACTCCTAATAGGGTGAGTTCTAGTACTTGTGGTCAATATTATGAGGACAACCCATATTATTTCCATATGGAATTAATAATTAGAACATCTTAGTTCACCAGCAACTTAGGTATCAAGATCCAACATAAATGATAGCCAGTTTAAGAAGAATTTACCAGTAGTAATGAGGAAATTTCCCCAGTTAATTCAACTCAGTCAAAAATATGTTTTCTTGTTATTCTGATAGCAATAATGCCTTGGGCTGTTATATGACAAATAAATTCAATGACAATATTGATGAATGGGGTTGATAGAGCCATTATCTCTCTTCAGTACAATGCTAGAAGCAAGCATCTCAGATCCTCTGTATGATATTCTAAACACCCATGGGACTGTTGGAACTTTTACCACAAGGTGGTGAGCCCAGGATGCACCTGATGTTAGACACCGGAAGAAGGAAGAACTTCCCCTCGAGTAGAACTTTACATTGCTTTTCTAGGAGAATAGAAGGAGCAATGCTTCCCATGTGCCACTGAGATGATAAAATAAGTTGACATATAAAGTAATGCTAACTGGCCAAATTTTTCCACCTTAATTGAATTCTCAGAAAGAAGAGGAAATAGGTCCCTAATGATGAAGTGACAAAAACAAAAAGTGAGTTCCGACTCATAAAAAATTCTACAAAGACTTGAGTTATTTATCTAGACATTTTAAAATAAAAACCTGACTTAAATATTTAAAAATTTTCAAACTTTAAATATTTTAAAATTAATATTAAAATACTATTAAAATTAAATATGTTTAAGTGTTATATGTTTGCTTTTACTTGTATTTGGTTGTTTTATGGTAGTAATTTCCATCAGTCTATTTGAAACTTTTAATCATTTAGTAAGTTATATATATTATACTAAGCACTGGGCTAAGGGAGAAGATATAAATATACTTTATTAATTTATAGAGTAATTGATTAATTATTATTCCAGACACCAATTTATCATAAATACATTAATTTATCAAAAATTTGAATACTGTCTATTATGGACTCTGGAGATTCAGAGGTAAACAAGGCAGATGAGATTCCTGATCTATCAAATGTACATTATAGTGAGAAAAACAGAAAACAAACAGGCATACACAGTTTTCAAAAATATACAAAGATTATGGTAAGTGATGAGAGAAAGAAACAAGGATACATGACAGGGTCTGTGTGCTCATTTTCAGAGTCAACAAAGATGAGGTGAGGATCGTTGATCTGAGAAATTAGCATTCCATTCCACAGTCTAACCTGGGAAAATGAAATCTTGAAGGTATTCAGTGTATGCCATCCCAGAATATGCCACCCTGGCATAATGATTATTTTGAGCTAACAGCAATTAAAAAAAAAAAGCAGACACAAGAAAAATTATTCTTGTAGAGAGGAGCTGTTCTCCTCTCTACCAGGAAGGGCAGGATAATTCCTAATCACCGGAGACAACAACTCTAGATGCTTATCCCCCAGAGATGGCACCAGAAGAAACTGCTTAACAAACCTTGCTAAACCCAACCCTTATCTTCTATTAGTTCCCCCATATATTTATCTTTCCACAATTTGCAGCCCCTAGAATTCCAATCCTTTTCCATTATCTTGTTACTTCTTTACAGACCTTTATTTGCTAAAATGCCATTTAACCCCAAGTTCTAACCACCCCTTTGAGTTACTAAAAGGGGTAACTCTTTAGTTACGCGTTCTGTGTATACGAGTACTTCTGTGTATACGTGCAATGCATGCAGTAATAAATTTTGGATTGATTTTTTCTTGTTAATCTGTCTTTTGTCAGTCTAATTTGTGGGGTCTCAGTGAAAGAACCTAAAATAGGTAGAGGAAAAATAACAGTTTTTCTTCCCTTATAGTCCCAAAAGCCAAAGTCAGTAGTGGCAGCCAATAATAAGGAAAGTAGTCAAATCCCTTAAATTTGCTAATATTGTAAAAGTGTGTCATACAAGGGTCTTGAAACAGCTGCTTGTTCAAGCATTAGAAAGCCCGAGTGTTTTTACATTGCAGAAATGTGCTGGTTGATAGTCAAAACCAGAAAAGCCATATCTGGGAAGTTCAGAGGGTGGTGGTGGGCACTGAAGTGGCAGCTGTCAGAAAAATGTGTAGGAGCCTAGAGTACCAAAGCAGATCACTTGATAAGATTGGGATTTAGCAGAAATGCTGTTTGCCTTATTCACAAGCCACTCTTTTCAAATGCCCTTTTGTGACTTTGAATGAAGAAAGGGAATAACACAATGATAAGATATTGGGCAAAAGCAAATACGTAATTTTCCTTTGTAAAAAACACATTCATAGTCTATGGTTTTTATTTTAACTTGTGCTTCACATTTAAGAAAAAAAGAAACACTTAACATTTGCTAATGAGGAGAAAATAAAGGTGGATGGCAGAAGTTGCACGGAAGATAAAAGCACAGAAAGAACAGTAGCTGTTACTTTTATTTAACATTTTACCAAAACAAATAAGTAAAAATAAGTGTGCTCTATATATTTTGTGACATACCAGTAAGGTTTGGCTTTCTCCTTGCAGCCCAGTTGATTAGTCTGGAATGTTCTCTTTGCCCTCGGCTTTCCTTTTTCTGACTAAATCTTGGTTTAGCTTTTCCCCAATCTAAGGTAAGACCCTCGCTCCACCCCATCTGTCTATTTTTTTAACCTACTCTATGTTTTCTGTTTTCTGTTCCCTACACTACTTTATGCTTGCCTGGTCCAGAAGCACTTATTCTATGTTTTCAGAAGTGTGCCTGCCTAAAATAAGGCTGTGAGATCCATGAAAACAGAACCTGTACCTGTCTTGACCAGTATTGTGTCCTAAGTGCCTAGGCACTTAGAAAGAGGGCCTTTTATAACCAATAGATAGCTCGTAAGTGTCTGACCAAAAGGTCACTAGGCAAGTCATATTCTTCTTTTATTCCTTCCTTCCTACCCACCCCATCCCTCTCTTTCTCCTTCTCTTTCTTTGGGCCCAAGTCATGTGATAAGCATTTCATATAATTATATATTTGAAACAGTATTGCCATTATAAAGGAAAAGAACACACTTCTGAATTCAAATTGTAAAACACAGGAGACTAAGGGTATTAAACAATGAATTAGCCAATATGTCAATATATCAGTGAGCCTTAATCCAAATAATTCACAAATGACTTCCTTTTGCTCTATAATTACAAGTTTTGTCTGTGCTCTTTGTTTTTGAGTGCTATTTTCCTTAGAGTATAGGTAAAAGAAGTTTTTGTTTTCCATTTTGTTTATCTCTCAATAAATTCAGTGATTCAGAAGAAGAAAGCTTCCTGCACTCAATTTTATCATCCCTTTGATAAAGCAAGGCTCAGTAAATAGCACATCTCCTCTCACCTGTTGCTTTGTTTGTTAGGAAAGACACAGAGCCCTCGACTGTAAAGAGCAGGCTTTAGAGAAAAGTGTCTTATATACTAATCAGAAAAATGTTACAAAGAGTACACAATGACCCTTTTATAATATTTCCATCTCCTTTTTTTTCTTTTCTTTTTTTTTTTTTTTTTTTTTTTTTTTGAGACAAAGTCTCACTCCGCCACCCAGGCTGGAGTTCAGTGGCACCATCACGGCTTACTGCAGCATCTACCTCCAGGGCTCAAGGGATCCTCCCACCTTGACCTCCCAGAGTGCTGGGATTACACACATGAGTCACTGTGCCTGGCCTCCATCTCCTTTTTAAATAGAAAAAATATAGAAATAAGCCTTTCAAGGCATCATGTAACAAGCCATCCTCCTTTATACTTCCTGGGAGACAAAGCAGGTGGGAAACCTATGAAGTTTAGGAAACCCAAATGTTAAGAATCTTAGAAGTTTTAACAATAAGAATGTTTCCTAAGAGAAGCATTTTTCCAAGTAGTTCTTGAAAGACACTCTTCAGAGAACAAAAAGACAAAGTGTTTATGGACAAAGATGTTTGGGAAACACTACACATTATATCCCTTGCTTGGATTAATGATACACAGGCATAGGTTAAACTCTAAGAAATACTACAAAAGGAACGTATTTGATTTTGATGACAGAATAATTTATTGTGGTTTTTAATCTCATTTTTAATTTACTGCTGTGTCTTCTTCATATCATTCAGGCAAGTATTCTGATCTTTTCTCATTTCTTGTTTCTTGGTTTCTTGGCTCAAAGCAGAAGATGCTTCATATGATCGCTTTCTCTCTCTATTTTTCTCTTTGTGAAAGCATAAGGTTATTGAAAGAAAGATAGTAAGTGTCCTAAAGGTACAAGAGTTTGGAACAGATATAAATGAGACATTTTTCTAGACTGAGAATCAGACCTGAAATCAGCAGTTCTTGGTTTTGATAGGAATACACATCTCAATCGCTGATTTTACCCTCGACAGATGACAAAATCCAGAGGGTAGAGGCTGCATGTGGGGAGCCTAAGTCCCAGGGCTTTAAACATTAGAAAAATTAAAACTCATGTGGCCCAAGGTTGGTACAAAAGCCATGGAGCAGCCTGCCGCTGGGGGCCTTGTGAGCTGAGACAGTGACGAGGCCAGGAGTTGCCATGATGGACTGTCTATGAGCAATACTCCCCACACATATCCCAGCACCCATCTTAGTCTCTAGTGTTCTTGTGCAACCTGAGTTTATAAGCAAGCAGCAGAGAAACACTGATAAGGCTAATGTTGAATTTCCTGCTAAACTAGCACATTGTGTAGCTCCAAACTGAATTGGGTTGGTATTTAAAATAATTTAATATAATCGTTCTTTTACACTAGAGTTTGTGAAATAAGATTCAGAACTATAACAGTTTCCATCTGAATCCTCTTCTTAAGTAACACAGTTAATTTATGTCGCTCCTGACATATGTAAGGGATCCAGATATACTTAAAGAATAAAACTTCTTATGCAACTGCTATTCCATGAAAGATATTCGGGGATTGCAGCCATATAGTGTCCCTTTGAAAGGACTTCCTCTGTTAGAAGTGTTTATTGCCACAGCGAAGCAGTCCTTTCTACTACCACCCAAAAGGCAGATACTCATATCCCTGTTAGACACCCAGAAGGAGAGACCCAGCACAATGTCATTCCTGAAGCATCATTTATTTTTCAAATACTCAGGTATCTAGGAAAGCTGCCTCACTTCTGCCACCAACCTGATTGTGCATGTCTTCGTGGGCCCAGAAAGGGAGGCTCTTTGCTTTGGTGTGCCCTTAAAGTGGAAAAATTCTGGTGGCTATGATTAAAACATTCTGAGCTAGACAACACCAATTAAAATACGCCCCAAATTACAGGTAACACCATCAACTCTGGGGCTAAACTTCTAGGTTGAAATCCCAGCTTTGCTCCTTAATTGATGTGAGCAAGTTATATAAGTTTCTTCATCCATAGAATGGGGATAATACTAATAACTATTTCATAGGATTATTATGGATTAATAAATTTAAAAATGTGACATTTTCAGAAAAGTACTTGACACATATTAATCATTATTATTGTGTACATTTAATTAACAAGAATAGATAAATTGCATCATTTCAAAGGTTTGCATTTTCTGTGTCATTATAGTTGTTTCAGACTACTTTAGGGCAAAAATGAGAATGCCCAGAGATGTCTTCTGTTACAATTACATAAAGCAAATCTAAATCCATGTATGTTTTTAGATATATAAAAGCAGAAAATCAGGAAAAAAAGCAGAAAATCAGGAAAAAAATATCTATTTATAAATGCAAATGTGTAGATGGGTCTTTCTATGAGTAATAAACCTAAGTCAGTTGATATTAAATCAAAGTTAGAAAAGTTTCTGAAATACAGTGCAATACAGCTCCAGTGGAAATCTCGCTTTTTTTAAAGTAAGGAATGAGAGATTCTGAAAGCTATTTAACACTTTACAGTACGATCATAGTGCATCATCACAAAGAAATTTAGTCCAGGTGTTGCAGTAATTGTAATACGTGGGGTAACTTCATAGCTCACTGACTGTCAAATGTGAATTTCCATATGGGAAGTGATTTAAGTCTATTACACTGTAGAGTAAGAGAGTGAAAGCTCTAAATTGAGCTTGCATTGGTTATCAACTGTTTGTATTTTAAGTGCCTTTTATAGCTTTCTGGATATTCCTATAAAACAATATTTTTACAAAGCAAAATATTTAATACTCTAAAGTCAGTATACTTGCTATGACAATATCAAGTATCATAATAAAAATAAGAGTTAAGCAATTTGAAGATGGTTAGATTATTGCACCAAAACTTTAATATTAGATAAAGTAGGTGATTTACACTTGGAAAATATCTCAATTTACAAGTTACCTTTGTTTTCAATAAAATTTTCTTTTCACCATGTATGTGTTTGCTGAGATTAAAAATGAGAAAATCTATGAAAATATTTAAGTAAAATTTACTATTTAAGTTTTCTTCCTATTAAGAGATAACTATATTAAACATTTTTCTAAACTTTTAAGGAAATATCTTCAAAGCAGAAAATTAATTTATTTCTGAGGTTGAATATAAAACAGTTGAGATCTTATCCAATAAATTCTGTTTTTGCACCGTTATATTTTCTTGCATACATAAACTAAAATAAAGGTAACATATAAAACAATGTGCCAAAAGTCACTGGAGATGTTCCAAATTTTTACTTATAAGGACAAGGGGACAGCAAAGTATAATTGGCATATTAGGATATTTTATCCTGTTTTTTTTTCTGACATATGTTATATATTCAAGTTTGGGGATAAAAACTATATATAAGCATTGGTTTCAGGTGCTTTATGGCATATTCTACCCTAAATTTGTTGATAAAAAATAATGAAATTCAAACTTGGATAATGTCCTGTATGGTGATTAAAGAATTACTGAAAATGAGGTATCATTAGTACTGAGGGGTCAGTAATACCTAATGAGATAGTACAGGGTGACTGAGGCATAGAAAATACCTGCAATATTTACTTAAAGACATCTATTTCAGGGTGTTTCTCTTAGAGCAGTTTATAGTAATTGTACTGTCTTAGTCCATTTTGTGGACGGAATATCAGCAACTGGGTAATTTATAAAGAAAAGAGACATTTCTTACAGATCTGGAGTCTGGGAAGTTCAAGGTTAAGGGGCATACACCTGGTGAGGGCCTTCTTGCTGCATCATTCCATGGTAGAAGGTAGAAGAGCAAGAAAGCATGCAGAGAGACGGGAAGGGAGCTGAACTCATCCTTTATCAGGAGTGCACTCCCTCCGTAACTAACCCACTTCTGTGATAATGACATTAATCCATTCATGAAAGCAGCACCCTCATGACCTAATGGTGTCTTAAGGCTTCTGTCTCAACACTGCTGCATTGGAAATTAAGTCTCCAACACAGGAACTTTGGGGGAATACATTCAAACCACAGCATGCACCCTCATTTATAAGTTTTGACAAAAATTTATTCTATTTCTGCAATTTAGTCTAAAATCATTTGTTTAATATTTACTATTCTACTTAACTTTGTAACAGAATAAAAGTGAAATTGGAAACATATATGCTATCCCTATAAATATAGATAACCTACATTCTCATTCCTTCTGTTTTTGACTGTTTTTCTCAGTCACTATTTGTGTCTTTTAACCTTTAAATTCTCATAGCACTCAATTCAGTTCAGAGCAGGGCAGTATTCTTTTATAAAAAAATTGTGGCTACATATGTACAACATAAATTTTGCTATTTTAGCCATTTTTAAGTATACAATTCTTTGCCATTAAGTATGTTCGCATTATTGTATGATAAAACTTATTGTATGATAAAACTATCATCACTAACTCCACACAATTTTTGTCTTCCTCAGCTGAAACTCTGTACCCACTAAACACTAACTCCATATTCCCCTCTCTCTTCAGTCCCTGACAACCACCATTCCATTTTCCTTCTCTATGAATATGACCACTCTAGTACTGCAAATAAGTGGAATCATATGATATTTGTC
The DNA here is from genome assembly GCF_009828535.3 of Hylobates moloch. Taxonomy (NCBI): domain Eukaryota; kingdom Metazoa; phylum Chordata; class Mammalia; order Primates; family Hylobatidae; genus Hylobates; species Hylobates moloch. The sequence goes on from NW_026652277.1 coordinate 35,935,379, forward strand.
CTTTTTTGACTGGCTATGTCTCTTAGCGTAATATCTTCAAGGTTTATCCATGTTGTAGCATGTGTCAGAATTTCTTTCCTTTTTAAGGCCAAATAGTATTCCATGACTATTATGTGGTGTGTTTGTGTGTGTCCGCACCTGTGTGTGCGCGCGTGTGTGTGGATGTGTGTGCATGTGCATGTGTGTGTGCGTGTTTGTGTGTGTGTGTATACACTACATCTTGCTTATCCATTCTTCAGTCTATGGGCACTTCTATTGCTTAAACCTTATGGCTATTATAAATAATTTTATAAAAATGAGTGTATAAATATCTGAAAATATAATGTTTCAATTATTTTGGATATAGACTCAGAAGAAGAATTTTTAAATCATACGGTAATTCTACATTTAATGTTTTGAGGAAGTGTAATACTGTTTTTCATAGGTCTGTATCATTTTACATTCATACCAGCAATGTGCAAGAGTCTCAACTTGTGTCTTAGTCCATTCAGGCAACTATAACAAAATACCCTAGATTGGGTGGCTTTTAAATAACAAAAATATATTTCTTATGGTTCTGGAGGCTAGGAAGTCTAAGATCAAAGGGGTCAGCAGATGTGGTACCTACTGAAGTCCCATTTCCTAGACAGCCATCTTTTCACTGTAACCTCACATGGCAGAAGGGACAAGGGATCCCTCTAGGAACTCTTTCATCAGGGAACTAATGCCATTTATGAGGGTTCTGCCCTCATGACCTAATCACCTTCCAAGGGCCCCACTTCCAAATACCATCACCTTTGGGGTTAAAATTTCAACATATAAATGTTGGAAGTATACAAACATTCAAAGCATAGTAACTTCTTATTTTCTGTTTTTTATTACTATTAAGAAATGTGGAAATCCAGCTCTTATTTGCAACTTTGCTGTTCCTCACTTTTTCTGTGTATAAAATCAGGAAAGTACCTGCTTTCTAGCATTATTGTAGAAACAAATATATTAATATCTGTGATATCTGTAAATTACTCAAAACAGTGCATGGCACAGAGTAAGTACTATGAAAATGTTAGCTCTTATTATCATAACACTTTTTTTTTCTTTAAGCTTTCTCTTTTCTTCTTTAAATATTCATCTGGATTTTTATGGTCTCAACTTTTGCTCTATACTCATAATTACCTATTTTAGGACTTCTGGAATCTCTTTTATAATTGTCCTTGTTGTTTGCTGGTCGTTTCAACTTTCTCATTTTCCTTACAGTATCCTCATTTTTCCTTATTTTTCTCCCTGAGACTACTAGCAGAATGTTTTCCTTCAGAGCGCACCTGCCATCATCAGACAGTTGTTTTCTTGTTTTCTAACATTTTTTTCTGCTGCTGCTACCATTTTCTTATTTTCTCTACAACCACATAAAAATTATCTGCTTCGGTCGCCCTCTCCCCCAATTTTTTTTCTGCTTTTCTTACTAACTTCTACTTCCCTTAAGGCCCCAGGTGACCTTGGGGATGCAGCTGTCTGCTGTGCTGCACATTTGTGAGGCCAGCTCTCAGAATCTTTGCCTAGACTGAACCCTCTGTGCCAAGGATGCGGCTCACAGCCCCTCGCTGAGCCTCATCACCCATACCTGAACATTATTTCCTAGCTTTTTACAGTTAGCTTCCCAGGGTATATCTATAGCACAACTTGGGGATTATACAGAACGAGGGATGCAAGCCACAGGTCAAATTAACTCCTTCCCCCCAGGGCCACAGTGCTGCCATTCACAAAGCCCTTTCTGCCAGCTTTACTGGGACGGGTAATACATCCCTATTCATTTTATTAGGTTGGTGCAAAAGTAATTGTATTTTATTAAATACAATTAAGTAATTTTACTAGGTTTGTGCAAAAGCAATTACTTTTGCACAAACGTAATAGCAGGGCCACAGAGTCTCCTACAGTCACTCATGTCTGAAAAGAATAAATACCTTTTATTTATTCTTTAATACATTTTATACCATTTACAAACACCACTTTCTTGTCCACTTTTGAACACGTCAATGACTTTAAAAATTGGTCTCTAAGGCCGTCCTAATGGAATAATTGTTCGTTAAGTAGATACACAAAATTCATAAGAATTCTATTCTTGAAGGACTCCTCCAAATGTCTTCTCCCTTCAAAATAGCTATGTAGACAATTTTTCTTTTCTTTGACCTCAAATCCTATTTCATGTACCAAACAGCTTCATGTAAGCCTCGCCAAAGGGCCAGTGTGGTTGCTTCCCCTAGGTCTGCTTATGCCTCACATGTCTGTGAGTCCCCGGCCTGTCTGTCAATGACGTGCACTTATTAAACATTTTCTTATGTACATTGTGCTTATAAAAGTATTATCATAAGATAGGTATAATCTATGTTTATACTCAAAATACATCAATTATTGAGGGTTTTTTTTTACCATCACGAAGGCAAATGAAAAGCAATATGAATAGCACGAAGAGTGTTAGATATGTCTTATTACATATCACTTAATATGTTTCTCCAGTTTTATACCTAGCAAATCATTTAGATATAAAAGGCATAAAAATAAATGAGACAATAAGAGCTCAAGTTTGTATAATAAGACTGAGACATACACACAAATAAGTATAATACATGACAAAACACAGAAAGTACCTTCAAAGCTGTGCTATGGGAGTTTCAAGGGAGCAGTTGCTGGGAGAAGCAGAGGAGAATTGGGACAGGTCACCTAGTCATCATTTGAAATGCTCAACAAAGGTTGATTAAACTCACCATGAAGCATTTGCACCATAGTGTGCTTGTTTAGTTTGCTTTAGATGCATCTGTAAGTAATGGCAGAATCTTAAATATATGTTTATTTCTATCTCACATGAATGCAGGAAGTTCAGGGCTGGAATGGCTACTCTGAGATCATCATGGACCTAAACTTACTTTCTTTTAAAAATCCATCATACAAAACATGTGGCTTCTATTTCACGCTCCAGTATGGGTTTTCCAGCTCCAATCATGATGCACTCCAGTCAGCAGGAAAGAAGACAGGGTAATGCAAGGTTGTATGCTTTCTCTTTAGGAATATTTTCCAATGTTGCATACGCCAATTCCAATTTCACCCCATTGTTCAGAGCTTAGTTACATGACATCTATCTGTGCAGGGGGCCTTTGCACAATCCAAGAACCTTCTTATTGAAGGAGAAGAAGAAGAGGAGGAAGAAAGAGGGAGAGTGGGAGAGGGGAAAGAGGAAGGAGGGATGGAAGAAACTTTAGGAGACAGTCACTGAGATCTTTTTGGTACTTACATACTCATAATATCTTTAGACTTAGGCAAATTGCTTTTTTTATATTGGAATTTATAGGTAACATAATATCTAAAACAGTAGTACTTTAATGCTTATATGCAGATTAGTATTGGGCTAACCAACAGTATAGTGAGAGACTCATTCAATTCATTTTTTAAAAAAAATCAGAATTATGCTTTGACTTGATTTTTAAATACTCTATGTCATACATAATGATAGTGAGAGAAAATGGCATTTATTGTTGCTTTTTAAACTATCTTTCAGGCTAAGAGAAAATTTACCATTCCTATACAAACACTCACTGTTGATTACATTGCTGTTCTGGTGGTGATGATTGCCACTTTACTGGCTTATAAAATCCAAAAATGTCTTGGAAACACTTTTGTAAAAAGTAACATTTACACTGAGATATTGTAGATTCACATGTAGTTGTGAGAAATAATAGAGAGGTCCAGGGTATTGTTTACCCAGTTTCCTCCAATGATAACATCTTTCGAAACTATAGTACAATGTTAAACATGGAATACTGACAATGATACATTCAAGATACAGAACGGTTCCATCACCACAAGATCCCTCTTGTTGTCCTTTTATAGTCATATCTCTTCCCTCCTGCTATCTCCCTCTTCTCTATTTTCCATTTCTGGTTTTGTCATACAAAGAATGCTATCTAAAATTTTGAAATATATACATATTTCAAATATATGTATATATTTCAAATATATGTATATATTTCAAATATATATATATATTTCAAATTTATATATATATATGCCCACTGCTCACCTCCTGGTGCAGATATATATCTATATCTATATCTATATCTATATCTATATCTATATCTGTATCTATATCTATATAAAACACAGCAAATGAAATTTAAAGACTGATGTTTTTACTCAAACAAGTCATAAGATATTCCCCAGGGATTCATTTGATTTGTTATGTGCTTTACTAGTTCATTCCTTTTACTAATAAGTAACAGTCCATGGTATGGATGTACCACAATTTGTTTAACCATTCACCTATTGAGAAACATCTGCTTGCTTCAGGCTTTTGGCTAGTACAAATAAAGCTATATATATATAGGTTTTTGTGTGATTATACATTTCTATTCTATTGGTATGAATGCCCAAGAGTACAAGTGCTGCATCATATGATAGTTGATGTTCAGTTTTAAAAGAAACTGCCTAACCTTTTTTCCAGAATGGCTCTAACTAACACAGAGGTATCCAATCTTTTGCCTTCTCTGGGCCACACTAGAAGAAGAATTATCTTGGGTCACACATAATACACTAACACTGACAAAAACTGGTTAACAAAACAACAACAAAACAAAAAACTGCCAAAAAAAAATCTCATAATGTTTTAAGAAAGTTTACGAATTTGTGCTGGGCCACATACCAAGCTGTCCTGGGCTGCATGTGGCCTGGGGATCATGGGTTGGACAAGCTCTCTGTGACATTTTACATTCAGACCAATAATGTATAAGGGATCTGGTTTCTCTGCATCCTCAATAGCATTTAGTGTTATCATTATTTTTTGTTTTAGCTATTCTGAATGATATCTAGAGAAATACTTTTTTTGGAATAAACATTGATAATCAAGGCAAACAAGTAGAGGAATAAGTTTTGAGTTATTTTTTCTTTATTTCCTTTCCTTTCCTTTTTTCATTCTTTAAAAATAAGTATAAATCCATTCAAGTGTAGGACTGGTGAAAAATCCTGTATTATAAGGATATCAGAATGCAACAAGCTTCACAGGGCTGATATGCAAGTAGCATAAATAAAGCTATTCATCAGGGGTCCCTGATCCCTGGTTTGTGGACCAGTACCAGTCTGTGGCCTGTTAGAAACCAGGCCGTGCACTAGGAGGTGAGCAGTGGGCAAATTAGTGCTACTGCTCCACCTCCTGTCAGATAAGCTGTGGCATTAAATTCTCATAGGAGTCCAAACCTACTGTGAACTTCACATGTGAGGGATCTAGGTTGTGTGCTCCTTATGAGAATCTAATGCCTGATGATGTGAGGTGGAACAGTTTCATCCCCAAACCATCCCCCAATCCCACATATGTGGAAAAATTGTCTTCCACCAAACAGGTGTCTGGTGCCAAAAAGGTTGGGGATTGCTGCTATAAATGGAATATTTGAATTAGAAAACTACATCTTGCATTTTATCCTTTTTAATTCACTCATTCTCAAATATTTACTGAGAAACTTCTTAATAGAAGTCATAGCACTATTGCTGAGGATAACAGATATGGCACCTACGTTCATAAAGTACATGAATAGAAAAAACACTTAGCATTAATAAAACAAGTAGTGTACTTTAAAGGGTAAATTGACAATCTTCTATAACCCTTATCACCACAGTTTTTCTGCTATTGTGAGTTATTTTGTAGTTCATAACTTTAATTGGAAGATAGTAATTGAGTTTTATATCTTTCACTTACTATGATTATATAAGATTTTATAATATCATTTATAATATGATTTTGTAAGATAATATAATCGCTACTTCATGAAGCGATTATGTTATCTGTGAGTCTCCTCCTACTTACATATTAAAGGCAATATCGACTAGCACATATAATGATGATCATTACCATAATAATAAACAGATTTTACAGTTGGGAGAAATCCCAGCCCAAGAAACAAGCAAGCTGCAAGGACAAGAAAAAATTAAGGAATTATGACAATCTCACAGGGAATTTAAACATATTTACAAGAAAAAAGCCAACAGCCCCATCAAAAATGGGCAAAGGATATGAATAAACACTTCTCAAAAGAAGACATTTACACAGCCAACAAACATATTAAAAAGAGCTCAACATCACCGATCATCAGAGAGATACAAATCAAAACCACAATGAGATACCATCTCTTGCCAGTCACAATGGCGATTATTAAAAAGTCAGGAAACAATAAATGGCTAGCAAGGCTGTGGAGAAACAGAAACGCTTTTACACTGTTGGTGGGAATGTAAATTAGTTCAACCACTGCGGAAGACAGTATGGTGATTCCTCAAGGATCTAGAACCAGAAATACCATTTGACCCACCAATCCCATTATTGGATGTGTATCCAAAGGAATATAAATCATTCTACTATAAAGACACATGCACACGTATGTTTATTGCAGCACTATTTACAATAGCCAAGACATGTAACCAACCCAAATGCCCATCAATGATAGACTGGATAAAGAAAATGTGATATATATACACTATAGAATACTATGCAGCCATAAAAAGGAATGAGATCATGTCCTTTGCAGGGACATGGATGAAGCTGGAAGCCATAATCCTCAGCAAACTAACACAGGAGCAGAAAACCAAACACCACATGTTCTCACTAATAAGTGGGAGTCAAACGTTGAGAACACATGGGCACAGAGAGGGGAACAATGCACACCAGGGCCTATTGAGGGGTGGAGGGTGAGGGGAGAGAACTTAGAGGATGGGTTAATAGGTGCAGCAAACCAACATGGCACACATATACCTATGTAACAAGCCTGAACATTCTGCACATATATCCTATTTTTTTAGAAGAAATATAGAAAACAACTTAAGATTTTATGACAATTTGAAATCCTTTATGGATGTTGGAATTTATAGGAAATATAATATCCAAACGAGTAGTATCCTAGTGCCTACATGCAGATTAGTACTAGGCTAACCAACAATATAGTAAGAGATTCATAAAGTTCAATTAATTTTTTTAAATCAGAATTTTGCTTTGAGTTGATCTTTAAATACTCTACCTAGTGTGTAATAATAGAGAGAGATCCTATCAGGGACGACTTAGGACCCTTCTCCTAGCTGAGCCTTAGAAATAGTTATTCCTAATGATTGTAAAACATGAAAGAAACACAAGTTAGTCAACAAAGACCATATATTTAGTTAAGTAATAATAAATATGCCAAATTTCAATAAGTAGAAGATCTATCTAGCTTGACAAAAGTGTTATATCAGAAACATTATCTTAAGACATAACTATTTTTACCATGACCGTTGTTTAATTAGTTCCTATTTTTAAAATATAAACAATATAGGAAACATCTTCATATAAGCATTTGAAAATAGATCACTTATAAATTTTAGGAACACTTCACAGATTAAATGGTTGCACTTGATAATCACATGTTTATCTCCGATACCCTCTCTGCTTCAGGAAGATTTCTCTGAGAGATCTGGACACTATTAAGATTAGGTACAGAGGTTAAAATAAATAAGTACTGATGAAAAAATACTGGCATAATGCAATTGACAGAATTGGAAATTAACAGAAACACCATTTTATTCTACCTCTTAGCAGCATTCAACACTGCTAATCCCATTCTTCTATGCAAATGTGGCTTCAGAGACACTCTCTTAAATATTTTTTCTGCTTCACCAGTCACTTCTGATTCTTCTTTAGTGGCTTCTCCTCCTCTACCTGGAATGCTTGAGAACTCTCACCCACATTCTCTTTCCTTCTCTTTCTACACTCTTTTTCCAAGGTTGTCATGATTCATTGATGAAATTCTCAAATGCCTATGTACAGCCTAGACCTCACATGTGAGCTAAGGACTCACATGGCCAACTGTTAATTGGCATTTCTGCCTGGATGTTCCACACATGTCTGACACTTTTGTCTAAATATGAACTATTGATTTTACTTTCTGGGTCCATCCTAATCCCCTTCAGTATTTCCATTTAATTAAATGGCATTACTACCCACCAGGTTCATCAAGTAATACATTTTTACTTGATTCAAAAGTATCCCCTTTCTATCTCCACCCTTGTCCTAGCTGAGCTTTATAATATTTTTTATCACAAAAACGCATATGAGGCCCCTCACTTGCCTTCATCCTCAGTGTCACCACCGACCATCAACTTTCCTTGCCTAACATTTCCTTGCCAAAGATTTCCAGTGATGGCTCTATGTCTGAACTTGTCATTTCTAATCTATTTTGTTAATATATAAAACAGCTAGGGAACTCTTAAAACTGAAATCAGCCTCTGTCAATGCCCTGTTTAAAAACAAATATAATTTGACTTTTTAAAAAATTTGTGGTTTAACCATAGTGTAGGGCATTAGATGAGGTTAAAAAGGTAGGTGAACTGTCTTCAATCTGCCAGATGATCATGGAAGCCAGATTATCTACCTTTCTAACCTCATCTAATGCCCTTCATCGCCACACCACATGCCTTTCAGTTCCTTGAACAGGAGGAGTCTTTTTCCTGCCTGTATCTTTACACACACAGATTCTTCTTATTGCAGTGTTCTTCCCTTCACTCTTTACATATATTTCTGATATATTTTAATGTTCCAGTGTAAATTCCACGTTCTCAGAAATGCCTTTCCTAATTGCACCACTTAATTAATACTCACCTAACCTACACTTTTCCCTTTCAGGAAACTCTTTCTGTTTCTTTAATAGCCCTTGTGTTAACTTTTAATAAGTTATTTGCTCATTTTCTTTGTTCCTATTTTTCTACCTTACTAGTCCATTATTTTCGCAAGAAAGTCGTTTGTTTTCTTGTTTCCCATTACACCCTCAAAACCTAGCTGGTTCTTGGAATATAATAGAACAAATATTTGTGGAAATGTAAATAAGTATTAGAAATATGCCCCATCAGAAGATTCATTTGGTTGTTGAAGTCAGTCTAAAAGGACCTAATTATAAATAATAAGAAATCTAGGCAATCAAGAGGATTCATCAGTCAGATAGCTGGGGTTAAGTAGCAATCCAGAAAGATGATCTAGTGGAATCAGAAGTATCTGGCACTACAAAGACTAGGCCTGGGAACAGAAGGTTAGGAATTAAACTGCAGTATATGTGAGTTCTAGCAAGTGCTAGATACTAGTGCCATGCCTTAGGAACAAACTCCAAATTCAAGTCATACAAAGAATATACATGATTCTGGAGTCCATAGTTATAAGGAATCTGAAGACCACCCTGGTTTTAGAACTAGGTTCAGCAGAAAGAAAGAGTAGACTAATATGAGTTATTAAACATTTCATTTGGAGATTCCCAAATTCTTCTTAACTCTGGAGAGGATATTTCCTACTACTTAGAAGATGATACCTATGCACTAAATCTTTCTTTGTGGTTTTGTGCAATACAGACTATTCAAAGCACAGGCCTTGGAAGCAAATCAACCTGATTTTTTCTTTAAAGTTAAATATGTAGAATCCATGAGATCTTGGACAAAAAATCTTTGAGACTTCCTGTACTTAACTTGTTAATGGTAAAGTTCAGATAAGATACTAGCTTCTTAGGGTTGTTGTGAAGAATAAAGATTAGTTTATACAAAAGGCTTTCCATGATACATAGCACATTGTCATCATTCAATAAATGCTGGGTAATATTATATTTTAGGCTCTTGCTTTGTGGATTGGGAAGCATGAGGATTGTGGGTGAGTTGGAGGGAAGCAAAAGAAATAGTTAGGTTTTTAGTAGGGCTGTGGCCTGACCACTTTCCTTGTTTGTGCTCTCTCTCTCTCCACATTAGTAGGTGCACCCTGGCAATAAGTGTGTGTGAGAAGGAAGGAGATGTATTCTTACCTACTCTTGGAATGTGGTCTTTAGTCTTTCTAAAAATATTTAAGTGGAACTTTCAATATTTCACTCTAAGAAATTAATAGGGCTCTGTGAGAAGAAAGTCCAATCATGATCAAAATATGATTTAATGCATGAAAATACTGTACTTTACACTACTGCAGTTAAGTAGATTGCTTGTTGGATATTTATTATTTCTACATTAGAAAAGGGTAAATAGCTTTTGACAGAGAATTTTTTTATTGTTGAAAATCTTAATGAAAATCAGTCACAAAAGTGAAAACAAAACTAAAGATGAGTGAGTCTCAGTGTAGGGATGAAATGATTAGGCACAGGTCTGTTGTTCTATGGCATTCCACAATAGCCAGCATTTAGATTTTATTGTTTATGTCATTATCAGAAGGAAAATAAATATTCTTTCAGTTTCCAGGCTGTATAAGATAATCTAAGTACAAGTAGGTAAATTCAGAACTGAGTAATCAAACAGCATTAATTTAAGCGGTATAGACTTGGGGAGTCCTTTAATACACACATAAAGAAAATTTGGAAGAAGATGAAAATATTCTAGGCATGAAGGTCACTGCTGAACATTCATGAGCAAGCATAAATATCACTTACAGTGCTGCCAGTAGAAATGGCACTGGCTTGTCACCAAAAGAGCAAATAAAATTGCAATAGGATGAGGGAAAAAGAATCAAAGGATAAAGTCAACTGGAAAATTTTTCACGAACAGGTAAATGTAAATATATTTTTCTTTCTGAAAATGAATCCCAGAGCACTATTCCCATTAAACATCCATCTTGATAACTGCCTATCAAATAGTGGTAAAAAGACAAGGCAGAAAGGGAGGGAAAGAGAGAGGCGGGGAGGAGGGATGGCAGGCAGGAAGGAAGGATGGCAGGCAGGCAGGCAGGCAGGAAAGAAGGAAGGAAGGAAAGGAGGGAGGGAGGGAGGGAGGGAGAAAGGGGCTCACATCCTTAGAAGCAATTGAGGAGAAAGTCTAAGGGGCTTAGACTTATTTTAGCAGTGGGCTTTTGTTTAGCATCTCTTCCTTTCCCTGTGTGGTGCATCTCCCTCTGCATAACAATGTACTAATGTTTTTCAGTGCTTATGTCAAACAACATCAGCCTAAAAAATTGCTGTAGAATTTTAAGCCTGATACTGGGCAATTTTCATAAAAGGAAGAAAATTCAATAATTTTAAGTCATATCCATTGATGGATTAGAGAAACTTAAATTTATAATGCAGAAAAATTAGATGTTTACCAAAGTAGATCATTGTATGATGAATATCCAGTATGTTGAATTGTGAGGAGAAAGGTGGAAATTGAATTATGGTATGTTTTGTATAGAAATATTGAAAAGAGGTATATATTTATGATAGATATACAAAGGTCATGAATGAAAAATTACATATTTTTGATATGTCTGAATATTTCTGCTCTATTTCTTTCTCTAAAGGTTTTTGGAGGTATAACAATAAAATTTTAGTGCTTCGGGAAGTGAAGGCAGAAATTTATGTGAGAATATTATTGGTGTTCTATCTACAACATGGTGAGCCATTAGTGCTACATTTGGGAAACTGGAATTTGTTACTGTAACTTATGTTTTACAGCAGGGTTTGTGGCATAAATTATTTATATTTATAATACAATCATAAAAATAATATAGTATAAAATTAATAAGTATATAATATAGTATAATTAATAATAAAAATAACAATTATAAAAACATATCTGTATGTGGTACGATTAGTTATAAAAGGATGGGAGGAGAGTATGTTAGTGGTAGGTATGTATGTTGATGAAAATGAACACAAAAGGTTTTTTAAAAGTATTATAAGATAAAAATGAAAATAAAGATGTGTTTTAGAAAACAAAAGTCAAATGATGTCTTTACTGAGGCAGTGTGGACGAGTGGATGCTTGAATAGGTTGGTTGGGAGAGCAATCTGACCTTAGTTTAAATTCTGGAAACTCACTTATCCTGTTTGAGCCTCAGATTCTTAATCTGTACATGGAGTTAATAATACCTTACCTAGTTATTATGAGGATCAGAAACAAGATGTATAAGATGCCTTTTAAAAGAGTGACTCTGAAATTAAATGCTCACTAAACATTTGCCATTACTAATAAAGCTGTTGTAGCCAATCTATTAATTCTACATAACTTAATTTAGCAGCCTTCCAATTGTTGAATGGCCTGAAGAAATAACATGAATGTAAAGACCAGTGACATTCAGTAAAACAAAAAAAATTAGAGTATCTTTGATATTTTAAAGCACTTTGAATTCAAATTTCAAATAAATGTCAAATATTTGAAAATTTTAAAATCTTAAATTCAGGGAAGTATCATTTTAAAACAAGATGGGGGATAGTTTTTAATCTTTGTCCCATAGTATATTACTCATGAATAACAGAGCTGAGTTTAGAACAGTCCTAACCACCATTTACTGAGTACTTTGAGGAATGTTAATTACTACACATATATGATATATACATTTATCTGTTTAACGCCATCACGCGACATCTGAAGTCCATCTCACACTTAATATGGAGCCTCCTCCATGCTACCCCCTTCAATCCCAGTTCTGCTCCCAGCCCCACCAAAACTACAGCTGCTTCATTTCAACCAATGACCATTTGATCCTTATAGTAGCCTAGACCAAAAATTCTGTTCACCATAGACTCTTCCCTTCTTCTCACAAATGTCATTCACTCCATCAGCAAATCCAGTTGCCCCTACCTTCAAACTTTATCTAGAATTCAACCACTTCTCACTCATACCCTACTTATATGATCTGGCCTTCCAAATTTTCCCCTTCAGTCTATTCTCAGCTCTGCAGTAAGCAAGATCCTAATAGATTTGTACATGAGATCAAGATTATTTTCTGCTTAACCCTCCCAGTACTTCCTTGTTTACTCAGAACAATGCTCAAATACTTAGACTGACTTCCAGACTTCCAATTACCTCTCTAAACTCATGCTCTCACTCAAATTGCTGCTCATTTCACTCCATTCACTCAGGTGTTGCTGTTTCTTAAACACTTTAGACATACTTTTGCATCAGGAATTTTGTACCTGTTATTTCCCTGCCTGTAGCACTCTTTCTCCAGATAGATGTATGGCCCACTCCCTTAAATCTTTTCTTTCCAATAATTCCTTGTTGATGACTATATTTTAAGTTCACATATTCTTTATATTCTTTATGCCACTTCCCTATTTTTCTCCTTGGTGCTTGTTACTGTCTTACATATAACATAGTTATTTTTACATTTTTTCTTCCCTCACAGTCTACATGAGGGCAGGAAAAATTCTCCATTTTGATGCCTGGGGTTTTTTTCTTCAGTGTCTAGAAGAATGTCTGATACATATTTGCTGATGAATAAATAAGTATTTGCTGAATGAAAAATGAACTAATCATTTATTTATCTTAATAACCTTGTGAAGGGAAATATATTTATTTCACAAATGAGAAAACTGAAGGATAACTTATGTACCATTTCTAAGATTCCACAACAAATAATGGAGGTCAGTCATTTAAAATACAACCTGGGCTTGAAAGGCCCACTATCTGTGTCCACCTAGCATTCCTAATACACAAAACTTTATCTGATCAGACACTGTTACCACCCAGTTGGTTGCAGTTCTTAAGTCTAGCTGCTATTTGATTGGACCTACATCTTGCTGTAATTAATTGTGGTTATGGTAGCAAGAGCAGATTCCACTTTGCAAACATCACCAAATAGCAGCCACTTTATGCAAAAACAAATATTGGAACAGTGGTGAATGCTTTGGTCTTTTTTTTTTTTTCTTTGCAAAAGGTATTTTATTTCTTATATAAGTAGAAGTTCTTTGATTTTACAGAATCCTAAAACTGGGAGGGACTCTTAAGAGACTCTACTTCATTTCCTGCCCTAGGTCTTCAGGAGAAATGCTGGGTAAAGATTTTGAGGGAGGCAGATTTCATAACCTGCCTTAGTTCAGTGGCTTGTTTTATTACTGAACATCCTTATCTCAAAAATCTCTCTGCATTTTAACTACTATTACCTTTGTTGTTTTTCACATATATATATATGAAACATATATATATATATATGAAACATATATATATATATATATGAAACAGGAAATGAATAACTTTTTTAATGGGAAATTCCTTTTTAAGGGATAATAGTACAAAAAAATGCTGAAAAGTAACTGTTGGAATTGTCTGCTAGAAAGACTTGAAAATCTTTATAGGCCATAAACATTAAATTCCTGTCTCTTAGAATATATTATGTTTCTTCAGGCACAGTAGCTCACACCTGCAATTCCAGCACTTTGGGAGGCCGAAGCAGGTGGATCACTTAAGGTCAGGAGTTTGAGACCAGCCTTGCCAACATAGTGAACCCCGTCTCTACACATATAGAAAAATTAGCCGGGCATGGTGGCTTGCGCCTGCACTCCCACCCACTTGGGAGGCTGAGGCATTTGAGCCCAGGAGGTGGAGGTTGCAGCGAACCAAGATCACGCCACTGCACTCCAGCCTGGGTGGCTCAAAAAAAAAGAAAAATAAAAAAAAGTGGAACCAGCCATATCGGCAAGGATGATAACGTTAAAAATTTATTTTATTTACTTTGGTTTAGCACCATAATGAACACCTGTGACATCTAGCATCAAACTTCACCTTGAAATTTAAATTTTAAATTTTTTTTTTTTTTTTTTTTTGTCACCCAGGCTGGAGTGCAGTGGCGCGATCTCGGCTCACTGCAAGCTCCGCCTCCTGGGTTCACGCCATTCTCCTACCTCAGCCTCCCAGGTAGCCGGGACCACAGGCGCCCGCCACCATGCCCGGCTAATTTTTTGTGTTTTTAGTAGAGATGGATGGGGTTTCACCATGTCAGTCAGGATGGTCATGATCTCCTGACCCTGTGATCCGCCCGCCTCGGCCTCCCAAAGTGCTGGGATCACAGGAGTAAGCCACCACACGCAGCCTTAAATTTTTAAATTTTTGATTCCTTGGAGTCCTTTGGCTTCTTTTTTTTTTTTTCTTTTTTTTTTTATATTGTTATACTTTAGGTTTTAGGGTACATCAATGCTTTGGTCTTATACATACTTTTAGATGTGTTGTAGGAAAGCACTCTTAAGGATAAATAGAAGCAGGGAGAAGGAATTCTGGTAATGTGTTTCTAATATCTCTCCCACTATTGTAGGCATGAGAGCAGTTGACTGGTGGGATGTGCTGTGCGGCAGGATGAAGTTCCCAGGCTCCTGAGAGCTGGAACTGACTCTCATCCCGTGTGTCCCTGAAGCACTCAAATTGCCTGGGTGGCTGCTCCACATTAGGTGGAGAAATTCCTTATCTTTTACATCTCGTATTCTTTTCCCTCTCACTTTCAAATTAGTTCTTTATTAAGCAAAATAAGAAAAAAATAGAACAAAAGAAATAATCTCTGCCCTTCTGTCTCTTTGTTTCTATTTCTCTCTCTCTCTCTCTCTATCTCTGTCTCTGTCTCTATCTCTATCTCTATCTATCTCTATCTCTATCTTTCCCTGGGCAAGAGGGTTCTTTTGTTAACAGCAAAGCTGTTTGTTTTCTGCCTCCTAGCCAGAATGGGCAAATTCCATACAGGGTCGGGGGTGGGGGTTGAGCATGAGCCCGTTCTCAGACCCTTATAATGTGTCAATTGACTTCATCTAATAAAGTAGACAAATAAAGATTAAGTTTTTATGTCAAAAAGGATTACATGTTCGTATGTCACTACACCCCTCTGACATCAACCAACTTTGGATTCAATTGAGAGCTTTTTACTTATTAGGAACAAAACTATGACATGCATTAAGTAGTTAACATTCCTGGAAATGGAGGCTGGTAAAAGTGTGACCCAAGGACAAAATGTGTCTAAATGCAACATTCTCTCAGTCAGTGTTCACTTCTCTGGATCATAAAATGCGATAGGTTTCTCAAGAATAGTCAATATATGTAGAGTACTTAAGCCTTTCGCAAATAATTATCGTAAGTGAGAGACAGCCTTTGGAAAAAAATTGTTAGGGCCTTTTGATTTTTGGTATGATGTTTATTTTTATATTAGGTTCTTGATATTGCTGTGTTTTAATAAAATAGTCTAATTCATGATAGCTACATGATAAATGTTTTATGAGGTGGGTGAGGTCATGGTAAAAAAAAAAGAAATATGAAAAAATGAAGCCATACCAACAATATTTTGATGTATGTTGGAAGGCAAGTGGTGTTTTATGTTTCATATGTGGTAATAACTATTTTGCTATCACCCTATAAAATGTAAAATCTTTTTAAATCGTCCAAACTGACTTATGAATGAATAATATAATTTAGGTTTTCCAGCAGAAAAATCATGCTACAATATTTACATACTGTCAAGATTCACTTTTATGATATAGTACAATAAAATTACCTTTTTCTAAAATAGCAGGTGATTAATTGAAGTTAGCATCTCATATTTATTTTTTCTTAGGTATTCCAGATTAATGTGGAAAACCATTCTGTTTCTGATTAAACAAATAATGCTATTAGAATCATTGTCTTTATAAGCCCAATAAAATCTTATTATAGAACTAAAGTTGCCTTCTTAATATATGAATATACCAATATTGATAAAACTTAGCCCAATAACACAATTATTTAAAAATTAAATAAGTAGAAAAATGTAAGAAATCTTTGAAACTGTATTTGGAAAGTTTTACTATTATTCTATATTTTTCTGAGTTATTAAAAGCCTTTACTACTTAAATAAACCAATCTCCCTACAAAGTAAAGTGTCAACCTCTTCTAAATTAAAAAAAAAAAATTAATTCCCAGGTTTGATCTGTGACTGCTGGAGATCCTTTCTATAATTAAGTTAAATTAAATTAAACTAAACTAATATTGAATGAGTATCTATTTACCAAACACTGCCGGCACTGGGGAAAACACATAGTCGAATATGACAAAGCCTTCTACATAGTAATAATAGAGCACCCATCCTATTTGGCTCAGCTCTTTGAAAAGTAAACATAAAGCCCATAAAATACAAGCACATAAGAAATTCAAGTTCATGACTGATTTATTGAACCCAGCTTTGAACCAGTTTGTCATAAGTCAAAACTTTCCATGCTTTTTGTCCCTATTTAGAACACCAGTTTCACCTTCCTCTATAGTATCCTTAGATTTGAGCAAGTATTATTCATGCAAGCTTCACATCCCTGTAGACCTGTTAACGGGTATTCTCCTTGGCACTACCTAGAACTTTTCACACTGAGAGCTGCTCTTGGCCGCCCCTGAGACTCAGCATAGGCCTCCTGGAAAGCCAGGTCTTTGTACCCATCTGTTAGATGTGCTTTACGGAATACCTGCTTATTCATTTTATAACAAAGCAACAAAAAATGTTGAACTCCTTTTCCTATGTTTTTCTCTTTTATGATTTTTTCTTTACACACATGATTGTAATAGAGGTCTTTCATTCTAAAATAATTGATTTTATAAGCTAATAGTCAACAGAGGAAAAATAAAAGAAACATTCCACAAACTTAATTTTAGCCAACAGTTTAATATGTCCTCTCTCTCTCTCTGTCTCTCTCTCTCACTCTCTTTCTCATTAGAACTGAAAAATTAAGTAATAAGAGTTCCCTTTTCCCAGCTGTTTTCTGAAAGGAATGTTAAAAGTAGTGGAAAGACGGAAAGTTAATGAAAGAAATAGATGAAACAAAAAGCTACATTAATCCACCCATGAAATCACCCTTCCCCTGATAACAGAGATGACCATTTGGGTTTTGATTTTCAGATGTAATCTACTGTCCTGAGATACTGAGATTTAAAAATAGATGCCCTCCATTTTATTGAGGTCACTTAATTAACTAAAAAGGGCAAATGGAGTGTATAAAGCCTGTGAAGCCCTTTCTTACATTCTTTATTTCACTTATGTTGAAATACTTTACTCAAAGGAATGGGAAATGATTTCATGTTGTTTATATATCTACCTCAGATAATTTAAAAGATATTGAAATTCTTTATCTATTTTTTAACCTGGGTATCAGCCTACATCAATGTTTTCAAAAGAACAGAGGAAGAGTTCTATTTAACAAATCACTTAAAGTTTTGTCCTTGCAAGCATCTTTTTATTATAGGTTACTAAGGAAAAATGCTACTCCTTTCTCAGTTACAGCTTTTATGTTTGCAGACCATTTTTTACCTGTTAATGTCTGTCCAAATAATTTGCATGCAGTTATGCTCTGACTCACTTTTTCCCTGTAATTTTCTCCAATGTCATTGTTAATTCTTTGGGAATTAGTTTTATCTCTTGCATAAAAGGGTGGAAATGAAGTACAAAAAAAGATGTTTTTTTTCTTATTTTATTGGTAACTGTAATATTTTAGGGGAAAAGATGTAAATTTAATGGGAAATAATATTGTAGTGTCTCATAATTTAAAGCTACACATTTCTCCCAGACGAGCATTCAAAGGTCACATTTTAATCAGAATTGTTTTAGTCGGAAATTTTCATAACTAATAGAGGTAAATGGCTAGTTACAGATATTTGAAGTATGATGTGCTGTGTGAGTGCCATACAAAAGCCAGAAAATATACTCCATTTGCAAACATTTCTTGAGCACTGTTGATGGGACATAGTCTCTGAGACATCATGGTGAACAAGACAGAGGTGATCATGCCCACATGGAGATCACAGTCTGGGGTGGAGCTAAATTGATTTTACCAGCTGCTCGGTCTCACATAAACTTGGTCTTCTGATCTCTCAGTGTTATGATGCACAATATATTGACATAGAAGCATAAAATTGTCAACATTTCTGTAGTATTTCCAAAATACACCCTGAAAGACCAACCACAAAAATCTTAAAAGTAAAAAGAGGCAAAAATTAAGATAGAGTTGAAGAAATAAGAGAAGTTGGTCTTACTGAGTTAAATCTTGATCTTGATTTAACACGATAACCTGGTGAGTGCTCTTCCATGATAATGATTTTAAATCTTCATGAAATAATAAATCAGTGGAAAGTGATCTGTCCTGTCTATCCATAGCTTCATGGAAATGCTTACTATCAGATTGCGGACCAATTCTGCTGAAGGGGAATAGGACAGTCTGAGAGCTTATGGTAGAGTGTTCTTAATGAAGAAACAAATCGGCCACCTGTGAATGTGAATTACCTGTAGACAGTAACTCATGAAATAACTGTTTAGCTAGAGCATTTTAAAATAACTTCCCAGAAAAGTGAAATTCTAATTACAGATGTATATAGAATCTGTGTCTGTGTTAATAAAACATAATTTATAATATCAAAAGAAACAAATGAAGTATATATTTGCAGAATGATCAAGAAAACTTATTTTGGATGGAAGAAAGTAATTTTCTATCAATTCAATTCACACTTCTCTTGATTGAGAGAAATCATATCTAAATCATACTGAATAATTACGCAGGTCATAATGTGAGGAAATCAAATACTTTACAGTCATGAGCTGCATAATGATGTTTCCATCAAAGACAGACTGTATTTATGAGGATCAACCCATAAGATTATAATATTGTATTTTTACTGTACCTTTTCTATGTTTAAATATGTTGAGATACACAAATACCACTGTGTTACATTTGTGTACAGTATTCAGCACAGTAACATGCCTTATGAGTTTACAGCCTAGGAGCAATAGGCTATACCACATAGCCTAAGTGTGTTACAGGCCATACAATCTAGGTTTGTGTAGAGTACATGCTATGATGTTCACACAGTGACAAAATCACCTAATGATGTACTTCTCAGAACATATTTCTATTGTTAAGTGACACATGGCAGTACATGAAAGAAGCAAGGCCAAAAGTAAACACCACTGTATTCCATCAATTATCCCATTGATTATATTAAATTGTAATTCAAGTAATTGACCTCCAATTGCCTTGCTTAGACAATTTTAAATTTTTGTGGTCTTTATTTTGTAATTTTCAGGATTATATAACATTTGTACATATTTATGGGATCCACGTGATATTTTGATACAAGGAAACAATGTGTAATGATTACATTAGGGTAACTGAGATATCCATCACCTCAAATATTTACCATTTCTTTATGCCGGGAACATTCAAAATCAATTCAACTTATCTAGTAATTTTGAAATATAGAATAAATTATTTTTAACTACAGTCACATCATCTTGCTACTGAATACTAGATCTTATTCCTGCTAACTGTATTTTTGTACCCATTAACCAACACTTTTTAAAACCAATCCCCACTACACTTCCCAGCCTCTGGTAACCATCATTCTACTCTCTACCTCCATGAGATCAATGTTTTTAGCTCCCAAATCTGGTAAAAACATGAGATAATTTTCTTTCTGTGCCTGGCTTATTTCATTTAACATAATATCCTCCACTTCCATCCATGTTGGTGCAAATGACAGAATTCAATTCTATTTTATGGCTGAATAATATTCATATATATATCTCCCATGTTTTCTTTATTCATTTATTTATTGATGTACACTTAGGTTAATTGAATATCTTGGCTATTATGAATAGTGCTGCAATAAACATGGGAGTGCAGATATCTTTTTCATATACTGATTTCTTTTTTTTCTGGAAATATAACCAACAGTGGAATTGGTAGATCACATGGCATTTTTCATTTTTGATTTGTTGAGAAACCTCTGTAATGTTTTCCATAATGGCTATACTTATTTACATCCCACCAACATAGTACAGGGTTTCCCCTTTCTCCACATCCTCACTAGCATCCATTATTTTCGTCTTTTTGATAAAGGCCGTTTTTACTGGGGTGAGATGATATTTCTTGCGGTTTTGATTTGCACCTTCATGATGATCAGTGATGTTAAGCATTTTTCTTCATATACCTCTTGGCCATGTGCATGTCTTCTTTTGAGAAATGTCTAGTCAGATCTTTTGCCCATTTTAAAATCAGATTATTGATTTATTTTTGCTCTTGAGTTGAGTTCCTTAGATATTCTGGTTATTAATTTCTTGTCAGGTAATAGCTTGCAAACATTTTCTCCCATTCTGTAGGTTACCTCTTCATTTTGTTTATTGTTTCTTTTGTTGTGCAGAAGTTTTTTAGCTTGATGTGATTCCATTTGTCCATTTCTGCTCTGGTTGCTTGGGCTTTTGAGGTCCTGCTCAAATCTTTGCCTAGACTAATTTTGAGAATGGCTTATTATTATATAATTTTTACTTACATAATAGGAGACAACTACTTTGAGGGGAATTAAACAATACATTTTCTTTCCCTCTCTAGTGTAATGCCTTTCCACCAAACTGTGTCATGAACATCACTGTGATCTGTTCAACTGATAAGTATTAAGTCAAACTATTTGACTAATGTTAGTAAATGCTGTGCTACCTTGGACCCCTCCTCTCATCTTTATTCATAATTTAAGGTAATCCATAAGTTATTCTCATCGTACAATTAGTTATTTACTAAAAGTCGTAAATGATAGAGTAATATTCTGACCTAATAATTAAAATGAAGAGAAAAGCATTTATTCATTTCTTAAGCAAATATGTACTGTATGACTACTGCATATCCAGGCAGTATTCCATAAGAGGCTATAAAAGAAAAAAAAAGGCAGACAACAGCCTTACCCTCAAAGGGTTATATTTTAGTTTGGAAGGGACATTTTTTATGTAATAAATATAGTTATAATTACTTAGAATAAAGCAGGAAAACGAGAATAGGAAGGACACTTCCATAGAGGACTGTGGCTACATTAGGGCCTGACACAGCAGCACACTTGGAGTTTGGGAGGAAGAGCCACTCCCAGCAGAGGAGGCCAGTGTGAGCAAAGGTGAATGTAGAATGAGGTTAAGTCACAGAGGGAGCAGAGTTGAGCAGATGGCAAAAAGAAGGAAAAACTTCAGCTTGTATTCTGAATGAGAAGCTGAATGTTTGGAGTGTTTTGAGAGATAAGTGATATATTTGCCCTATATTGCTTCAAGCTACACAAAACTTTTATAATAATCTAAAATGTTTTCAGAAATACTTTATTCTAAATTGTAAGTGAAGTTTATAATGAAGAGTAGTATACATAGGGAAAAGTTCAGGAATCATCAATTTGCAGCTTAATTCGTTTTGGCATAGTGCATAGCTTTGTCATCATCACGCAGATCAAGAGATAGAATATTAAGGCAATGCAGAGCAAGCCCCAGTGACTGGGGAGGCCCCATTCCTCTCCCAGTCACTACCTTCTTCCTTCCTCCCCAAAGGTAGCCAGTATCTTTATCTCGTTCATTGTAGATTAATTATGCCTATTTTAGAATTTTATAGAAAATGAAACCATTCAGCATGTGCTCTTTCATGTCTGACATTCTGTTAAGCATTATGTTTGTAAAAATTTATTCATGCTTTTGCATATAATAATCATCTGTTGTATCTCATTGCTTCAAAAAGATACATAGCAAAAAAAAAATGCCACCATTTGTTTATCTTTTCTATTGTTGATGGGCATTTAGGTTGCTACTCTTTTGGGCTATGGACTACTTCTACTATGGATATTGTACATGTCCTTTGGTGCATATATTTTCACTCATAAACAGTTAGATCATAGAATATCTTTTCAGCTTTAGTCGGTACTGTCAGAAGTTTTCCAGAGTGGTCATACTAACTTACACACCCATCAGGTGTGTATGAACATATACTTTTTCAAACAATGCTTGGTATTATCCTCGTATTAGTTTATTATGGCTGTCATGACAAAGTACCTCAGACTTGGTGGCTTAAATAACAGAAACTATTTTACCGTTTTGGATGCTAGAAGTGCAAGGTCAAGGTGTTGGCAGGATTGTCACTTCTGAAGCTTCTCTTGGTGGCTTGTAGATGGCCATCTTCTCTCCCTGTCTTTACGCGGTCTTTCCTCGGTATTGTCTGTGTCCTAATCTCCTCTTCCGTAAGCACAGCAATCATAGTGGATTAGGATCCACTCCAGTGACTTTATTTAAACTTAATTATGCCTTTAAGATCTTTTCTAGAAACGCAATCACATTCTGAGATATTGGGGGTTAGGTATTCACATATGAATTTTTAAGAGCTCACAATTCAGCCCACAACAGATATCTTTGAAATTTCAGCCAACCGGTTGGAAATTATTCCTTTAAGGTTTTCATTTATATTTAACTGCTGACTACTGAGGTTGATTACCTCTTTACGTATTTAGTCCTTTAGACAACCTTTTTTTTTTTTTTTTTTTTTTTTGAGAAAATCTTAACCTATTGTCCAGGCTGAAGTGCAGTGACATAATCTTGGATCACTGCAACCTCTGCCTCCTGGGTTCAAGCAATCCTCCCATCTTAGCCTCATGAGTAGCTGGGATCACAGGTGTGCACCACCACACCTGGGTAATTTTTTTGTATTTTTTTGTAGAGACAGGGTTTCGCCATGTTGGCCAGGCTGATCTCGAACTCCTGACCTCAGGTGATCCGCTTGCCTTGGCCTCTCAAAGTGCTGGGATTACAGGCGTGAGCTGTAATCCCACCATGCCTGGCTTAGATAACCCTTTTTAAAAAAGTGTATGTGCTTAATTACTTTGTCCATTTTTCTATTTTATTTTCTTTGTTTTTAATTGATTTTAAGAGTTTAAAAATATTTTCTTCATGTAAAATTATGATTGCACACCTTTTCATCAATCCTCTGGCTTATATTTCACTTTCTGAATAGACTCTTTTGACAAATGAATGTTTTTAATTTTAATGTAGTCCAATTTATCAATCTTTTTTAAGGTTAATAGTTAATTTATCCTATGTAAGAAACCTCTGACTATTCCCCAAGTCCTGAAATGTGTTCTATAAGAAACTTAACTGCTTTACATTTCACATATAGGTTCATAATCCAATTATAACTGATTTTAGTATATAGTTGTAATTATAGTCTAGTCATATTTTTTTCAATATTATATCTAATCATTTGGCACCATGTGTTAAAAAGATGATCTTTTTCTCACTGCACTGCAGTGATTGTTTTGACAGTTCAATGACTGTGAACATGTGGGTCTCTTTCTGCAATTTTTTTCTGTTCCATTGGTCAGTGTTTTCATCCTTGGGCTAATGCTACACTGTCTTAAATTTTGTAACTTTAAAATTCTTTGAATACATTTAATTTTGTCTTATAGTCATTTTATCTAGAAAGATGAAAACAATTTTCACATATTCATGAACCTTTTCATGTTGTGAGCTCAAGAACGTAGCATAAAACTGGCAGCACACTTTGCATGTGACTGATGGATTTGAAAACATCATTATTTATGTAATTTAGAACTTTATATTTTTAAGGTTACTTATAAGTATGCATCTTGGGTTTCTCATTATGATGTTCCAACAAGGTAATTGGGTATTATTTGTTCCATTTTATATCCAAGGAAACCAAAGCTAATTGCCTCACCTAGTGTGAGATAAATCATTATTTAAAATTAGAATTCACAGTCCCTGTCTTCTCATTCTGTTGGTTAACCAGTGAGGCAAGATGCCATTTTAAGTCATTAGTCTTCTTTAAGAAAACAGAACGCTGTGTTCCTGAAATCAAATATTGTTTACAGACTCCCATTAACTCTTAATTTATAGCCTACAAAACTGAAAATTTCCTTGCTAAACAGCATGTGCTTGGATGAGTCATAACTCATGACATAACTTATTCAGTTATATCTTAGTAATTTAAGTTAATTGAGTCAAATAACAATGTGTCACTGGACCTGAAAGTAGAAGATTTCAGATTCTGCCTTTGCTGCCTCTTTTCAATTACCAAATCATACTAATCACCATTACTGTCCAAATTGACATCTGTATCTTCCAGAGTATTTCTCTAACTGCCAGGATTTTGGTTTAGTGATTTTATTTGCATTCTTATCCATACCCCAGAAGCAGTTATATCCTCTGTTTTGAACCCTCTGGATGTGAAATATGTCTTCATCCAACTTTGCCTCATGCTAGTGGTGTCAGCCTTATTCTAAGCTGTTTCTCCTCAACACTAATTACATAGCTTCTGCATTTATTTGGCCTCTAAAGGTATTCTAAGCTGAGTATGTATTTAGTGGATCTTAAAAGAGACAAATAATTGGGCCAAAGAACTTGCTTCCACTTGTGGTTTTTTGTTCATCCTGCAAGCTTACAATGAAGCACACCTGGGATATTTATGAATAAATTGTAGAGTTTTAGTTTATGTAATAGGTATCCATATATTTGTGCATATATACACACTATATGATACACACACACACACATATATATATATAGATAGAGAGCAAGTCTAATAGTTTTGGCGTTTTGTAGCTCATATTGATCAATAATTTAGGAATTTACTTTCATCTATTCAACATGTTTTTATTTAGCACTTTTTTTTTAGCCTCAGTATTATTTTTCTCAGTCTCAGAATTTTTTTAATTTTTGGCTTAAAAGGATGAAATGACTTAAATATTTGAATACTGCTGTGATATAGCCCTGGCCCTGTCAATCATAACCTTTTCATTTATTAATTGACTTTATGCTTCTTCATTACCTGTGACTCCAAATCTTATTTTTTCTTTTGAATTTAGGTTTGGACAAAAATGCTAACACACTTAACAGCTTAGAAAAAGATGTAAAGGCTCTGGGAAACTCTTACCAAAAGGAATCCAAGGTTTTCTCATAATAAAAGTGTAGCATGTAGCTTATCGCTGTTACTTAGTCTTTTAAATTTTGAAGTTAAAAATTTCATTTAAATTTGTATTCAGTAGCATTGGAAATTTATAACTGCTGATTCTAAGATGTTCCTGGCAAAAGAAACCAGTCTACTTAAATAAATTTTACTATAGTGAAATTTAAAAGTCATATTGGAATCAACTGATGTGTTGTGATGGTCAATAAAGTGAATAAATAATGCTGTGAGTATGAAGCTCATTGATATAAACAAGTAGACATATTTTGACTATGAAGTGTTACAACAAATTCTTAGAATTTTATGTTGCTTTGGCATTTATTTAGAATATAAATTTAACTTTTTTATACTATAAGTGGGACTTGGTCACCCATGACACAGTTTCTAGCTCTATATCTCCTCCCAGTTCCTCAATGTGGTCCATCCAAATATAGGCCTGTAATGGGAACAACACAAAAAAGGTTGTTGCCAAACACTAGAAATAGGAAACCACACCCAAACAGCCAAAGCCAGTGGCCAGAGATAAGAACTTAAGGGCACCTTTTCTGCCCAGCATACTGGGCTTCCCACTTTTCTGATGCTTTCTTTAAATAGATCATTCTGATATGTGCCCCTGAAGTTAAAGTGATCCACTTCCTATTCCCCAATATATACTGCTAGCTGTGTATGGGCTCTCTCTCTCAGCTTGACTCTTCATTCCTGCCTACCCCTGACCAAAGGACAGAGAGCTGCCCTCCTAACTCATTGTTCCCATCCTGCTCAGAATCTGTAGGTAACATATCTTTGGACTGATTTCAAATTATGGTGGTGTACTGAATTTGAACCTCTCACCTAAAGAACCAGGGGCTACCACAGGTTGAGTTTTCTCCCGGATGCCCAGGAGAACACAAGGGCAGTCTCCTCAAACCAGAGTAATGGTCAGACAGGTATAAACTGGACATAGGTCAGATAAGAACCACAAAGGTGTCTGCCAATGTTAATAAATTTCCTGTGTGAAAAACACATGGTCAAATGTCAGAAAACTAGGTATTAGACCATCTACCAGATAAAAAGACTATCCTGTGAAAGGCAAGCTGTAAACACACATGAGTTTCTCATCAGGGCACAGTTGCCAGCTGCCCTGGTACTGGAATTCCAATTTAGCTTAAGGCTCTCAAGACAGATGTACATTGTCATTATTTGAAATATGATGTTTCTATGAAGGAGGACAAAAGATTGATTTCATGACATGTTTTTCTATTCATTGGACTTGCACCAACCACACACACACACACACACACACACACACACACACACACACATTACTGGCTGAGAAAGGATTTCAATTCATTTGTTGATAAATAAGAAGTGCTTTCAAAATTTTTGTTTTAAAATCTACTATCTAGATTTCCTCATTTCTACATGTAATCAGGCTTTTTGATGATATTTAAGTCTGAAACCATGACTCTTCATTCATTATTTCATATCTGAAAAATCTCATCACTGCCTAGAAGACTCAGTCAAGTCATTTGAAAATTTCTCTCATTTTGTAGTTACACCTCTTTCTTCACTACACAAGAATGTTCTGCCACATGGCCTCTGTCTTTTTTCCCAGCAAATATTGTTAGTGTGTATCTTAGAAAAGGGGTATTTTTTTTTTTTTTTTTTTTTTTTTACTAAACTGCCCAGGGAGAGGTTCCTGTTCTTTCTCTGATTAGCTGTAACTGCTTGTCAGTGGGGTTGGGTTTCTGGGAAGTAGAATCAGATGAGTATAGCTTCTAATACATTTATCAGAAAAAACTCTTGGAGAAGGAAGCCTACCTGGGCAAAACAGGAATTTGAGATACAGTGTGGGCCTGGGAACAGCTATTGCATACTCCCTCAAGAGCTCTGGACCTCAAATGGGCTTTGAGAGTTGTTCTGAATTCTTTCATCCTCTGCTCTCTTAGTCATTGGATGCTAGCCGTGACCTTTGGTGAGGTGGTTCTCTGTACCTGAGGCAATCCCTCCAGAAGCTGACAGTTTCAAGGCTGTTTGCAAACAGCAATGCCCAGAAACTATGGCAATAAGTCCTTCCTTGAAGACAGAAATTGGATAACTCAACACCATGTCCACCACACTGCCTTTGCTGGGAATGATGTGAAAAGATGGTGACTGCACTAGGATCCACAGCTTGGAGGGCTTTCTCTCAAACAGCTCCTCTAGATACTATTGTCCTTTAAATGATTTGATCACATTTTTTTCAGCTAACTTCAAGGTGGCTTATAGCCAAAGTCCTCAAGTAACATTTCTTGATTGTCATACTTCTTTGAGACTAACACTGGAGATCCTCTGGATCTGGATCCGATAGGCACATTTAAATTCAAATCTCCATGCTTCCTGGTACCAAAAACTCAGGGAAAGAGTGGTAATACCAACTTATGCCACTATGCTATTTCATTTCTAGCATTATGAGCAGTTTCTGTGAGGTATCTCTTCCCTCTTTTCATGAATACTCCACTGTCTCTACAAGTAACCTCTTTTTCTTTCTTACTTATCATCTCCTCTTATCTGTGAGGGTAGAGAAAAATAAAGGAATACTGGCTCTGTTGAAATGGCAGCCCTCAGTAAGGCCATACAAACATGTATCTGGATCTCCCAAACTTAAAATCAAATGTAGTAAGAAACATTTCCTGTCCATATAGGTCTTAAGAGAAATTTCCATATTTAATAACAAGTATAATTCTATTACACATTTTTATTTCCATGGCTGCCTCAGCATGTAGGAGACTAATAGGCTAGAGATTAATAGTTCTAATTTAGCAAAGCTACCACTTTATAGAGATGTTTTTATTCATTATTGAATCCAGTTATATCCTATGAGGGTCCATAATTAATAACCATATATTTAAAATATCAAATGTACTATTCTTATATATTTTAATTTTTAATAAAATTAAAACCACATAGACATTCTAAAGTATGTTAATATGTATTTATATGTTTTTCCGTAAATATTTATCTGCATTTTCTTTAAATTTATTTTGTTGGTTCTGAAGTATATGTGTATTATTTTAGAATATTGGAAAGTATTTTATATCTCCTTGATTTCCCCTCATAATTTCTAGAACTCAGATAGTTATCTGTGGGTCCACAATATATAAAAATGACTAAATTATGACTTTCTCAAAGTCATGACTTTCATCTGTCCTTCCCTGTAAACTCAAGTCAAATTAAGCAGATCTAGCATTGACAGTGAATCCCTAGTTTGTCATGTTAGTAAAAACAAAATTGGTGATTTGAAATTAAAATATGCCAATGGTTTTGATTCACTTGTCTTAAGATATTAATGAAACACTTCAAAATACTGATACTAAGTGTCCAAATTCTCAGATGTCTATTGCAGAGTTTTGTTTCAATGTGTTTGAATTTTTTTCTCAGAAACAATGTGAGGCATAAACTACATAAGAACAGAGAAAGAATAATCTAAGTAAGAGGTAAAAATACTGGAAGCTCCCTCATATAGAGTAGAGAATAGAACCTGTTCCAAACAGTCACAGTAGTAAACCTTGTAATTTTCAGGGTATTGAAGAAAGTTTTCAAAATGGTTTTGCCTTAATAATGAGAAAAATTAAACCCAGACTAAGTGATGCTCTGGTCCTTCCTGCAAAATCTTTAAAAGCAAGATCTGAAAGGATTAATCTGTTTCAATGTAACTCAATTGGGTTCTCCCAAAAGTTTAATCATGTTTATAAGAATACAAAAATATCCACCAAGGTAAAACTCGCAATGTCTGGCATCAAACAAAAAATTAGGAGGCATGACATAAGCAGAAAAATACTACTCCTAATGGGGAGAAAAATTTGCATTTTATATTGACCCAGAGTTGACACAGAAAATTAAAAATAGAAGACAAAGACATTAAAACAGCTATTATAAGTATTTCTCATACATCAAAAAGGCTAAAGGAAATATCAAATAAGGTGAGACATGAAATATGTAAATAGACCCCAAATTGAACTTCTAGAATTTAAAACTATAATGTCTAAGATAAAAAAATACATCACATGGGATTAATAGCACATTAGATACTGAAAAAGAAAAGATTAGTGAACTTGAAAACATAGCAGCAGAAACTAATTAAAAGTAAAACACTGAGAGGAAAAGAAAGACAAAACCAAATGAATAGAGCACCAATATTTCCAATAGCCAAACATATAACTGATGTCCTTAAAGGGGGTTGAGGGTAGACAAAATTTGAAAAATAGCTTAAAAATTTTCCAAATATGGGAAAGATAATGAATCTACACATCCAGGTAGCTTTGGGAACCCAAGAACCAGAAACACGAAGAAAACTATACCAAGTAACTTCATAAGAAAATTACTTAAATCCAATAATAATAAGGAAAATGTCTTAAGCAGCTAGACGAGAAAATCACACAATACCTTTGAGAAAAAAAAACATAAAGCTATCAGTAGCACATTATATATTGAAGAGACATGTTAGAAATTGATGATTTCTCATAAGAAATACTGTAAGCAAACAGGCAACAAAGCAACATTTTAAAATTACCAAAAGGAAAAAGCAAACCTTCCTTCCTAAATACTTTTATCCACATTAAAAAAAAAAAGAACCAAAACTTTTTATGCAAAAAAAACTGAAATAATTTCTCACTTACAGAGGTACACCACCAGAAATATTAAAAGATGTTATTCAAATAGAAAAAAATATGAGATAAAAATCTGTACTAGAATGAAGGCCATCAGAATTGGTAACTATGTGAATAGATAAAATACTGTATATGACTATGTAAATCTTTTCGAAAGTTACTTGACTATTAAATGCAAAAACAACTCATAATTGTGTGTGTGTGTTTTGTGTGTGTGTGTGTGTGTGTGTGTGTGTAAAATAGCATGGCACCAATATCCCAAGGACTGAAAGGGGAGAGATATAAGTATAATACAGTGTGCTTTTATACCGTATATGAAAACATATACTATTACTCGAAGGTAGACTATGATAAGTTTCAGATGTACACTATAAACCTTTAAGCTATCGTTAAAAGTACAACACAGAGTTATATCTAATAAGCCAACAAAAATCTAAAGTGGAATTTAAAAAAAATACTTAACCTGAAAGGAGGTATAAAAAGAGCAAAAATGACAAAAAGAACAAGTAGAATAAATTGAAAACAAATAGCAAAATGATAGCCAAAGCAAACCATATCTATACTAGCATTGAATGTAAATTAGAAGACTGATTATCAGATTAGATTTTAAAAATCAAGATCCGCAATATTTTTAAAAATATAAATATGTTAAAAATTAAAGAGGTGGAACATAATATGTAATGATAACCTTAATTTTTAAACTTTGGAGTGGTTAATTTTAATATCAAACAAAATTGATGTCAGAGAAAACAATATTAAAAGGGATGATAAGAGCTAATAAATTGTAAAGAAAGAGCTCGTTCATTAAGAGAAAATAACAATCTAAAAGTTTATGTACCTAATAACAGCTTCAAAATATATGAAGCAATAATCTATAAAACTTCAAGGAGAAATAGACAAATCCATAACTATACTTAACTATTTCATCACATTTTTCTTAATATTTGATAGAAATGTTAACAGAAAAAGTATATAGAAGACTTGAACACATTGTTAACAAAATTGACCTAATCGATATATATAGAATACTCCACTCAACAACAGCAGAATAAATGTTATTTACAAGTGTACATGTAATATTTGCCAAGATACACCAAGCTGTGGGCCATAAACAAGTAAAAATAATTGAAAGTGATTTACACCGTGCAAAATATGTCCTTTGATCACCGTGGAACAACAGAAAGATACCTGAAAAGTCCCCAACTATTTGAAACTAAGTAACACATTTCTAAACAACTCATGTATCAAAAAAGAAAAAAGACACTTTAGAAAATATATTTTACTAAACAAAAATGTCATTAAAACATATTTTAAAATTTGTAAGATGCAACTAAAATATCACCTATAGGAAAATATGTAACATTACATGCCTATTTAATACAACAGAAGAAAGAACTCAAGTCAATAATTTCACTTTCCACCTTAAAATTTGTGTAAAAAGCAAATAAAACTCAAAGTAAGTAGACAAAGAAAAAATAAACATCAGAGTGAAAAATCAATGAAAAGTAGACCAAAAAGTAGACCAAAAAGTAGAGAAAAAAATGGAACAAAAGTTAGTTCCTTGTGAAGATCAGTGAAATGTATAAGCCAGTGAAACTATTCAGGTGCAAGAGAAAAGAGAGAGAAGATACAAATTCCAATATCAGGAATGAGAATAATGACACCTTTACAAATTTTTCAAATACTAAAATGATCATATAAAATATTAACAACTTTATGCCAATAAGCTTAACAATTTAAAAAGACTAAATCCTTGAAAGACACAAACCATTAAAGTTTATTTAATAAGACATAGAAAACTATCTCTATATATATTAAAGCAATTGAATTTTATTTTTAATTCCACAAAGAAAACTCTAGGTCATAATGTCTTCACTGGAAAGTCTAACAGACATTTAAGGAAGAACAGTAGGTAAAATTTCTCCCAAAATTAAAGAGGATCAATCATATTTAATGACATTTTATAAGGCCAACATTACTCCAAAAACAAAAGCAAATAGAAACCTGAAAAACTATATTTTATTGCCTATAATGATAATCTCTAATGAACATGGATAAAAAGTTAACAAATTCTTAACAAATCAAATCTGACAATATATTAAAAAGGATGATATATTATGACCAAGTAGAGTTTAATCGTAGAAATGCAAGTTTGGTTTAATATATATAATATAGTATATTTAAAAAATTGATCAATGTAATTTACCTTATGAACAGACTAAAAGCAAGAACATTATATGATGATCTCAGTAGACACGGAAAAATCATTTGATACTATGTATATACACTTCTTCTAAAAACTATGAGAAAACCAGAAACGGAAGGGAACTCCCATTAGCATAACAAGGACAATTGCAAATAAGTTACAGCTAACGTCATATTTAATGGTGAAAGACTGAATGCATTCTCCCTAAGATCAAAAACAAAGCAAGAATGCCATTGTTTACTACTTCTGTGTAAGCTTTTCCCCATTGGATATTCCAACCAGTTCAACAGGCAAGAAAAGGAAGAAAATCCAACCTAAAAGTAAAGGAATTAGATGGCCTTTACTTGCAAATGACATAATCGTTTACATAGAAAACCAAATCAAACTTACACATAAGCTATTTGAACTAAAAAGTGAGTTTAGCAATGCTGTGGGATATATATTGTCAATATTAACAAACTCATTTGTGTTTATATATACCAACAATAAGCAGAAATTGAAAATTTTTAAATGCATCAAAGTATCTATCTTAAAAACTATCTAGAATTTATGAAAAAAATCTGATTAATGATATGTGAAAGACCTAAACACTTAAAACTACAGAAAATTGCTAAGAGAAATAAATATTAAAAAATAGAAGTAAACAATTTTCTTAGATCAGAAAACCTAATATTTTTCAGATGTCAGTTCCCCCAACATTGACCCACAGATTCAATACACAACTGAGTCAATCTCAGTAACAGTTCCAGAAAGATTTGTAAGGAAAATGTCCTAGATAATTATAGAACTCATGTAAAAATGCAAAGATTATACAATAATCCAAACAACTTTGGAAATAAAGGAAGCAGTTATAGAAATTACACTACCCGACTTCAAGGCAGTAAAGTGACATTAAGCCAAATAGTGCAGTATTGGTATGAAGATTGACAAACAGAGCAATGAAACAAAGAATTAGTAAATAGTGCCAAATATGTGTGATGAACTGATTTTTCACCATTACAAATGCAATTTAATTCAGAAAACAAACATTTAAAAAAACATGCTGGAACAATTGGATATCCATATGAAAAAATAAATAAAAACTCCTCTGATTCATACTTTGTAATATTTAATAAAGTTTACTCAAAATTATTTACAGTCCTAAAGGTTTATTTTAAAATTATAAAACTTCTAGAAAAAAAACAAGGAGGAAATCTTTGTTACCTTGGGTTAGCCCAAGATTTCTTGGAAATAACACTAAAAGCACAATCCATTAAAAAAAATGTACATCCTTCTTTGTGAAGTGTCTGTTTTTGTGAAGTATATTTTACCGTTATATCACTGGGTTGCTCGATTCTCTAACATTGCTCTCTTTCTTCTTGTTCACTTCCTTCTTCACTTTCTAGCCTCTGTTCCTGTTCTAATCAAATAGAGGTGAGTGGCGAGTAGAGTTAATGTGGTTCTTACTGGAGAGAGTGGTTCCATATAATCTGAAGTTACAAAGTCGTTAACTTTGAATTTACTGATTGTTTCCTCATTTCTTTTGGAGAGTTCTTGGGTGAATCCCATAGGCAGAACTTTTACCTCTTGACAATGTTTTCTATTACTCTGACTCACAGGAGTAACTTCAGGCCCTGGTTCATTGATGTTCAATTCCACATCAATGTTCCACAATGAATCTGTACTACTGGATTTCCTTCAATCTCTCTGGTGATCCTATTGAACGAAAAATTTAAGTGGTTCTAGATTTACTTGATTTTCTATATAGGGCAGTTATGTTGCCTGGGAAACATTCATATGTTACTTGATCCAAGAAAATCATGGACGTTTAGCCTGATCCTAACATAATCACCTCTATCTTACTGCCTCAGGACACATTTTAGCTGTTTTTTTCCTAGTGATTGAGTCTAGCCTCAGACTTCCTTTCCTCTCAACTGCAACAAATCCATTTCAAGGTCTCTGAGTGGCCCCATAAAGGCCCCTTCATTAGACTTTAGGCCAAGGAGATGTTGACACCCACCTCTTTCAAGAAAATGCATAACATGGCAACAACTCTTTAAATAAATATCTGTACAAATTCAACTTTTTCTCTCCATGCTGTAACAATTATTTGATATTTTCAAAATGAGTAATGGAATTCATGAGTCATGGAACTGATTTTAAAACTTCAAACATTTAGTTTATAAATTATCCATATGAAGATGTAAATTTAGATTTTCTTATCCTTTTTTGTATGCCGTTTTTAACAACTTTTAATTTTAATGATTCTGTTTCATGCAAAATTTAGATTCTGAATCAGATTGCTTATGTCAAAAAATAGCAATTCTGAAAAGGTACAGTGTTCCAAATGTTACAGTATAGTGTCATAAGATCCACAGTATGACTTTCTGAGTTAGTAATACATGCTTGACCACCAGATGGGTAAGTTAGATAATGTACTTAGCTCAAGTTATCTCCTTGCAATATGATGTTATGCCATGAGATGATATCAAAGATCCCCTCCAGTTCTACCATTTTATATTTCCATATAAATAATAATATTTTTAATCACAAGAAGAGTAAGTACTATGTTAGGAAGCAAAAAAAGGTTATAATAATACTAAATAATACTAAAAAAAATAACGATAGTGAAAATGTTCTCCCTTACTTCCACTAACTGGATTTATAGTAACAATAAAGAATTTGTAGTTAATGTATGTTAATATCCTGAATATGCCTCTTTTTAACCATTTGTAAGTTGACAATCCTTGGTAATTCATCCTGTTTCTATTGAAAGCTTATACCTTCAGAAGTCTCCCCATCTTAGAAATTCTAAATCTACTCTGGTCATCTGTCACATGTCAACAGAACTTACCTATCATTCTCTTTTACCTGTCTTCAACTCTGGTCACCTCCATATCTGAGGCCATGCTAGGGGATTCTTTCCCCTCTCACTAAGGTGTTTACTATTAGGCATCACTGTCATTGCCTCCCTCTGGGTAACATCATTGCTGCTGTCAATATAGGGAAGCATTTGTGTTTTTTGAAGACCTTAGTTTGATAAAGTCAATTTGTGAAACTTATAGTAGCTGGTAGTTTTCCTTTCTCTGCTTGAGTGTTATTTATCTCCTCAGGGAAGCCAAAAGCCTTTGTGCTTATACTGCAATGTGTTGCAAAAACTTTTGTGAAATAAGTCTTGTGGCTTTTATTTACAGTTACTGTCACCTCTGCCTACCACATGCACACACACACACACACACACACACACACACACCATTTCTCCTTGTCTTTTGTGAAGAATGTAGGAATGGGTGTATCAATAGTAAACAAAAATTAATTACTGTGATAAATGAATGATAATTTGTACTTGGATTCTAGCCAGATTATGTAGAAAGAGAAACAAGAGCAAGCACAGGCACATGAAGAGCAAGAATTCATGAGTGTGTAATGTGTGTACTGTAGTGCCTCAGAGATACGTTTATTGTGCTAGAATGTGCTGTACTTAAGGGATATGCCATTTAAGAACTAAATCAAGAAGGAATTGTCTTATAATAATGTGGCCTGTATTCATCAAAGCTAAATAAATGAGGGAAACTGCAAGTTATTCAATAAGTGTATTATTTGATAAACATTTTTTGACAACCTACAGTATGGAAGGCACCATATCAGAGTGGCTGTAAAAGAAGTGGCTACTTTTTTCACACCAGGAGAAAGTGAAAAATATTGAAGTTGTCAGCGTTTGAGTTTTTAAATATACCACCTCTAATAGTTCACGCTTGTGTTCTTTAGTGTAATCTTGGCCCAGTGCCTGAGGGCTTTAGAAGAATCACCCATTCCCTATGAGAAAGTGAGTCAGAAGACGCATTTGAGTTACAAACACTTTACTAAATTCTGATTATCCCCTGACTCTAATGACTAATGTTTTGTTACTAGATCAAACTTGTCTGCTTTTCTTTCTTCCCATAGCGTAAATAAATTCCCAAGAGACTTCTAAGTTCTTGATACAAACAGACTTTGACTCAATTTGACAGACTTTCCCAGATATGCCCAAATATTCGATTGAGTTGACATGCAAATTGGGCTATAAGCAACAATCTACATGTGTCTAGATAAATTATTCAAACTGTTTGTGCCTCTCATTTTTCACTTGTAAATATGTGTAAAATACCACATATTTTAAACTTAACCCATTTCAAACCACAAATTCTTAAATAGATGAAAATAAATGCACTTGCTACTGACATAATAGAGATAGGAAAACCAAGAACAGGTAGGGAAATCTGAATAAAATAAAATATTAAAGCCAGATTTTTTAATGATATAATTATTGAACTTCATTTTTGTTATGAGCTTTCATCCTCCAGTTAAATTGGGAGACACAGTCAATTATTACGTTTATTTTTTTGTTTTTTTAGACAAAGTCTCACTCTGTCATCCAGGCTAAAGTGCAATGGCGTGATCTCAGCTCATTGCAACCTCCACCTCCCGGGTTCAAGCGATTCTCCTGCCTCAGCCTCCTGAGTAGGTGGATTTAGAGGCATGTGCCACCATGACCAGCTAATTTTGTATTTTTAGTAGAGATGGGGTTTCTCCCTGTTGGTCAGGCTGGTCTTGAACTCCCGACTTCAGATGATCCACCTGCCTCAGCCTCCCAAAGTGCTAGAATTATAGGCGTTAGCCACCACACTTGGCCTAAGTTTTCAATATGAAAAATAAACTTGAGTTCCACTTTTACTTAGAAAGCCATTAAGAGAAAGATATTGCTTCCCCACCACCAACAAAAGTCATACAAATTGTATAATTATAACTTTACCTCTCTAGAGATTTTGAAAGATTGAGGTTGTAGGTGAACTAAATTTCAAAGAGTAACAAGCATCTTAAGAGATATAGGACATGTTGAATGTTACACTTTAGGCAGACCACAGGAGGAAGAAGTGATAGACGTGAACATGAGCCAAAAGTAAACCTGTGCATGCAGACATGCATGTGGTAATTGGCTGACACCTGTGGGCAGGACTGATAATGCCAATGTATTGAACTCTTCTTTTATGCAAATAATATCCTGGGATTATGTTTTCCACTCTATTTATTGAATGTCACAATAACTGAGCCATTAAAATGAGAGCGTTCCTTGGATGCATGTCAAATTGATTAACTTTTCCTACCTAGTGTCAACTACACAAAATGCTGAAGTCATTTTTATTTGCATCATATATGGGTGGTGACTTTTTTGGAGTGGAGAAATTGCTGATTTTTATTTTAAAAACTTTTTGAAGGGGGCCTTCATGATGAATTTCTAGAGGCATGTGATACTTGCCTCCTCCACAAGGAAGGATCAAAACAGGGAGTTGATAATCACACTTTAAATAGAGCATCTAACAGAGATCACTAGAATGCAACAAAGAAATGCCAGAAAACACCTGAGGCATGGAAGAAGGAAGCAAGATAGCCAGCCCAGCCGGGATCAGCTGTGAGCCTGCAAAGGCTCCTCAGTATGGGGAGAGAGTAAATGAGAGGTCCCCAGCAATCCATATTCACACCATGGACTCCTGCAAACCTAACCACAGGAGAGCTCCTCTATCCCTGTAGACTCTGAGACTAGTAAAAGGAGCTACCTGGAGTCTGTGCAAAGGCAGTGCCCCAGAGATGAGGTTCACACTGGGGTCCCACATCTCACACAATTCCTGAAACCCAAGCAGCTGTAGCATGGCACCATTTTGAGATCCCAACCCCCATCAGACTGTATTAGGCCGTGGGTTCCAACTGTCTCTGCATTTCCACATCCCTGGAGCCCTAGCAACAACTCCTACATCCATCCAGAGGGCTGTAGTGGCTTGACACTTGTTGGACCCATAGTGCAGGCAGATCCCCAGCACTCTAGCCCACACACTGTCCTACACTTTGGAAAATGAATGATGTAGCACACTGGGGAGGCTGCTCTCAGGACAAAGGGAGCCAAAGTATATGCTCCCTAGAACCTGAGTGCCCTCTGCCTAAAGTTGCTGTTACTGATAGCATCCAGGCTCCCCTCAGCAGCACAGCCACAGGGCACTTACACATGCCCTGATGATGGGTTCTCCCTGCCAACTGCCACTGCAGCCACAAATACCCAAGCACACTACCCTGGAACTTCAGAATTGGCTCACCCTCCAACCCCATTCACAGCCTTCACCTATGTAGGCCTGAGGACCAACTACCAGGAGCCACTTCTCCCAGTGCCTAAGCACACCACCCAGGGGGCCTTGTCAGTCACCTTGGGTATGCCTGTGCACCACCGGGAGACCTAATAACAAGAACAGAATGCCTGCAACAATTAGTGCCCAAGCACACCATCCAGAGGCCTGGGGGTTTCCCTGCTTAGCCCACCACAGCCTGCACCTGTGTACACTGTCATGGGGCTTAAGGATAGATGCACCCAGCCTGGCATTGTCCCCCTGCAGTTCCCTAGCACTCTATCTGGAGCCTGGGTATCCCCCTCTATCCGTCTATCAGTTGCCCCGGGCATGCATGCACACATTTAGAAAGCTAACGGTATGCTCAGAACGACTGCCATTGCTAAGCATGCCATCTAGAAGCCTGGGTATTTCCCTGCCCCATCCACCACCACTGGCACCCATACACTCCTCCTGGGGACCTGAAGATGGACCTGCCCAGCCTGCTGCCGCCACCGTTGCTGGAACCCCCTCCACACACACACCACTTGGGGGCCTGGGGACTGGCCCTCCGAGCCTGTTGCTGCCAAGGCTAACACCACTTCGTGCC
Source organism: Hylobates moloch (assembly GCF_009828535.3). Classification (NCBI taxonomy): domain Eukaryota; kingdom Metazoa; phylum Chordata; class Mammalia; order Primates; family Hylobatidae; genus Hylobates; species Hylobates moloch. The sequence goes on from NW_026652277.1 coordinate 35,974,377, forward strand.
ACCTGTTAGCCTGAGGGTTGTTCTGCCACAGCTACTGCCATCATGCACGCCATACATGCTGCCCAATGATCCAGGGACACACCCCCATGCGAAGTTCACTGCTGTCACTGCTGTCACTTAAGCAAGTTGTATGAAGGCCTAAGAAACAAACCAATAACCCACTTGAACCTGTTAGTATCAGTGCATGCATATGTCACTTAGGGGCCCAGGAGAAGCACACACAGCCCACTACTATAACAATTGAAGCCAAGGACTGGCAACCTGACATCCTCATCCCCAGAAAATCATCACCACAGCCTCCACTGACAACTTCAACCTAAACCACTGAGGAAATCACAAACATGACTGATGCTGTTTACAGCTGAAGAAATCAAAGACTGCATTATTGCATGCACACAGAATCAAAGCTAAAGTGCCTTACCGAACAAATGCCATAGGCATATCTACAGGAAAAAGTCTTCCACTATGAAAGCCAATCCAAAAAACTGGAAAAGTGACTGTTATACCAGATGCACAGGTATCAACATAAGGACACAAGAAGCACAAAATATTAAGGAAAGATGACACCTTCAAAGGAACACAATAATTCTCTAGCAACAGATTCCAATGAAAAAGAAATTATGAAATGTCTGGAAAAGAATTTAAAACAATAATATTAAAGAAAGTCAGTAAGACACAAGATAACACAAGCAAACAATACAAATAAATCAGAAAAATAATTTAGGATAAAAATGAGAAATACACCAAAAAGATAAATATCATTAAAAAAACCAGAAATCCTACAAATAAAAAAAATCAATGAATGAAATAATAAATACAATTGAGAGATTCAACAGATCAAGAAGGAACTGTTTCAAAAATTGAAGATGGGTCATAGAAATAACCCAGTAAATACAAAAAAAGAGAATAAAACATTATTAGAAAAGCCTACTTGACATATGGGATGCCATATAGTGACAGAATTTTCTAATATTGGGTGTTCCAGAGGAAAGGAATGGAGTAAAGGTATAGAAATCTATTTAAGGAAATAATGGCTGGAAACTTCCCAAAGTCTAATAAGACATTTAAATATCCAAATACAGGAAGCTCAAAGATTCCCAAACACATACATCCTAAAAACATTTTATTCAAGACACAGTCAATCTGTCAACAGTCAAAGAAAAAGGGAGAATTCTAAAAACAGCAAGAGAAAAGAATCAAGTCACATATAAGTGAAATCCCATCAGAATAACAATGGATTGCTCAGCAGAAACCTTACTGGCCAAGAGAGAATGGGATGATATATTCAAAGTGATGAAAGAGGAAAAAAAACCAAACAAACAAAAACCTGTCAGTCAAGAATACTACACCCAATAAACTTATCCTTCAAAAATGAAGGAGAAATAAAATCGTGTCCAGACAGGCAAAAACGGAGTCAATTCATCACTACTAGATCAGCTCTACAAGAAATGTTTAAGGAAGACCTATGCCTGGAAGTGAGAGGATAATATCCACTATCATAAAAATAGACAAAAATCTAAAATTCAATTATTAGACTTTTGATAGAAAAGCACACATATGAGGAACAGAAAAGCCTGTTTTTTTTTGCTGTTGTTATTGTTGTTCTTATCACTACAAAAAACACCAAGCTGCAATGATAAACAATGAAAAGAGAAGAAAAGAATAAAGGATATAAAAAACAATCAGAAAACAATTAGCAAAATGACAGAAATAAAAACTTACATATCAATAATAATGCTGAATGTAAATGGATTAAATTATCCATTTAAAAGATATAGGCTAGATGAACGGATAAAACACCTTACCCAACTCTACACTACTTATAGCAAACTTACTTCACCTGTGATGAGTCTTATAGACTGAAAATAAAGGGTTGTAAAAAGATATTCCACGCAAATGAAAACCAAAAACAGGCAGGAATAGCTATACTTGCATCAAATAAAACAGACTTTAAGTCAAAAACTATAAAGAGGGACAAAGAAGGTTATTATGTAATGATAAAGGGATCAATCTAGCAAGAGGATATAAAGGAGCACCCAACACTAGAGCACCCAGATACAGAGAGCAAATATTATTAGATCTAAATGAAGGGATAGACTCTAATATAATAACAATTCAGGATTTCAGCACCCCACTGTCAGCATTAGACAGATCTTCTAGACAGAAAATCAACAAAGAAACACAGGATTTAAGCGGTACTTTAGACTAAATAACCTTAACAGGTATTTACAGAACATTTTATTCAAAAACTGAAGAATACATATTCTTCTCATCAGCATATAGAACTTTCTCCAGGATCCACCATATGTTAGGCCACAAAAGAAGTCCCAATGCATTTTAAAAAACCAAAATCATATAAAGTATCTTCTCAGACCACAATGGAATAAAACAAGAAATCAATAAGAAGTTTGATAATCGTACAAATACCTGGATCTTAAACAACATGCTCCTGAAAGACCATTAGCTCAATTTAAAAAGTAAGAAGAAAATAAAAAAAAATATATTGAAACAAATGAAAATGCAAACAAACCTACCAAAACCTATGGGATACAGGAAAAACAGTGCTAAGAGGGAAGTTTATAGCAAAAAATGCCTATTTCATAAAAGCAAAGGATTTTAAATAAACAATCTAATGATTCAACTCTAGGAACTAGAATAGCAAAATCAAATCAGACCAAAAATTAGTAGAAGGAAAGAAATCATAAAGATCAGAGCAGAACTATAGGAAATAAGGACTAATACAACTATATAATCAACAGAAAATCAGTTTTTTAAAAGATAAAATTAATAAGCTGCTATCCAGACTAACCAGGAAGAAAAGAGAGGACTCGAATAAAATCAGTAAGAAAAATGGAGACATCAGAACAAGTAACTCAGAAATACAAAAGATAAGCAGAGACTATTATGAACAAATATACACTAAGATACTGGAAAACATTGAGGAAATAGATACATTTCTGGACACATTAATCTTACCAACATTGAATCAAGATGAATCGAAAACCTGAACAGACCAATAATGAGTAATAAGATTTAATCAGTAATAAAAAAAATCTTCCAATAAAGAAAAGCTCATGATCAGATGGCTTCACTGTCAAATATTACCAAACATATACAGAAGAACTAACATCAATTCTCAAACTCTTTCAAAAAATTGAAGAGGAGGAAATTCTTCCTAACTCATTCTACGAGGCCAGAATTATCCTGATACCAAAACCAGAAAAGATGCAACAAAAAAGAAAACTGTAGGCTAGTATTTCTGAAAAATATAGACGCAAAAGTCCTCAATAAAATACCAGCAAACAGAACCCAACAGCATATCAAAAAGATAACATACCATGATCAAGTGGGATTTATTCTTATTTTATTATTATTTATTGCAAGGATGGCTCGGCATACACAAATCAAAAGTGTAAGCAAGGATGCAAAGATGGCTCAGCATACACAAATCAATAAGTGTGATATATTGCATTAGCAGAATGAAGGACAAAAACCACAAAATTACCTCAGTAGATGCAGACGAAGCATTTGATAAAATTCAGTATCACTTCTTGATTAAAAAACTTTCAAAAAATGATCCATAGAATGAATATACTTCAATGTAATAAAGGCCATATATGACAAACTCACAGCTAACATCATACTGAATGGGGAAAATCCGAAAGCCTTTCCTCTAAGATATGGAACAAGAGAAGGATGCCCACTTTAATCACTCCTATTCAACATAGTACTGAAAGTCCTAGGCAGGGCAATCAGGCAAGTGAAAGGGAAAGGCAAGTGAAAAGCCATGCAAATTAGAAAAGAGGAAGTAAAATTGTCCCTCTTTGCAGAATACACGATCTTGAATTTAGAAAAACCTGAAGATGCCATCAAAAAGTCTTTTAGATATGATAAACAAATCTGGTAAAGTTTCAGGATACAAAATCCACATACAAATATGAAGTGTTTCTATACGCCAATAATTAACTGAAAAACATCAAGAAAGCAATTTCATTTCATTTACAATAGCTACAAAACAAATAAAACAACTATGAATAAATTTAGCCAAGGAGTTGAAAGACCTCTGCAAGGAAAACTGTAAAACATTGACGAAAGAAACTGAAGAGGACACAAACAAATGGAAAAACATCCCAAGCTCATAGATTGGAAAAATTAATTTTGTTGAAATGATCATACTATCCAAAGCAACCTACAAATTCAATGCAGTCCCTATCAAACTACCAATGACATTTTCACAGTAATATAAAAAAAATCCTAAAATTCATATAGAACATAAAAGGAGCCCACATAGCCAAAGAAATCTTGAGCAAAAAGAACAAAGCTGGAGGCATCACACTACCTCACTTCAAAATGTATTACATGCTATAGCAACCAAATGAGCATGATATTGTTGTAAAAACAGAAACATAGACCAATGGTACAGAACAGAAAACCCAGAAATAAATCCACCTTTTTATAGCCAATTGATTTTTGACAAAGACATCAAGAATGTACATTGGAGGAAGGGTAAAGTCTTCAATAAATAGCGCTGAAAAAATTGAATTGCCATATGCAAAAGAATACAACTAAACTCGTGTATCTTTCCATATAAAACGAATCAACTCAAAGAGGACTATAGTCTTAACATTTAAGATCTGAAACTGTAGTACTACTAGAAGAAAATATACAGAAAACACTCTAGAGCATCTGTCTAGGCAAAGGTTTTATGACAAAGACTTCAAAAGCTCAAGTAACAAAAACAGAAGCGGACAAATGGGACTATATTAAACAAAACAGCTTCTGCATACCAAAGGAAACCATCAACCAGAATGAAAAGACAACCTTGTCAATGGGAGAAATGATTTGTAAACTATTCATCCAACAAGAGTCTAATGTGCAGAAATATACAAGGAACTCAAACAACTGAATAGTAAAAATAATAATAATAATCTCTGGCTGGGTTCGGTGGCTCATACCTGTAATCCTAGCACTTTGGGAAGCTGAGGCGGGCGGATCACCTGAGATCAGAAGTTCGAGACCAGCCTGGCCGAAAGGGCGAAGACCTGTCTCTACTAAAAATACTAAAATTAGCCGGGCATGGTGGTGGGTGCCTGTAATCCCAGCTACTCAGGAGGCTGAGGCAGGAGAATCACTTGAAGCCGGGAGGTAGAGGTTGCAGTGAGCCGAGATCGCGACATTGCACTCCAGCCTGGGCAACAAGAGCAAAACTCTGTCTCAAAATAATAATAATAATAATAATAATAATAATAATAATAATAATAATAATAAATAATCTCATTAACGGCAAAGGACATGCCTCAAAAAAAAATACGTACACATGGCCAAGAGATATTTTTAAAAATACTCAACATCGTTAATCGTCAGGGAAATGCAAATCAAAACCCCAGAGAGATATCACTTCACCCCAGTTAAAATGGCTATCATCAAAAAGAAAGAAAATAACAGACACTGGCAAGGATGTGAGAAAAAGGGACCTTTTATATACCATTGGTGTAATGTACAGTAATATAATCATTATGGAAAACAGGAGATTTCTCAGAAAACTAAAAATAGAACTACAGTACAATCCAGAAATCCCTCTAATAGGTATTTATCCAAAGGAAAGGAAATCATGATACCAAAGCGATATCTGCACCCCCATGTTTATTGCAGCACTATATACAACAGCCAAGATATGAAATCAGCCTAATTGTCCATTGACAGGTAAATGAATAAATCAATGTGCTATATATACACAATGGAATTCTATTTGGCCATAAAAAAGAATGAAATCCTGTGATTTGTAGCAACATGGATGAAACTGGAGGTCATTATGTTTGGCGAAATAAGACGGGTACTGAAAGACAAATTTTGCATGCATTCACTCATATGTGAGAGCTAACAAAGTAGATCACATGGAGGTAGAGAATAGAATGATAGAAACCAACAGCTGGGAAGGATGTGTGGGTGAAACTGCGGGAGGCAGAGAGGTTGGTTAATGAATTCAAACATTCAGTTAGATAGAAGTTGTAAGTTCTAATATTCAACAGCAGAGTAGGGTGACTATAGTTAGCAGCAATGTATTTTATATATTTCAAAGTAGCTAGAAGAGAAAACCTGAAATATTCCCAACACATAGAAAGGATAAATATTCAAGGTGATAAATACCCAAAATATGATGATTTGATCACTATACATTCTATTCATGTAACAAAATATCCCATGTAGCCCATATATATGTAAAATATTCTGTATCCATAAAAATATATAAACAATATTGGCTGTTTTCTTGTCTTCAATTTACAGGTAGATCCCACATGTCATTTGCCTGTATCAACACTGTTCAATATAGCATGGAACACTAACTAATGCGTGGATGAATAAATCCATTCATTTGTCCTGATTGATGTTAATTAAATGAAAACATTTGAATTAATATGCACAATATAATAACATAATCAGTATCCAGAGAATTGATATTAGATTTTATATTTCCTAATAGTTAAGCAAGAAATTTGTATTTTTAGCTATAACTGTTTCAATAAACTAAATTTATAACTAAAAATAATAAATAGTTTAGGAATCTACTCCTTACCTCTAACTGCATTTTAGGAACATTTTTAGAAAACTTTCAAGAAGGTAGTATAATGAATTTAGGCTTATTTTTTAGAGACATTATTTACTAAGGGCTAAATGAATGAAGAGCAACTGAATTTTCCTTGATCTCCTTGTCTGCCTCACAGCTTAAAAGTGATTTAAAAAAGAGGCAACGCTTCCCAATTGGTAGGTAATATTTCAATTGACCACACAGGGTTCTTGAGTCAGTTAGCTAATGAGATTTTACTTTCTATCTGTAATGAGAATAAAGAAAAACAGTATGTTTTCCCATGATGGGTCATTCAATATCATGACCATGCAAGAGGCTGAAACAGAGATGAAATGTTCAGCAAACTCTAACTCATTATCTCTGCAAGCAGAGGTTTAAAGGGCAAGGGTATTAGTGGTGACTTTCAAAACAACTTAATGTATGTTTCATGGATATGGTCAAAAAGATTATTTTTGAGAAGAAAATGTCACATTATTTACTTTTAGGGGCTCTGTTACAAAAAGGGCAGAATAATAATATAGGGCAAATGATTGTCCTAGCCTGAAGATTTTCAGGAAGTTGATTAGCATTGCTAGGAATTCTTTGGTATTAAATTATTCTTTTATTAGGTATTGACAGACGTGTTTAGAGTTAGGTTTCTTGTAGGAATATTTTCAACTTGAACCTTTTCTCATTTTAGTCCACTCTCAAACATGGGTCACAAAAGTAACTCAGGGAAAGAATTCTGTATATATGTCAGGACAATATGAATTACTGAGGAAATGCTCGGAAGGAAGAACATTCATTATTTTCATTTAGAAGCTTCTTGTCTCCCAAGAAAGCACTACAGATTAATGAATAGACATTAGAGTAGCAAGCTGAGTCATATGTGAAGGTTTCAGGCCTTCACCTGAAAGAAATCTGCTGTTCAACCCTTTTATGTGTTTGTGAAAGCAAAAGACAAAGGTGATATCAGTCAAAATTACCTATTTGATTTTTCTTGTGTTACCTCTTTAATAAGGACAGTTTGATGTACATATGTGTACGTAAGTGACAGATTAAAGAAGGTGATTTGTAAGTACATCATCAAAAGCACCATTTTAATTAGCCTTCTTTAACAGGCACTGCCTGGATGTCATTCAGTTCGGAACACCCAACGCTGTCTGATTTCATTCCTCCCTAAGCTTGTCTGTATTTAGAAGTCATCAATAATGAAACTAATTTCTTTCATCTCTATGGGCACTGACAATGAAAAATGAACAAACAAGTTGACGTGAATATAAATATTAGATGCTTAAATACATTGCTCTTCATCATGGCACAGGGACTGAGCATTGTGTTGATCTGGGCACATTCTACATCTGACAGAGTCATTTCAGTTTCTTTCAAAATGATAAATAGGTCAAGGAGCTCAACTACATAACTAGTAACATGTATAGGATCTAGTTCTCCATATAAAAATGTTGAATTTTCTATGCTTGTATTAATCTTTCATGAAAAAAGGAAGAGAGAAAGAGAAAGAGAGAGAGAGGAGAAACTTAAAAACTGTTAAAGGAACCAGAGATACCAAAGTTATTTTTTTCTAATAGCTTGTGAAGAGACACATTTCATTTCACTATAGGGATTTTGATACGGAAACAAAATGTAGGTAAATTAATGTTTTTAGATAATATCAACATATGAGTGCACTCTTAATTTTTGTACTGACCACTAAGAACTCTTTGCCTATTCAAAAACTTACATTGGCTCTTCATGACTGATAAACTGGGTACAGATTCCTCTGACTTGGCATTTAAGTTTCTTTGCAATACTGTATTAGTAAGGATTCTCCATAGAAAAAGAACCAATAGAATTTATATAGATATAAAAGATTTATTAGGGAAATTGGCTCATAGTATGCCATCTGCAAGGCTCACAGTATGCCATCTGTAAGGCAGGGAACCACAAAAGTTGGTGGTCAAATTCAGTCTGAATCAGAAGACTCAAGAACAAGGATCTTTGATATTCAAGGGAAAGATAAGATAGATGAGCCAGCTCAAGGAGAGAGACATTATCTTTCCTTCCTCTACTTTTTTTGTTGTATATGGGTCCTCAATGGATTGGATGATGCCTTCCCTTATCGGTGAGGGCAAATCTTCCTTACTCAGTTCACTGATTCAAATCTTACTCAGTCCATATCTCTTTCAGAAACACCCTTAAAGACTCACAGACACACAAAGAACTAATGTTTTACTAAGTATCATGGTATCCATTAATGCAGTCAAGTTGACACATAAAATTAATGATCACAAATATGAATATGAATGCTACCTATCTCTGTATATGATTGTCTTATTGCTTATCTACATTTAACTAACACAAAGTACCTGGGCCATTCTCAGAAACTACCCTGCTTGTCCTCACTTATGTTCCTTAGCTCACATTATTACCTTTAGTATACATATGCCCCTAAAGTATCATGCTTTTAATTTTTTTTCCTTCAGTGAATCTCTCTTAATTCCTCCAGCTCCATAAGGCTGGGGATTTTTTGATTGTTTGGTCTTGAGCAATATCTTGTACATAGTGGCAGCTCAAAAAATAATTGTTGAATGAATAAAGTGCTGATTTATTCTGTAGCCCCTTCTATGCCTCCTAATTCTTTGCACATGGTAGATAGTCAGTACATACCTATTGAACTATGGCACATTTTTTAAATGCTGTAAGTACAAATGTTAGTTGCAGATGTCTGACTTTGAAACCTAATTAGTGTTTACCCCTTTGGATATGTGAATATTTTGAAAGCAGTTCTATGCAGGAGTGGGGATTAAGATTCAGACTCTCCTCAAGACAGAAGAGGTCTCCTGAGGTCCTTTAGTTTTATGGCAGCCCTACTTTATAAAAGTGATCCCTTGGCTAAGAGTTTTATAATAAAAATGGATTTTACCACAGCCTGCTTTCTGCCTTTTCTGTCTGGTTACATAAAAGTCATCTTCTGTTGAGATCTAGATTCCTCTTCTTTAGTGGTTTTCTACTTGTGCTCTGTGAAGATCTACAGTTCTACAGCGATATTTCAAGGGTTTTCACAAATACTGGAATCAAATGTTATACATATAAATGTTTTAAAAGTTTCAAGGGTACCTAAAGCACTTGAATATTGTAGTACATTTTAACACATTGGAGACACAAGAAGTAAATGTGTATTCTCAGTTTAGCTAAGATTTTGTGCTATTCTTCTCTTGACATGGCTGTTTCTTATGTTTAGAATGTTTTGAAAAAGCATAGTGAGTAAAGACATGAGCAGTTCTGCATTGTTTTTGCTTTGCTTTGTTTTTGAATCTAAAGTTGTGTGGGTTTGTACAAATAAAAGCATACCAATATACAGTACTTCAAGACATATGTGCATGAGAAATTAATAGCAATACAAGCTTTAATACATCAATTTATGGCATGTTATCCTCATTAATTCATGTGATAAATATAAAAAATAATATTACCTAAGTGCTCATTACCTGCCAGTAAAGCTCTAGGCTCTAAGAATATAGATATAAATAAAACAAAGTGCTTTCATGTACCTGGAATGTTAGTGAAAGGTAGGAGAGAAAATAAGCAATAGAAAATGCTTATATAATATGCTAGGTCACTATAAGAATGTATAAAAAAATGAGCAGAAGAGTAATGGTTTTGAAATACCTATCTAATGAGATGATATTTGAGCAGAGATCTGAGGGGATGGCAAAACCCTTAGAAATTCTTAGGGTAGAGTGTTCTGGGAAGTGCAAGTGTGAAAGCCCTAACAGAAAGTCTTGCCCATCAAGGACCAGTAGAGATCTGGGTGACCAAAGTGAAATCAGCAAGGAAAAAGTAGAAGGGAGATGAGCTCAGAGAGTTCAGCAGGGTAGCTGATATGAAACTGAAGAGTAGTTTGAGATTGTAAGAGAAGCTGCTAAAATAAAGTAACAGCAATTTCTCTGTGGGAACCAGAACACTCTCAATATCATGTACCCAGAGCGAAAGTGAGGCAAAATCTAATAGAGGAGCAGAAGAATCACTAACACAAAATCAAACTGTTGTGTTCATCAAAAAAATCAAAGTTTTAATGATTTATTTTACAAGGTTACTTAATGCAAACTGAAAGTGAATATCAAAACTCATTTTTATCTCCTTTTAGTTTTTCAATGTCAAATAATATTTCATTAAAATATAATTTTCAGCTTAAAAGGGTTATTATGTATAACTTACAATCACTGATGTAGTCACGTGGAACTTGGATAACTTAACAGGTAATGTTGTAACTCCTCAGATGACAAACATTAACAAGAAAATAGAAGTTATATTCATATACCAAGAAAGTAAGTCATTAGAGCCACCTATTTTACTTCTCTTTTTCATAATTTTTTGTTAGTGTGTGATATGAGCACTCATAATAATGAAAGAGAACACAACTAGTAAGACAGGAAAATACAGTATCTGTTCCCTGCTCTAATTTATAAGTGAGATTAGATTATTGCTTATTTCCCTAAGGCAATATGATATCATAAAATCAATTTAATTAAATGTTCCATGATTCTGCATACTGTAGTACTAGTATACTAAGCTAATAAGTGAGATAAAATTTAGTTTAGGTATTTAATTTCCAAGTAGAAAATAATAACACAGGAAGTTTTTAGCTTTTAAAAAGACTACTGAAAATGTTTTAAACAAAGTAGAATCACTCACAATGAACATCTGACATTATAATGAACTCTTCTTGAAAATATGTCCGGGTCTGCATCTAGACATATTCATATATAAAGAAATGAAACAAATAGAAGTGATTTGATACATAAATAATATGTTTAATCTATTTTGATTATGTAGAGTAATAACAATTATGGAGTAATAATACAATAATTTATTTAGTTCACCAACTAATAATTTTATCATATACTTGTATAATAATAGAGTCTGTGGATAATAAATTGTAACTAGTTTTTAAAACTAGTTTGATATTTGAAACTATGCCTTAACTGAAGAAATAAAATAATGGTCCTATATAAAACAATAAGCAATATGTATTAAAATAAAAGATAAAGACTTTTCTCCCATTAAATTATAGAGCAGTAGAGAGAAAATTGATAATGATGTAGAATACCTGAACACATAATCAACTAAATTAATCTATTTGAATCCCAACAGTAACAACATAATACACATTTTCTCAAATGCGCATGAAACATTCAACAAGATAGATTATTTTCTAGCTCATTAAACAAACCACTACAAACTAAAAAAAAAAAGTATATTTTCTTATCTCATCGTAGATTAAAATTTAAAATCAGTAACAGAAAAATATCAAATACCCCAAACATAAAAATTAAATTAAAAAATTATAAGTAATGTATGGATTAAGTAGGAGGTCTTGAAGGAAGGAAATTTCAAAATATAGTAAAACAAATAAAAATAAAAATGTGGCATATCAATACATGTGAGATTCAGGTGAAGTAGTGAGTAGAGGGACATTTAAAGCATTGGCTATTTTTATTAGAAGAAAATAAATTATCTTAAATCAATAACCTTAACAGCCACCTTATGAAACAAGTAAAATAAGATAACTTATATCCAATGCAATAAGAACTATTATATAGTAAATATGTGAGCAAAATCAATGAAATTGGGAACAGGGAAACAATAGAAATTATCAATGAAAAATTATCAAAATTGTTGGGAAAGAAACAATAAAATTTATAAAGCTCTGGCCAACTAGCTAAGAAAAAAAGAAAGAGTATATCTAGCAACCTCAGGAATGAAGGGGTAGTCACAGATATTAAAATAATATGAAGGAAATACTGTGAATAACTCTATGCCTATTAGTTTGAAAACCTAGATGGAATGGATTAATTTCTTTAAAAAAACAAACTACCAAAAGTTACTCAAAAAGAAATAATCTTAATAGGCCTATATCTATTGAAGAGATTTAATATGTCATTAAAAATCTTTCAAAAAAGAAATCATCCTTATAGTACACACATTGCCTAGAGAGTGTTTTTGCCAATAATATATAACTTTTAACTATTTATGTGAAGACAGAGAGATGTTATGAAAAGCAACTGATTTTGACTATTCAAAAATATCAGTGATCCGAAAAGACAACAAGAGGCTGGGAAACTTTCTTTAGGACACTGACAAAGAAAATGAAATCTGACTCACAATGGGATCCTATATTTAGGCAAATAATAACATAAGAAGAGTTATAAAATACATTAACAAGATAATTGGGAAGTCTTAAATACAAACGTTATATCATAATTTCAGTTTATTCTATTGTATCAACAGTTTTATGGGATATATTTATGGTATTGGTCTTATATAGGAGTATGTCTTAGTTCTCAGAATTTAGGTTGCAATATGTAGGGGTAAGTGCAATAATGTCTACAAACTAATTTCAAATGCTTTAGAAATAAACTAATAAATAAATGCCCCTGATAATTAGTGATATTGAGCATTTTTTCATGTTTGTTGGCTGTTTGTATATCTTCTTTTGAGAATGATTATTCATGTCTGATATGGTTTAGCTGTGTCTCCACCCAAATCTCATCTTGAATGTTGTGGAAGGGTTCCCGTAGGAGGTAATTGAATCATGGGGGCAGGTCTTTCGCCTGCTGCTCTCATGATAGTGAATAAGTCTCAAGAGATCTGACGGTTTTATAAAGGAGAGTTTCCCTGCACAAGCTCTCTTCTCTCATCTGCTGCCATGTGAGGCATGCCTTTCACTTTCTGCCATGATTGTGAGGCCTCCCCAGCCACGTGGAACTGTGAATTCACCATTAAATGTCTTTCCTTTGTAAATTGCTGAGTCTTGGATATGTCTTTATCAGCAGCATGAAAACGGACTAATACAGTAAATTGGTACCAGTAGAGTGGGGCGCTGCAGAAAAGATGCCCAAAAATGTGGAAGCAACTTTGGAACTGTGTAACAGGCAGAGGTTGGAATGGTTTGGAGGGCTCAGAAGAAGACGGGACAATGTGGAAAAGTTTGGAACTTCCTGGAGACTTGTTGAATGGCTTTGCTCAAAATGCTTATAGTGTTATGGACAAAAAAATCCAGGCTGAGGTGGTCTCAGATGGAAATGAGGAACTTGCTGGGAACTGGAGCAAAGATGACTCTTGCTATGTTTTAGAAAAGGAATGGGCAGCATTTTACCTCTGCCCTAGCGATTTGTGGAACTTTGAATTTGGCAGAGATGATTTGGGGTATCTGACAGAAGAAATTTCTAAACAGCAAAGCATTCAAGAGGTGACTTGCGTGATGCTAAAGACATTCAGTTTTATAAGGGAAGTAGAGCATACATAAAAGTTTGGGAAATTTGCAGCCTGAAAACGTGATAGGAAAAAAAAATCCCATTTTCTGAGGAGAAATTCAAGATGGCTGCAGAAATTTGCATAAGTCACAAGAAACCAAATGTTAATCCCCATGGCAATGGGAAAGATGTCTCCAGGGTGTGTCAGAGGTCTTTATGGTAGCCCGTCCCAGCACAAGCCCAGAGGCCTAGAAGAAAAAAATGGTTTTGTGAGCTGGACCCAAGGTCCCCATGCTGTGTGCAGCCGAGGGACTTGGTGCCCTACACCCCAGCTGCTCCAGCAGTGGCTGAAAGGAGCCAATGTAGAGCTCTGGGTGTTGCTTCAGAGAGTGGAAGCCCCAAGCCTTGGCAACTTCCACATGGTGTTGAGCCTGCAGGTGCACAGAAGTCAAGAATTAAGGTTTGGGAACCTCCGCCTAGATTTCAGAGGATATATGGAAGTGCCTGGATGCCCAGGAAGAAGTTTGCTGCAGGGGTGGGGCCCTCATGGAGAACCTCTGCTAGGGTGGTGAAGACAGGAAAAGTTGGGGTGAAGCCCCCACACAGAGTCCCTACTGGGGTACTCCCTAGTGGCCTGTGAGAAGAGGGCCACCATCCTCCCCACCCCAGAATGGTAGATCCAGTGACAGCTTTCAACATGCACCTGGAAAAGCCACAGACACTAAATGCCAGACCATGAAAGCAGCTGAGAGGTAGGCTGTACTCTGCAAAGCCACAGGGACAGAGCTGCTCCAGACCATGGGAACCCACCTCTTGCAACAGCATGACCTGGATATGAGACATGGAATTAAAGGAGATTATTTTGGAGCTTTGAGATTTGACTGCCCCACTGGATTTTGGACTTGCATGGGGCCTTTAGTCCCTTTGTTTTGACCAATTTCTCCCATGTGGAATGGCTGTATTTACCCAATGCCTGTACCCCATTGTATCTAGGAAGTAACTAACTTGCTTTTGATTTTACAGGCTCATAGGCAGAAAGGACTTGCCTTGTCTCAGATGAGACTTTGGACTGTGGACTTTTGAGTTAATGCTGAAATGTGTTAAGACTTTGGGGGACTGTTAGGAAGGCATGATTGGTTTTGAAATGTGAGGACATAAGATTTGGGAGGGGCCAGGGGCAGAATGATATGGTTTGGCTGTGTCCCACTCAATTAAACCTCTTTCCTTTATCAAGTACCTGCTCTCAAGTATGCCTTTATTAACGGCATGAGAACAGACTAATACATGTACTTAAGGTCCATTTTTATCACTGTATATATTATCTAAGTGGAAAGCTATTTTTATCCTACACGCTGTAATTTCCTTCACAAGAGACTGTCATGCTTTTACAATTATAGCATTTTTTGTTTACTTACTCTGTTTCAGGCTATGCCTTTTCAAGCATGTTTTGATGAAAATGACAAAGGTGACCAGTAAAAAAAGTATAACAGGAAAAATAAAATATAATCTTAAAAATATTTTTCTCCAATTTGATTGCCTATATTTGTGCCTTTACCCTCTTTTCCCTCCATTTTGGAGGAGAAGAGTTGTAGGACATGATGTGTATTAGTTCACTTTCACACTGCTATAAAGAACTATCTGAAACTGGGTAATTTATGAAGAAAAGAGGTTTAATTGACTCACAATTCTGCAAGCTATACAAGAAGCATGACTGGGAGACCTCAGGAAACTTACAATTATGGTGGAAGGTAAAAGGGAAGCAAGCATGTCTTTACCATGGTGGAGCAGAAGAGAGAGAGAGAAGGGGGATATGCCACACACTTTCAAACAATTAGATCTCATGAGAACCAACTCACTATCATGAGTACAGCCCCATGATCTGCACCCCCCCCAATTACCTCCCACCAGGCCCCTCCCCGACCCTTGGGAGATTACAATTAGTCATGAGATTTGGGTGGGGACACAGAACCAAACCATATCATTCCACCCCGGTCCCTCCCAAATCTCATGTCCTTCTCGCATTTCAAAACCAATCATATCTTTCCAACAGTCTCCCAAAGTCTTAACTCATTCCACCATTAACTTAAAAGTCCAAGTCCGAAGTCTTATCTGAGACAAGGTAAGTCACTTCCATCTATGAGCCTGTAAAGTTCAAAAGCAAGTTTGTTACTTCCAAGATACAATGGGGGTACAGGCATTGGGTAAATTATCCCATTCCAAAGGGAGAAACTGGTGAAAACAAAGGGATATAGGCCCCATGCCCGTCTGAAACACAGCAGGATAGTCATTAAATCTTGAAGCTCCCAAATAATCTCCTTTGACTCCATGTCTCACATCCAAAGCATGCTAATGCAAGAGGTGGGCTCCCGTGGCCATGAGCAGCTAAGCCTCTGTGGCTTTGCAGGGTACAGCCCTCATGGCTGCTTTCACAGGCTAGTGTTGAGTGCCTGCAGCTTCCCCAGGTGCACAGCACAAGCTGGTCAGTGGATCTACCATTCTGGGCTCTGGAGGACAGTGGCTCTCTTCTCACTGCTCCACTAGGCAATGCCCCAGTGGGGACTGTGTGGGGACTTCAACACCACATTTCCCCTCCTCACGGCCTTAGTAGAGGGTTTTCATGAGGGTTCTGCCCCTTCAGCAGACCTCTGCCTGGACATCCAGGCATTTCCATACATCCTTCTCAAATCTAGATGGAGGCTCCCAAACTTGCCTTCTGTGTACCTGCAGACCCAACACCATATGGAAGCTGCCAAGGCTTAGGGGTTGCCCCTCTGAGGCAATGCCCAATCTGTATGTTGGTCCCTTTTGGCCATGGCTAAAGCTGGAGTGACTGGGACACAAGGAACCAAGTCTTGAGGCTGCACAGAGCAGCAGGGCCCTGGGCCCAGCCCACAAAACTATATTTCCCTCCTAGGCCTCCAGGCTTGTGGTGGGAGGAGTTGCTGTGAAGGTCTCTGACATGGCTTTGAGACATTTTCCCTATTGTCTTGGCTATTAACATTTGGCTTCTCATTACTTATGCAAATTTTTGCAGCTGGCTTGAATTCCTCCCCAGACAATAGTTTTTTGTTTTTTGTTTTTTTTTCTATCACATGGTCAGGCTTCACATTTTCCAAACTTTACACTCTGCTTCCCCTTTAAACATAAGTTCCAGTTACCAACCATCTTGTTGTGGGCACATACTGTATGTTTTCAAGAAAAACCAAGTCACATCTTGAATGTTTTGCTGCTTAGAAATTTCTTCTACCAGATACCATAAATCATCTCTCTCAAGTTCAAAGTTCCACAGATCTCTAGAGCAGGCAAACAATGCCACCAGTCTCTTTGCTAAAACATAGCAAGAATGACCTTTTCTCCAGTTCCTAATAAGTTCCTTATCTCCATCTGAGACCTTCTCAGCCTTCATTGTCCAAATCACTATTAGCATTTTAGTCAAAACCATTCAACAACTCTCTAGGAAGTTCCAAACTTTCCCACATCTTCCTGTCTTCTTTTGAACCCTCCAAACTGTTCCAACCTCTGCTTGTTACCCAGTTCCAAAGTTGCTTCTACATTTTCATGTATCTTTATAGCAGTGGCCCATTCCGTGTGAGTCCGTTCTGACTCTTCTATAAAGAACTACCTGAGACTGCATAATTTATGAAAGAAAAGATGTTTAATTGACTCACAGTACTTCAAGCTGTACAGTAAGCATGGCTGTGAGGCCTAAGAAACTTACAATCATGGTGGAAGTGAAGGGGACGCAAGCATGTCTTTGCTATGGTGGAGCAGGAGAGAGAGAAAATGGGGACATGCAACATATAAATGATCTTGTGAGAACTCACTATCACAAGAACAGCAAGGGGGAAATCTGCCCCCATTATCCAATCACCTCCCACCAGGTCCCTCCCCTGACACATGGAGATTAAAATTTGACATGAGATTTGGATGGGGACCCAGGGTCAAACCATAACTTTTGGTTTCAAAAAGACCATAGTAAGATGTTTGTGGTAAAGGAAAATCAGAAAACCTAATCAGAAAACATTTGGTAAATGAAGAATGAGTATTATTCTTTAAGCAAGCCATTTACTGCATATCAGGTGCCATGTGTGTTATAGGTTCATGGGATATAGCATTGAAAAACAAATTTCTACCTTTGCGAGATTGATTATTAAAGGTAACATTTCCATAGTACTTACTATGTGCTATGCACTTTTGTATATAGTAATTAATTTAAACTTTATAACAGCCCTACAAGGTAGGTAGCGTTATTATTCACATAGATCCTGAGGAACAGAGGGTTTACCTAACTTGCTCCAGGTCCCTCAGTTAGTAACAGTTAGTAACCTGTCATTAAAACCTAGGGCACTAGACCCAAAAACTTACATATTCTTATATATGCTAGTGTATGTGGCAGTGGAGATAACTGTGAAAATAAAGAAATAAAATACGTAGTACACTAGTTATACTATATTATATTTTGTTATACATAATGTGGAGTAAAATAGAACAAGGAAGGAAAATAATGAAAATGTGGGGTTGGGAGAGTGTAAGGTGCTACTATTTTATAGAGAATTTTCAGGAAATATTTCACTGAGAAACTGGAATTTGAGTAAATCTATTGGTATAGATAGATAGATAGATAGATTGATAGATAGATAGATAGATATGGATATAGATTTATATGTCCTTTGAGGTTATCTAGATGAAAAAGACTAAAAATTCCAAATCAATATGTATATTAGTGTAGGACATTTGTTCAATTTACATTTGTTTAAGTATAACCATTTCTGTCAATTAACATTAATTTTACCTGAAAAATATTCAAAGTATTCAAATAAGTATTAGTAATATATAATATTAGTGACATAAAATGAAAGCTAACAGCCTATTTTTTTCAGTGTCTGAATAATCACTAATGCATTCTAATGTGATCAACTCTGTTCATAAAATTGAATGTGATTGATCACTATAAAGTATGCACTAATAATGATTAATTTTACTGATTAAACATAACTGCTAACCTTTGCAAATATTCAGATTGTCATGTTGGAAAAAATTAACTCTAAATGCAATAATAAGCTAATGCAACTTATTTTGCTTAAACACAACACTGTTCTGGGTTTTAATATCACTAGGTATACTTGTATAGATCTCTGTGTAACTTACTAATAACAGCTGATGCTTGATCTAGTTTTTTATAAATATGTCTCAATAAAGGCCAAATAAATATGTCTCAAGAAAGGCCAATAAATATGTATGTCTCAAGAAAGGCCAAAACAACATAATTTGGTTTTTAGTGAATAATGCATTTTGTGAGAAAGGAGTTAGCCATCATTTCATAAGAAGCTTTTCATTCAGGCTTCTTTTCTATACCTAATATTTTATACAATAGAATCATTTATTGCACTCCAAGTCAATTAGCCTGCAGAACTATAGACATGCCTTTGAAGTACACACACAAAAAAGAACAATTGAAATGTTTTGACAGTATGCTGCTTCAAATGAAAATGTTATCAGTGCTGGAGAAGGGAGGTTGTTGAGCCCAGAGAATTATGGCAGGATTTCTCAACCTTAGCACTATTGACATTTGTGGATGGATGACTCTTTGTTGTGGAGGATTGTCCTGGGTATTGTAAGATATTTTCCATCCTTTCTATCTTCTACCCACTAGATATCAATAGTACCTCCTCACCCATCTCCCTGGTTGTGACAGCAAAATATTTTTCCATACTTTGTCAAATGTCTTCTGGTGGGTGGGTAGGGTGGGAACAAAATCACCTCTGGTTGAGAACCACTGATATTGAAAATACCTTCTTCTTATTAATAGTTATATTGATAATAATGAATACCACTTATTGAGCACAAATTATATATCAAGTGCTTTGACAAGTGCTAGAAATATATCATCTGGCTAATTCATCTTATCTGCCACATGAGGAAGGACAAGAGTGATGTCCATCTTAGAGATGTGGGAGTTCAGCCTTCATGAGGCTGAATTATATGTCCAAAGTCATATGGCCAGTAAGTACCAGAGCAAGTATTAAAGCCAGCAAGTTATATCTGTCTGATGTGAGGAATTATGCTCTTGCCTACTACTCCTTTACAGTGCCCTAGTTTTCTTAAAATTTGAACTTGAAATGTCTTCGATGGCTTAAGGAATCAAAATGTAAAAAGAGAAATTTATAACATATACAAACACTTTATGCTTTTCATAGACTCAGGTAAATATTATGGGTGGCATTCAGAACATACAAAATACTTCTTCTACCACATTGTTCATCAGTGAGGACTAGGGAATGTGTTTCACTGTGATTCAGTTTGGCTTATAGATCCAAGGAGGAGGAGGGCATCAGCAGGAGCACTTCTCAAGAGATTGCAAAGCCTTAAGGGCGGGACAACTGCCAGCAGGAACAGAAAACCGAGCCAAGTGGGGAAATAAAGCCTCTCTGTGGAGAATATGTTAAGTCTGCCAAATCAACATAATGAAATAGACACCTGTGCCAGATTTTCTGATAACCAGGATATTAGATTAATGAATTAAAAACAAAAATGATTGTTGCCACTGCTGACCTTTGGCCAATGGCTATATCTCCCTGGGCTTTGACTAAGTTCAGAACTGAGGATGAGGGTCTTCACTCATCTGTTCTGCTGGGAGAGGCACATAGCTGCTCAGGAAAGAGCTTTTAGCTCCAAATAGGAAAACGTCCCATCCGCCCAAGGTTCTTGTGTTATTCTGGCCAGAGCCAGAAGGGAGAGGTATGTCTGCGGCCTGAGTCCTCCATGGGGTAGGGAAATCCCTGGATTTGTGATTTGGAAAGTGGTTCTGCAAGCAGATTCTGAACTGCTCATAGGAGGACTCTAGTAGATACTAAGAAAGACCCAAGTTATATTTCCTCATGAGCTCTTCTCAAGCACCATGACTGCAGCAGAGTTGCAGAAAACCATCTCCAGCCCTGTCAATGACTGTATTATTAAACATATGATAACTGGAAGAGAAAATTATATATATATATATATATATATGTATATATATTATCCATTCCTGAGACACTAAGACCAACCCCTCCTCTCACTCTTCCTTCTTAGCCTACTTAATGTGAAGATAACAGGGATGAAAACATTTATAAACATCTACTTCCAGTTAATGAACAGTAATGGTAAGCTGTTATTATGAGATAGAGAGGAGTTTGATTTATTAGAAGAAATTGGCTTATGAAAATTTTGGAGGCTGAGAAGTCACAAGATCTGCAGTCATCAAGCTGAAGACTGAGGAGAACAGGTGGTATAGCTCCAGCCAAGGGCTGGAAAAAAACCAATGTAGTCCTAGTTCAAGCTATTAAGAAGTTACAATTCTCTGTTACTTAACCTTTTTGTTCTATTCATGTCTTGAATTAATTGTGGGAGGCCCATACACATTGAGGAGGGTAATCTATTTTATCAGTGTACCTATTCAAATGTTAATCTCATTCAGAAACACCCTCACAGACAAACTCAGAATAATGTTTGACTTAGTATTTAGGCACTATATGGCCCAATCAAGTTGACATGTAAATGCTTGTAATACCCTGTGCCAGATACACAAGTTTTACCTTGATGGATTTTAAACTTCAAATAAAAAGAGGAACAAACAGAAAACAAAATAATACATCATAAAAATAGAAGAAAATGTGCATTTTAAATGAAAATGTATATTTTACCTCTCCATAGCACAGACTTTCCTGAATATAACATTTGCATCTGCTTCAGAATAAACCTCTCTACTGAAAAGCAGACATTTTGGGCCGCTGTGCCAAGTGACAATGTAGCATTTCCAGGTCTATCTTTATGATTCTCTGGAAAGATATTTTGCAGAAACTGTTCTTCAACCCACCCTTCAACTAATGTAGGCTATATGACAGTCACAAATATATCACTGAATCTAAGATTTAATGACAAGATATGCCATTGCTTTATGTTCTATCTTGAGAAAAAAAAACTAATAATTAAACTTTTACCTTTATTACTCAATTAGAACTCTTTTAGATTTAGCTTAACTAGATTTTTGTCATTCTTTGACTATTAAAAATAGAAAGCATAAATAAATTATTAGTTATACTGGTCCTAATATTTATACACTTCCAGCGTGTGACTCCTTTAATTTACCTTTCAACTCAAAGTTAATGATTACTGCTTTGTCCAAACACTATAGTACACTATCATTTATCAAGATAAATGGAAATGCAGCATATTTTAAAAGAGATTTTTCTCTTGTTTCTAAGCCAATGACAGCCATTTCAAGTCAGTTAATTATTTTTCATTTGGGGAAAATAAGAATCTCTGTGTTTTAGAATTTGCTAATGGGCCTATATTGATTTCCTAAGGGTGCCATAAGAAAGTATTACAAGCTTGTTGGCTTAAAACAATCAAAATTTATTCTTCCACAGATCCAAGGACTAGAAACCTAAAATCAAGATATATTCAGGTTGGTTCCTTTTGGAGGCCCCTCTCCTAGTCTCTGATGTCTGTAGACAATCCCTGGCTCACTTGGCCTTCAGATGTATCACTCCAATACTGTTTCCATCTTCACAAGAGCCTTGCTGTCTCTTGTCTCCATGCGTACCAAGAAGTCCTCTCCTTTCTTTCATGAGGATAACAGTCATCAGATTTAAGGCACACCCCAAATTCAAGAATATCTCATCTCAAGATCTTAACTATATCTTCAAATATCAGGTTTCTAAATAGGGTTACATTCACAGGTACCAGAGGTTAGGATTTAGACATACCTTTTTGCCGGATGCTATTCACTCCACCATATGTGGCAACAATATAAACATTAGATCATTGCTATGTGTAAATAAAAGGATATTCTAAATATAAAGAGCTATAAAATATAATTTTGCATTTTTAAATTAGATTTCTTTATGGTATTAACATTAACTACTATTCTTTGCTCAATTCACATATTAAATTTATATTTTGTTTTATCAACAAAATTTTACAGATGCAAATCAGCAATCAGAAGATCTAGGGGTATATGCTAATATTTTAAATGCAACTAAGAGGCAAATAGCATTAAATTATTCCTATGAAAATTAGAAACATAAACATTAGGGTTCTTAGAAATATGAATGGCAGGTAACATTACTTTTTCAGTTTTGCCACTCTTCCATTTCAGTGAAAACATGTGAAATGAAAACATGTAAAAATTTGATGCACTGTATTGGTTACTGCCCAAAAAGGACATTTAAAATGTATCTGCTTCCTCATTTGATAGTTATAGTTTTTCCTTCAAAGTTAGTCATATTAAATGCTTTATAGTGAATGTAGACATATATTAATTTTCTGATGGGTTCCAAAAGTAATTTTAATCTCTTGGCCTTTAGTTTCCAAAGACATGCAAAGATTATTCTAATAGTGGCCATTTTTCAAGGACAATTGATTTTGTACACATTCTTAATTTTCAAGTCTTATTGTCAAAGTGTGTAACAGAACTAGTAGCAGCATTTAAAAAATGTGAGAGAAACTAAAGTACTTCAATTTACATAGGAAATAGTAATAAATTCATTATGTTCTATAAATATTATCTTTTGGAGATTATATTCTATAAATATTATCTTTTGGAGATACACATATGCTTTAGAATATTTATATTTGAAAGTTAGCATAAACATGTACCTATATACAACATACATGCATATGTACCTGCACAATTTTAATAATGAGGATATGCATTTCCATTGATTTCAAAATCTGTTGGTATCAGCAAACTGCTTGCTCAGGAAGTACTGTATTAAAGTGACCACCATCAATATTTTAAATATGAAAATGTGATATTAATATTAACCTAAGATATTTGTGATTGTGATTACCTATTAAAAGCAGATTTCTTTGTAAATAGCTTAGTCTCTTTTTGACAAGTTACAAACTAAGCCAGGTTATAAATAGTAATAATTAAATACATTATATTAAATTCTTCCCTGGATTTACTAACTAAAGCAAAGATTTTCCCACTTAAAACTAATTCAGCTGGCATTAGATGTAAAGTTATTCCTCAGTAGAGAAACACATTTCATTTTAGTATTGTATTAGACTGTTTTTATGCTGCTAATAAAGACTAGGCAAGTTACAAAGGAAAGAGATTTACGGGAGAACTCACAGTTCCATGTTTCTGGGGAAGTCTCACAATGATGGCAGAAGGCAAGGAGGAGAAAGTCACATCTTACGTGGATGGCGGCAGGTAAAGAGACAGCTTGTTCAGGCAAACTACCACTTTTTAAAACCATCGGATCTGTTAAGACTCATTCACCACCAGGAAAACAGTGCAGGAAAGACCCATCCTCATAATTCAATCACCTTCCACTGGGTTCCTCCCACAACATGTGGGAATTGTGGGAGTTACAATTGAAGATGAGATTTGGGTGGTGACACAGCCAAACCATATCAACTATCATTTGAATTATATCATTTGTTTATTCACAGATATTTTAATAATATAATACTTCATTCAGTTATTTGACAAATATTAATCTAGTGCTGACTACATGTCATTCACTGAGTGGAAGGCACCCTTAAAGAAGGCAGCTCAAGACTTTACCTCTTGGTATTCACACCTTTTGAAATCTCTTCTACTCATGAGTGGAATGGTGATTCAGTTCTAAAAAATAGAATAAGGAAAGGAATAGGCTGTCACTTCCAGGATTAAGTTACAAAACGACTGACTTCTGTCTTGTTTGCCTTCTCACTTGCCTGCTCAGATGGAAATCGGCTTCCAGTGTGAACTGCTCTATGGAGAGACTCACATGGAAAAGAACTGATGGAGACTCTCAGCTCACAACTGGCAAGGAATTGACATCTTCAGTTCAAAAACCTGTGAAGAGCTGGATCCTGCCAACAACCATGTGAGTGAGCTTGGAAGCAAATCCTTCCTCAAATGAACCTTGAGATACCTGAAACCCCAATGGAATCCTTGATTGCTTAATTGTAAGAGACAATGAGCAGGAATATCCAACCTAAGTGAAAACACAGGAACTGTAAGATAATAAGTGTGTGTTTTTAGTAAGCTGCCAAATTTTCAGATAATTTGTTAAGCAGCAATAGATATTTAATACACACTACTTACGTACAGATGCTCCTAGACTTATAACAAACTTGTCCAACCTGTGGTCTGCAGGCTGCATGTGGCCCTGGACAGCTTTGAATGCTGTGCAACACAAATTCATAAACTTTCTTAGAACATTATGAGGGTTTCCTGTATTTTTTTTTTTTTAAGCTCATCAGACTTTGTGAGTGCTACTATATTTTATGTGTTGCCCTAAACAATTCTTCCAGTGTGGCTCAGGAAAGCCAAAAGATTGGATACACTTGACTTACAATGAGGTTACATCCAGATTACCCCTTTAGAAATTGGATATAGCACAAATCCAAAATACGCTTAATACCCTGAAAAATCTATCATAAAGTTGAAAAATCACAAGTTGAATCATGGTAAGTAGCAGGCTGTCTGTATACTACTGGGAACATCAGAAACAGGAAGCAGATAAAGTTTAATAACAATTTAATTCTTTAATTTGGGCAGATTAGAGTATGTTGATGTAGGAATGGAATGTTGGTTTATGTGTGTGCACACACCTGTGATTTTTACACTTGCTTGATTTAAAACATATGACAATTTTTCTGAAACGTGATATCCGCCTCATAACTCTATAGGTATGGACAACGATAACATTCTGAATTAATTCTTATTAGACAAGAGATTATAGCACATAATAAAATTTTTATCATCTTTTTGACCTGAAATAGTTAGTTCTTAATTTCAATTGCACCCCAGTATTTTGTCTTCTTTTCTTGCAATGTATTCTTCCAATTTTAAAAAGAAGATTGCACGGGGACACGATAGCTGATTAGAAGCAGCTGCAATCCATGGCACTCACAAAGAGAAATGAAAAGGGAGAGTGAATTCAGCACCTTCCACTGAAATATCCAGGTTCTCGCATTGGGACTGACTAGACAAACAACTCAACCCATAGAGAATGAAGAAGAGCAAGGCAGGGTAAGAGCCCATCCAGGAGTAGCATGAAGCCAAAGCAATCCCACCTCTGGCCAAGGGAAGCAATGAGTGACTGCGTGAGCCTGCCTGGGAAACCACCTTCTCCCACAGATCTTTGCAACCCTTGGATCAGAAAATACTCTCATGGGCCCATGCCCATAGGTCCTTTGGTCTGATACTCAGAGCTGTGTGGAGTCTTGATGGAGCAGTTGCTCAGGCACTCACAGAGACCTAGGAGTTTTACATACTCCACCCCAGGATGCCCAGCAAGGCAGGAGATCCATTTGTACATATCCCTAGGAAGGGGGGCTGAATCCAGGGAGCTAAGCAGTGCTGTTCTGCAAGTCACACTTCCACAGCACCTCACAAGTTAAGACCCATTGGCTTGGAATTAGATAGCCAAGGCAACAGGTTGGAATCTGCCTGAGACAGGACCAAGTTCCCAAGGGGAGGGGAAGCCACCATCTCTGCAGTTCCATTGACTCAGCCATTCCAGCTTGCTGGCTTTGGAAAGTCCAAATGGTCTGGATGAGGAAGGGTTCCCCCCACAACACAGCACAGCTTCTCTACCACAAAGCAGCCAGACTGTTTCTTTAACTGAGTCCCTGATCTTGTTCCTCCTGACTAGGTGAGACCTCCCCACAGGGGTCTCCAGCCACCTCTACGCCTGCATTCAGGCTGGCAATAGGTCAGTATCTCCCTGAGATAGAGCTTCCAGAAGAAGAAACAAGCTGCCATCTTTGCTGTTTCACAGCCTTCACCAGTGATACTTCCAGGTACAGGAAAAACTAAGGCAACTAGGGTCTGGACCTGACCACCAGCAAACTGCATCAGCTCTATGGAAGAGTGGACTGACTGTAAAAAGAAAAACAAACAAATGGAAAACAACAACAACAACATCAACAAAAAATACTCCACTAAAACCCCATTCAAAGGTCAGCAACCTCAAAGATCAAAGGTAGATAAGCCCACAAAGATGAGAAAGAATCAATGCAAAAATGCTGAAAACTCAACAAGTCAGAGTGCTTCTCCTCCAAATGACTGCAGCACCTCTCTAGTAATGGTACAGAACTGGGCTTAGGCTGAGGTGGTTGAACTGACAGAAGTATGCTTCAGAGGGTGGGTAATAACAAACTGCTGAGCCAAAGAAGCATCTTGTAACCCAATGTAAAGAAACTAAGAATCATGATAAAACAACACAGGAGCTGATAGTCAAAATAGCTAGTTTAAATAGGGACATAACCAACCTGATAGAGCTGAAAAACACAACACGAGAACTTCACAATGCAATTACAAGTATCAATAGCAGAATAGAACAAGCAGAGGAAAGAATCTCAGAGCTTGAAGAATATCTTTCTGAAATAAGACAGGCATGCAAGAATAGAGAAAAAAGAATGAAAAGGAATGAACAAAACCTCTGAGAAACATACAATTATGTAAAGAGACTGAACTTACAACGGATTGGGGTACCTGAAAGAGACAGGGAAAATGGAACAAAGTTGGAAAACATATTTCAGGATATTATCCAGGAGAACTTCCCCAACCTAGAAAGTCAGACCAACATTCAAATTTATAAAATGCAGAAAACCCCAATAAGATACTCCATGAGAAGGTCATCTCCAAGATATAAAACATCAGACCCTCTAAGGTTGAAATGAAAGAAAAATGTTAAGGGCAGCCAGAGAGAAAGGTCAGGTTACCCACAAAGGGAAGCCCATCAGACTAACAGCCAACAGAGCAGCAGAAACTCTACAAGCCAGAAGAGATTGGGGGCCAATATTCAACATTCTTAAAGAAAAGAAATTCCAATTCAGAATTTCATATCTGGCCAAACTAGGCTACATAAACTAAGGAGAAATAAGATTCTTTTCAGAGAAGCAAATGCTGAGGGAATTCATTGCCACCAGGCCTGCACTGCAAGAGCTCCTGAAGGAAGCACTAAATATGGAAAGGAAAAACTGTTACCAGCCACCACAAGAACACACTGAATTACACAAACCAGGGGCACTATGAAGCAACCACAGAAATAAGTCTTCAAAATAGCCAGCTAGCATCATGATGACAGGATCAAATTCACACATAACAATACTAACCTTAAATGTAAATGGGCTAAATGCCTTTTAAAAATACAGAATCGCAAGCTGGATAAAGAGCCAATACCCATTGGTTTGCTGTCTTCAAGAGACCCATCTCACATGAAAAGACACATAAAGGCTCAAAATAAAGGATGGAGGAAAATTTACCAAGCAAATGGAAAACAGAAGAAAGCAGGGGTTGCAATTCTAGTTTTTAACAAAACAGAATTTAAACCAACAAAGATAAAAAAGACAAAGAAGAGCATTATGTAATGGTAAAGGGTTCAATTCAAAAAGAAGAGCTAACTATCATAAATATACATGCACCCAGTGCAGAAGCATCCAGATTCATAAAGCAAGTTCTTAGAGACCTACAAAGATGTTCACACTCCCATGCAATCATAGTGAGAGACTTTAACACCTCTCTGATAATAACAGACAGATCATCAAGACAGAAAATGAACTTAGATATTCAAGACCTGAACTCAGCTCTACATCAAGTGGGCCTAATAGATATCTACAGAATTCTTCACCCCAAAACAATAGAATGTACATTATTCTCATTGCCACACAGCACTTACTCTAAAATTGATCACATAATTGAAGTAAAACACTCCTCAGCAAATGCAAAAGAATAGAAATCATAGCAGTCACTCAGATCATTAGAGAAATGCAGATCAAAACCATAATGAGATAGCATCTCCCACCAGTCAGAATGGCTATTTTTACAAAGTCAAGAAACCACAGATGCTGGTGACTTTGCAGAGAAAACAGAACACTTTTACACTGTTGGTGAGAGTGTAAATTCGTTCAACTACTGTGGAAAACAGTGTGGCAATTCCTTAAAGACCTAAAGGCAGAAATACCATGCGACTCAGCAATCCCATTACTGGGTATATACCCAAAGGAATATAAATCATTTTATTTTAAAGATACATGCACTTGTATGTTTATTGCAATGCTGTTCACAGTAGTAAAGACATGAAATCAACCAAAGTGCCCATCAATGATAGACTGCATAAAGAAAATGTGGTACATATACATCATGGAATACTATGCAGCCATAAAAAGGATGAGATCATGTCCTTTGCAGGGACATGGGTGGAGCTGGAAGCCATTATCCTCAGCAAACTAACACAGGAACAGAAAAGCAAACACTACATGTTTTCACTTATAAATGGGAGCTGAGTGATGAGAACACATGGACACATGAGTGGGGGAACAACACATACTGGGGCCTGTCAGAGGGGGTGTTGTTGGGGGAGGGAGAGCATTAGGAAGAATAGCTAATGAATGCTGGGCTTAATACCTAGGTGATGGGATGATCTGTACAGCAGAGCACCATGGCATACATTTACCTATGTAACAAATCTTCCCTTCCTGTACATGTACATCTGAACTTAAAATAAAAGTTGAAGAAAAAAAAAGAGGACTGGAGATGTGGCCATAACGCAAACTACAAATGGGGAAAATGAATGATTGTAACTGGGTAAGCAACGTAAGGAACAACCTGCTGTTTAACTTATTTTGCAAATAGAGATAGAGCATCCATTATACCACATTCATCAAAGCATATACCTGTTTTGGAAATATGAATCAATATTAATCATGTACTACATTTGTTATATAAATTGAGAATTTGAAACATGTAATTAGAATGAATTTAGAACATGAGGAAAGTTTGTCTGAATAATTAGCTCCCTCTCAATGCTTTTAGATGGCTCTAGCTTTCCTTTGCCCATTCCTGAGAGATGAAGCTTGGGGGAAATCTATCTATTTAGACTTTTTTTGCTAAGACTGAAAATAAATATTTTCTTCCTTTACAACCATATAAACCCATTCATATGTCCTTTGTTGTTGTTTGGTATAGAAAATATGTATGTCATTTCTTTGTTTATATTTATAACACATATTATAACTATTGTTTTCTTTCTTCTAAGAGAAAATAGAGGACTTGGAAATGTTCAGTTCTGTATTCAAAATACATGGTTCTGTAACAAGCCAGTGAAAGATAATTATATTTTTTGGAGCAAATATATCATCACGTTGCTCTTTTGTGTTTTGTAGCACATTAGATGCTACAAAAACTTTATTGTGTAGAAATACATTAAAGTTGGTGCTAGTAATAGACCATACATTTTAAATAGACCGTGCTTTTTAAAGAAGAAATACCAGGAAGAAATATGAGAAAATGCCCAGTGATCTTTTATTCCTTGTGGTGAGGGATGTAAGATATATATACTATCAAGTGTATCTTCATCTTTGTTCTGATCTATAAACTGTGTCTAGTTTAAGGAAAGGAAGATGACATAATTTTCAGAGCACTTAACTCCACATTTTATTGACTATTGTATTGGAGAATTTCCCCTTGCCCAAGTAAAAGCAAACAATCCTATAACAACAGAACTAGTTAGCAATTTGCCTGAGAGATTCTCACACTCTTAATGTTTTTCTTAATAACTCAATACATTTCTTGAGGGATTAAAGGAAAATCTGTTAAGATTTTTAAACTGAACTTCCATATATCTTAGTAGTTATTGAATTTATATACCTATGTAATTACTTCGCATTACAGCAACTGCTAGGTATTAGGTAGAAGGAAATAAAACAGAAGCAAAATATATTTCATGTCCATCACCCATATATTTGAAGGTCAATCTATCTGAATTTCTTAAAAAATGATCCTTTCTTTCTTAAAGTAATACAAAAATTATAAGAACTATAGAGTACTATTTTTATTACTTTGAAATAATTTATTTTATTCATGTTGTTGCCCAATATATGAATATGCTAGTCTACAAATACACTCCATAGGAAATTGAAACTTAAATTGCTATCTCAACTAGTATACTAAAGATTCTGTTCTCAAAAATCAAATGCATTGAAAAACAATGAAAATTAAAGCAGCATTTCCGATTTTTAAATGATAATATATTATAGACTACAAAGATAATTATAAAAGAGAATCTCTAAATATTCTTGGAAAATGTGAACATCTTAATTGTATGCAGACCTAGATTGACTCTTTAAGAACATATATTTGGATCTAGAAATTCCAATGTACTCCTTAAAAATATTACATTATTACATACATAATTCTTCCATGTTTAATGTTTTAGATTTATAGTATGGTACATCCACCCATTTTACAAAGGGTATAATCTTCATTTTGGTATAATTTCTGGGATCCCTAGAGACCATGTTCTTTTAATTTGTGTGTATGCCATCATGGTTAAATTAATTCTCCCTATTCTTAACTAAATGTATCCTTCCAGATGGAGCATTTTCTGTTAGCAGATTAAACAAATTACTAGATAAGCCATTAAAATAAGTATTAGTTGTTATCTCGAAGAAACTGCAAAAAAAAAAAGCAATGAAATGTCGTTAATGGATGACCCTTGCTTTAACTGAGTGAGTTCATTACAAAGAAATTTATACATTTAAGCTTTCTGGAAAGCTGAGTGGGCCAAAAATATTGAAAATAAATGAGGTTTACAATACTTTAACAATTGCTGTTGAGTCAATAAAGCTTTAAAAAATTACCGTTGCTATGTAGGTGTTTTTCTGTATATGAAGAAAAGACATAATTGGTATTGATTAGCTTGATTAGCATTGTTTATATTGATTGACTATAATTAAACTATCCCAAATGAATTTCCTTGGTTGGTATAAATTGAAACAATTAACAATCAATGCTACATTAAATTTTTTTTAAATATCAGTATAACGCATGTTGATGGAATATATTCCTGGTAACTTCTCTTTTATTCTTATTGAACTCTGTCACTTTAAGTGATAAAACTACTGTATTTTGTTATTTCTATCAATAGAATCTGGGGGGATAACTTGTTTTCCTTTCAAAGCAAAATTCAATGAAAGAAGGTCTAGGTAGGCTATTTAGGATTCATCTGTTTTAAAGCACTATTCTCAAATGTTACTATGTGGAAAAATCATATGGGGAACTGGTTAAAATACAATCTGATTCAATACTTTTGGGCTGGGGTTTGTAATTCTGCATTTCTTGTCCCAGTTACTGTAGATGCTGTTGGTTGATAAGCAAGTTTTTAAAGAACAAGAGCACGTTCTCCCTTTTCTCTTGGGGTTTACTAGTGTAGACATGTATCAATTGCATCATGGCTAGTAAGTTTAGTTTGCCATAATAAAACTGTATATCCTGCCCTAAAGGCAATATCAAGATACTTTATGGTTTATATTTTCTCCATATAATCATTTCTTTTTTATTAATTTAATTAACTAGTGAAACTATCTTCCCCTTGAATCCTAAAATGAAAAAGAAAACCCCCCAAACTCCTTCTCACATTAAAATACTGCTTCCTCAAACCATCATTCAGATGCTTTCCTCATTTTTCTTGTTAGCCTTTTACGACCTTCCGAATTTAGATGATTTTTTTTTCATTTTTGTTTCCCATAGTTTGAATACAGAATATAGTTGGATTAGAAAACAGGGTAAAAGACTCAGTGGTAATTTTAGCACATCATACTGTGCATTATATTTTGCACTAGGGAAAGAGTGGAATATGCTTTCTATCCAAGAAAAACATAATGAGATTTCTCTGTTTTCTTTCAAGTTGTCCATCCATCTCCATACTAAGACTTCCATGACAAGTATGAGCTCTGTGCCAAGGGGAAGCTCTGGTGTTCCCTTCCAAGAGCTCCTACAGGGACTACGTGGAAAGTGTCCCTGGCTAGAAGCAATGGCTTTCCCCCATAGCCTTCACTCTGACTATGAGTTAATCAATCAGAAATATAAAAATTGTTGCAGAAATAATATAAGTGAAGTAAAATTGTCTTTACTGTAAAGCCTAAAGGGGTATAATATTACAATCTCCTTGAAGACAAAATCTACTTATTTCAATAATTAAGAAAGTTTGGGCAATATATAAGTGACCAAAGGGTGGGAGTTTCTCCAACTTGAATAAACCTAGAACGTGAGAATGTATTTCAAAAAGAGAGTTCCACAAAATTGTTAGAGAAGTTCTTATTTAAGAACCTAAAATCTTAGACTGTGAATATAAATTTCAATAGGGAATTGCCATTGACTTAAGAATCTAAAGTCTTAAGCTATGATTATAAAATTCAGATGCTCATTTGAAGATTACATTTGAAAACTGAGGCTTACCAGCCTGATGCCGGTAGGGCATGTTTGAAAAAATATTTATAAACTAATACTGCCACTTAGGTTGAACTCTGTTACTTAAAAATTAGAATCTGGATACAAGCACTGAAACCACACGGCAATATTCAGTTCTAAAGAGTTTACAATAGGTAATCCAGAAATGTTTTCTATTATTTTAATAGAATATTTAATTCTATTAACTTTTAATATGTTTAATAGTTAATGAAATAAAGATGCAAACTAAATAAAGTCTGATAGATGACCCAGAAACCCCTGAGAATATGTTCCCTTACTAGCTTTCAGATATTTGTATAAATTAGGGGTTAACAAACTTTTATAAAATGTAAAAAACCATATTTAGCTTTCAGGCAATATAAAAACAACTAAAAAGAAGGAATAAGCCTATGGGCATAATTTGTTGATCCTCAGTATAAACAATGCATTATGAGTTCAATATTGAAATGGTAGGGGATCAATGTGTACCGAAGTCCTTGATGTCAAAGGTTAGATGGGTTTTGGAAATAGAGCATCATGAGGAAGGTATTGAGCACAGCAGAAATACATGCACTTGGAAATATCTTAAAGAAGATTAGAAAAAAGAGACTTTTGTCATTTTTAAGACAGTGAGGATGTTGAATTTTAGAGTGTTGATATTGAATGTTACCCCACAGCTTTCAAGTTTGTTATGATCTAGGATAAGAGCCGAATGAAACGCTTCAGGGGAAGATCATTCTGATGGTCATGTGCAGGATGAGATGATTTTACCGAAGGCAGGAAAAACAGAAGACTAGTACAGAAATTCAAGCATGACAAATTGACCTAGAGAAGTGGTAATAAAAATAGAGATGAAGAGAAAATAAAGTTGCACAAGTATGTTAATAATCCACTTGGAATCTGACCTGATGATATCTTTAAGAAGATGAAAAAGGAATTTAAACGTATTTCTAAAGGTTTGAATTCATGTAACAAGAGAAATGATGGTACCATTGATACTAATAGTGACTTCCGGAGGGATGAGCAGTTTAAGAAGAAAGATTTTGATTTTCGCCTTGAGTTAACAAATCTGAGGCTACTAAATGAAAATGCCCAACTGCTAGATAAATATAGAAAAGCCAGTATCTCCAAGATTTGGGAGGAGTTTGAAAGAGACAGAGGTGGTTTATTGTGTCGAATTTATAAAGCTCTATTATTCTATTTTGAAGGTGCAAATAGTCATATTCTCACCCTTTGGGAATGTTCAGTTTCTGTTTAAACATAAGCACTTGCTGTGTGAGTGACTGCATCTCACTGCCTTCTAGTGTGAGGCGAAGGTGCAACAGAAGGTTAACAAAGGATTTTTCTGGTAGGTGTATTTGTCCCACTACATGAAATAGACGCTTTATAAGCAGAGCATTATAATCTCAAGAAGGATTTTGCTTCAGGCTCATCTCTTCTCCCATGGGATGTGGATATGTGTGCATGAGCCAATTTACACCCCTTCACAACACTTTCATTCATCTAAAATTACAATACCATCCTTATATGATTTCTACGCACCCAGAGGAATTAAGCTCATCCTTACTATTATGACAGTAAAGCGCTCTTAAGAAGTTGCTATGTTGGAAGTTTCCCAAATGATTCATTGAATTCTCATGCCCTATCTTTAAGTATATAATTTCCCATTTCCATTTTTAAGATACTTAACATGTATTGTAACTAGTGTTTTTAAAATATTTATTTAAGATAATTTTAGTAAGACATCACTTACAGGAAATAGACCGTTCTATAATTTGCCTATCAGAATTTCTTTGTTCACAAATTGTACATGTGAATGCAGGAGTTTGGTATTACATGACTCGCCACAGTGGGGATATGTTAAAGCACTTTTATTTCCTGATTAGCACAAGTTAAATGTCTGTTTGAACACTACCTCTAACTAGAACACATCTATCTTTCATGTCTTTCATCTGGAACACGGATCAGTGAAGCACCTACATTAATCATCCATAACAATTCAGTGAACGGAATTTTTAACGGATTTAGGAGTTATTTATCCACAGATTAGGACATTCTTCTCTGATTATTTAAATTGTTTAGTTTTTAGAGAAGCAAAAGTTAAAATTTCAGATGTCTTTGATTAACATGTTTCCCAAACTTATAAAAATGCTAAGTAACACAGATAATAAGCTGTTTATATTTGGCAGCTGATTATCTTAATTATCCTTGTCAGCTGGGGATGGGTTATTCCTGTAGCTTTGTTTAGAAACAGTGGTGAAAAAGCGAGGGAGGTACCCTGTTTCGCCTCGCAGAGGAGGGGATAACATAAATATGTAATAGACTATAAGACGTAATATGTACACAAAATCAACTTTATATATTTGCTAAAAAATAAATTAATGCTTTTTTTAAAAAAGCCACATTTTTGTTTTATAAATTGAAATCAGGGGAAACTATGAGCTCTATTTTACGAAACCACCCACCATTACCTTGTGACCTTATTCTCCATCTCCGCTCACTATACCCAACTAATTTCTCTGAGTAATACTGTATTTGGATAAAGAAACAGTTTATGAGAACATAGGTTGTTCATAAGAAATTATATTATTAATAATATACTCATCTATAAATATTATTACCTCATACATTATGTTATTTGTTCAATAAATGAGTATAATAGAAATTATTCCAATTTTACTTTTCAAGGCCAGAGCAGAAACCTATGCTTTTGTAGTAAACACACCAGTATAAAGAAGGTGATGAAACAATGATATGTCCTTGTCCATGCACACGAGGAACGCAAGTTTAGTTCAAAGTCTATGTGGAAAGAATCTTTTCTCATGGTCTGACAGCTCTAGACTGGACAGAAATGTTTGCAGCAGGAGAACATTGATCCCTAAGGAGAGTTTGGACATGGCTGCCCACCTCGGAAAGACAACCCAAGCATTGTTTTGCTTTCCCTCAAGTGAAAAAAGGAAGACCAAGACTTCAGTGGGAGGAACAGTGAACGAGGCAATGTCCCAGAACAAATTCAGCTGGCTTAGGGCCATATTGGTTGTCTTAGTAAGAAAAAAGCTTAATAGAGGATACCTTTTATATCATTTATTGTTCATTGTACATAAACACCGGTAACTATGGTTCTCATTATTGAACTTGGATTGTGTCATTTTCAAAAAATCCTTTTGTTTTCTTCACAAAGTCTTAAGTTAAATAAACCCATGATATAATGTATTTAGACATTATATTATAATGATATTACAATATAATGTAGCAGACATCTGTTGCTATACTGAATAAGCCAATATTTATTACCAGACCATGAGTGTCACTGGAACTCCTGGCCTTAAGTGATTCGCCCGCCTCAGCCTCTCAAAGTGCTGGGATTACAGAAGTGAGCCACTGTTGGGGGCAAAAATTATTTTCTTTGTATGCTCTTTTTTTTTTTTTTTAGAGCTTTCATATGTTTTATTAGGAGTAAGGTAAGATCTTAGATCTGGCTTGAACTGCCAAAATTTCATTCCCAATTCTGGCACTTATTATCTGTGTGCAAGTTAAGCTCTTGATGTTCAGATTCTTCATTTGCAATGAATTGATTGCTGTGAAACTGAGACTTAAATACACCGAAGAATAGAAATTTCAACAATATTACTATTAATTTATTTATTGTTTAATTTTAATTAATTTTCCAATGATTAGTAATAGAGAAATATCTTAATTTTTGAGTGTTAGGTACCCCAAAATCTAAGAACTAACTTGCATGAATATTACCTTAACTGGAGTTATTTCTGTTAGGCTATGCCATGGTAAAGCTTTCACTTAATATAGCAGATAACACTAGATTATTTCTAGATTTATAAAGTGGTAATAATAAAATCAGTGCAATATTGACCCCAAAATAGACAAATAAATAAATGGAAAAAAATAGACAATCCAGAAGTAGATTCACAAACATTTGGAGAAGTGATTTTGTTAAGGCTGAAAGGGGTTTTGGAGTTAACATTCTGGGATGATTTTAGAATTAAGATACAGCCCACTTAACTCATAAACAGAAAAAGAAGATTAGCTTTCTTAAATTGTTTTACTTTAACCAAACACACATTATTGCTGCTCTCTGACAATGAATACCGTGTTTGAGTATTACTTATAATCTGTAATATTTCTGTACAGCTGGCTACAAGTCATGTGCTTTTACCTCCAAATGATTGTTAGAAAACCCTATATAGAGAAAATAATGCTAGAAATAATACAGTTAGGAAATAAAAGCAGAGTGAAATGGAAAGAGCATGACTTTACCAGGTTTGCTTCACTTAATATTATGAGCAAGTTATTTAACTTTGCTCAGTCCACAATTGTTTGTAAAGTTGGCATATAAAAGGTTACCATAGAGAGCTCTAGTTCAGGTGGTATCACAGAACACAGTAGCAAACAAACATATCCACAGGTAATGATTTATAAATTTTAGAAAATAAACACACAGATACACACATGCACACACACAGACACACACACACAGACAAACACGCTATTTCAAGGCACAGGAGAATGACTAAAAGCAGAAAGAATCAGTTGATAATTTGAGACAAAACCAAGCCAAAACTGATCAAGATTGTCTTGTTGGAAGTATTTTGCAAATAATGGCTCATATTTGAGCATAAATCTGTTAACTTTATCAGACTGAGGGGTCAGAAGATATAGTTTAGGACTAGCAGAACAGCTGGAAAATTAGGCATGGGAAAATATATCAGAATAAATGGAGAGGTCAAAAATATTTAGAAATACCCCTTCGAATATTTGGCTGGGCACAGAACTGTGCATATGTTGAGGACACTATAAAAAAAGTAGAAAAGAAATGATTAAATGCTGAAAAACTTAAGCAGAAATTTCAGCTGCTACCCATCTCACAGGAGACATAATATTAATTCCTGCCAAGATGGAGTTGCTTGTAAATACCTTGGGCTTTCCACTAAGAGTAATGCATTAGGAATAACGAGTTCGTCCCTGAACTAGGAGATTTACTCTTGGAATAAGGAAAACATAAAACAGGCCCACCTTGATAGAACATAAAACCAAGTTCCTAATTGTACAAGGTGATATGCCAGTTATTTAATTGAGGGCTAAAGAAAAATTAACACTCCTAATAGGAGGATAACAAAATCCAGAGTCTCTACAATGTCTTATTATACATATTTACATTATATCATTCTACACTTGAAGAAATAGGAAAATCTACTCCATAATGCTGGAATTAGCAGAAATGTAGTTTAAAGCTGCTATAAAGAAGTAGAGGCCAGGCATGGTGGCCCTTGCCTATAATCCCATCACTTTGGGAGGCCAAGGCAGGAGGATCACTTGAGTCCAGGAGTTTGAGATCAGCCTAGGCAATATAGCAAGACTCTCTCTCTACTATATATATATATTTATTTCATTCAATAAAATTAGCTGGGTATGGTAACATTAGCCTGTAGTTCCAGCTACTTGGGAAGCTGAGGAAGGAGGATGGCTTGAGTCCAGAATTTCAAAATTTCAATGAGCTATGATTGTGCCACTGCACTTCAACCTGGGTGACAGAACAAGATCCCAGCTCTCTAAACTAACAAACAAAAATTAAGAATTAAAGCAGTGGTTCTCAACCGAGAATAACTATCAATCCCCAAAGTGGACATTGGCAATGTATGGCAGAATTTTTTCTTGTTGCAACTGCCTGGAGTGCTGCCAACATCCAATGAGTAAAGGTCAAGGGTGCTGCAAAACATCCTACCATGCACAGGACAGCCTCACCCGGCAAAAACTTATCCAGCTCAAAATGGCAATACTACCATAGTTGAGAAACTCTAACTCAGAAAAATATAAATGTCAGCATGAATGAACATCTAGGGATTCTCTGCAGAGAAATAGAAACTATGAAAAAAAGAAAAAATGATATTCTACATCTTTATTATTAAGGAAATGAAATTTAAAACCACAAGAATAGATAACATCACGTTAAGTAGAATAGATATAATAATTTAAAAAGGCAGAAATAATGTGGCGGTAAGGATGCAGAGCAACTGGAACTCTAATACATTGAGTATTGGGATGTAAAACGATGTAGTCTAATTGAAAGAAAGTTTTCATTTTTTAAAAAAAGTAAAACAAACTCACCATATGACACAGCAATTCTACTTCTGCAAATCTACAGAAGGTGAGACATATGCATTTACAAAGACTTTTACATTTAGTTTCACAGCAGAAAAATATCCTAAAAAGGAGAAACATATTAAAAAGTAACAAAATGATACATGCTGCAACATAGAAAAACTTCATAAACCATAAATATGAATAAAATATGATGCAAAAGACTACATATTCTATGATTCCATTTATAAGAAATGTATATAAAATGGGAATCTAAAGAGCAAGCATATTAGTAGCTACTTGAATTTGCCGGTAGAAATGGTTATCAACTTCAGAGTTGGAATGATTAATTTTGAAATGATGGAAATGTTCAAGAGCTAGCATCACAATTCTATCAACATATTTAAAAGCATTGAATTAGACACTCACAATTGACACATTTTATGTAATGTAAATTATACCATGATACAGCTGTTGGGGAGCTATTTTTAGTTTACAACTCCAAATGTTAAATAATCAAGTCCATTAAAAATAATAAAACGGTTAAACCCCTAGTTAGCTAGAGTGTTCATTGAAAAATGAGAAAGGAAAAAATTCAAATTAAAATATCGGTAATAAATTAAAGATAAAATTACAATTCTGTAGATATAGAATAACTAGTAAAAGAATATTATAAATAACTAGGTTACTGAATTCAAATTATTTAGATGAAAAACTAATTTTTTCAAGAACACACCAAAAGGACAAAAGAAGAAATAGAAAATTGAATTGCTCTTTATCTGACAAAGTATTTGAATTGTTAATTCAAAACTTTATCCAGAATTAAATTTCATGACTACATGGTTTCACTGGGTAATTTTTTCAATCATTTAAGAGGAAATCAAATAAATCATATGAATCTTACAGGGATGCATTCAGAAGTAGAGGAAGTAAGAACATGTCACAACACATAAATGACAACAAATATTCCTAACAAGGACATTATAAAAAAAGAAAATTACAAACTAATGCTCTTCATGAACAGAGACACAAAATCCTCAACAAATTGTCAGATTCAACAAAGAAGACTTTATCTTGCAAATGAAAGGTTTTAGTTTTAACAACAGAAAACTAAACACTACAGTATAGTGTATGTATAGAATCAAGCCACATTCATGGGAAAATTCCAAAAAAATGCAAAAAAAAAACCAAAAAAGCATATGACATGACTCAATAGCCATTCAGTTACAAACGTTCTACAAGTTAGAAATACAAAAAAGCCCCAAATTATAATAAAGATCATCTAGAAAAATCGTACAATTAACAACACATCTATTGATACAATATTAATTTATTTCTACCTAACATTGAAAAAAAGCAAAAATGTCCTACCTTACCACTGCTTTTCAACATTTTGCTTCATACCCTAGACAGCACAATAAGACAAGAAAAGGAGATCAAAAGTCATAACAATTAAACAGCAAAACATTCAACTGCAATTATTTCCAGACAAAATTGTGTCATTAAAAATTTTTAAAGAATTTATACACACAATACACATAACCTGCTAGAACTTATTAGTGAATTTCAAACGTTTATAGGACACAAGGTCACTACAGAAAAACTATTTGTATTTATATATTGTAGCAACAAAACATTTGAAGATAATTTAAAAATTAATTGCATCAAAAACATAACACTAAAATAATAAAAAGTATGTAGTAACTCTAGACTGGAAATTACTAGGCATTACTGAGATGAATTAAGACATAAATGGAGACATACTATATTCTTTGATTGGAAGACACAAAATTGTTACTATGTGAAATTTCTCCATATTTATCTGTAGGTTCCCTGTAATCACAGTTATTATCCCAAGAGTGATTTTTGAAGAAAATGAAAGATAAACTTTAAAAATTTATATAGAAATGTAAATGGTCTAAAAAACAATCTGAAAAAGAAAACAAGTTGATTTATACTGCATATCTTTAAATTTACTTTAAAGGCACAGGAATTAATAAGGATATGCAAATAGATTAAATGAAACTAAAGATAAACTGCAGACATAACCTCACATAACAGTGGAAATTGATTTTTTAACAAAGATGGCAAAACAATTAAAAAAGAAAGCAGTCTTCAACTAATGGTGCAGAAACAATTGAATATTCAAATGGAGAAAAATGAAATTTCGAATCATATGAATATATAAAAAATTAATTGAAGACGTATCATTGATGTAAGTATAAAAGCTAAAACTGTAAAGTTTTGAAAACGCAGAAAGATATTATAACCCTGGTGTAGGTAAAACTTTCTTAGGATCCAAAAGCATTAACAATATATGAAAAATATATAAATTGGGCTTCATAAAAATTGAAAACTTCTCTCACTAAGAGACACTATTAAGTAAATGAAAAAGCAAATTGCATACTGTGAGAAAATATTTATAAAATTTTCTGGCAAAAGACTTCTATTCAGATTACACGAAGAACTCCAAATTATAATTGTACACACCAACTACCCAATTAATAGACTAGAACAAACAATTTACTAGAGAAAATATTTCATCAAAGAGATGCAAATCAAAACAGAAATCATTCTATTTCTTCTAGAATGGCTAAATTTTAAAAATGTTTAAAAGCAATTTTTGAGGAAGGTGGAGCAACTGAGAACTCTCATGCTATAAATTGCTTGAGGAAGTACAAAATACAAAATTGTTAAACTGTTTTATAAAGTTAAACATGCACCTGCCTAATGTATCAAGTCTGCTTCCTGGTACATAATGAAAACAAGTGAACGCATGCATCCGCTCACCACCAATGTTTGAAGAACTTTTTAGCATCTTAATTTATAATAGCTCCAAACTTGGAAGACAAGGGATAAAAATAAAATATCTGTCTACAAGAATTGTTGTATACTTATAAAGCAGGATAAATGAAGCAAGAAAATGTTATTACTGATACATGCAACAGTGTGGATTAATTTTACAGCTATCATATTGTGTGAAGGTACCAAGTAAAAAGTAATATATGCTCTATGATTCTATTGGAATAAGGTTCTAAAAGAGGAAAAAATAATCTATGGTGATAGAAATCAAAACATTGGCTGACTCTGTAGGAAGAGATTGACTCAAAAGGATAAGGAAAACAATTTATGGGGTTACAGAAACATTGTATATTTTGATTTGATTGCTGTATACATGGGTATTAGATTTGTCAAAACCCATCAAGTGAACACTTCAGATCCCTGCATTTTTCTGAATGTACATTGAATCTGAATTTAACATATTTAACAATTCTAACTTGATGCATTGGATGTGCTTTTCTTCTCAATGTTTCTGGAACAGAATCATGATTTTCTCAATGTAGCTCAAGTAGCTTAGTCCTTTGAAAATTAACCCACAATAATCATATTTGTAAAAAATTTAGTTATAAACCAGAATCACAAAATATCAATTTATAATTAGTGATATTACTATTATGTTCATAGTAGTAGCAAGGACATCTACTGTCTCCAAGTCTTTCTGGTGAAGCCAAATTCCAACCAGAAGTTAGTTTGGTGAATACAGAATGAATTCAACCACAATTAGTTTTATAAATTTCAATGGCTGATGTCATCAAGCTGGGATAACCTGAGGCAGCCATCTCCATTTCTAGCCAAGTGGACCTCTTCCCACACTAGACAGATACAAAGTCAAAAAGCCAGGCTCCAGCCTCTGAATGCAGTTTTTCTGGGCTCATCTGAAAGATTGTCTTTCTGTTAACACCGCCTTTCTCTGAAGAATAGTGCAATCAATGACACTTAAGCTTCCTATTCAAAATCACCTTCTAACTTGCTCTACTGAGATTTCTACTAGGTCATTTTGTTTAGATTTTCATGTTTCTATGTTTCTTATCTATGAAGAGCTATGGATGCAGAAATATGTCCTCATCCTCTATGCATATATTTTAATATTTTAGCTCTTACAGAATAAATTCTCAGGGGTCCTTCATTATAACATCTTCTGTATTTGTGATGAAACTGGACATGTTTGATATGATTGATCCTACATAAAAATTTGAATGCAATGGTTTGTGTCACATCAATTTATTTAAAGGCTATATTTTATTAGCAAAAACAGTTCTTAGCCTTATCTCTGAACTCCATCCTTCATCCCTTCTTTGATCCTCCCTCTATCTTTGACTTATAAGCTTCTCTCCATTTTAACTCCATCTATAGCTCTAAACTCTCATATTTTATTTGGCTAATTCCCAAGTCTTAGCTCATCCCAAACACATCTGGATGTAGTGACAGGGTAATATTCAGCCACAGTGTGAAAATATATGCCTTTCATATTACTTGGCAATAAAATGGCTAAATGTTTAGTTTTCTTAATGTACCTCATCTAAATTATCTCTAGTCAGAATGATCACATAAAACTGTTAAGTAAAATGAATTCTGGTATCAAAATAGCTGGTGAAAATAAAAGCTTTTCTCTAAATGTTATATGCCCATGTGTTGTAGATTCTATTTTGAAGGCAGAATGCAAAGATGGATTAACTGATTAATATGATTAAGTCTCACGCTTTGTAGGTATGGATAATCTGACTGGAAAATAATCTCACCCCCTTCTTACCAAGGTAGATTCATGAGTGTGTATATTCTTTCTTAATTCTTCCATTCATGTCCCACCTGAAACTGTGATTTGAATCAG
Organism: Hylobates moloch; assembly: GCF_009828535.3. Lineage (NCBI taxonomy): Eukaryota > Metazoa > Chordata > Mammalia > Primates > Hylobatidae > Hylobates > Hylobates moloch. The sequence goes on from NW_026652277.1 coordinate 36,018,176, forward strand.
ATGGAATTACTTCATCTAAAGTCATATATTTTTAATATGGAGTTGGAACTGCAGGACTTAATTTTGATGATTGGCAACAATGACCAAATTTGTAAAAATGCCGGAGTCTCACAGGAATGAATAAGTAAAAGTTCATTCTTTCAAGGTTTCTATTTTCCTGTATATTAGATAAAACATATCAAGTGGGGTTATTTTTAAGATTGAAAAAGTAATATTTGACTGTTATTTTAGAGTAATAAACTTATCCCTATATCAGAATAATCACATGCTTAACAGAGGAGACAAAAGAAAGTTCAATCCCATGACACAGCAAAGATTGCTTATATGAGACATACTGTGTCTCTGAATTCCTAAGAGAGCATGACAGTTATTTTATTTTATAACAAATTACCTTGGAGGCCAGAAAGAGGCTGGGGCCTGACACAACCACAAACAAGCCCTAGTGCCCAGGTCCTGGTGACTGAGATCAGTCTGGAAGACATTCTTAAATAAGTGGGGAAATATCTAGTTATCATAAAGGCAAATGACAAAATATGCCACAAAGAAGAATAAAGAAACAGTGATTTGTCCGAAAATATAGGCAGAGAACTATCATAGATTAACAGAAGGCTGGTACTCAGAGATCTGCCCGTAAATTTGTGTGAATGTCTGCAGGAGTCAGAGCAAGGATAATCCGACTTTGGATCCAGGTGGGGGATGGGATCTAGAGTCTAAGGACAAATCCAGATCGTAGTCAAGACCTCACAATTACTCAAAGTTTAAGAAATTAGCCAGCCTGCTGGCACAGTCACATGAGCAGGACTGTTGAAATGTAAATGAGAGGACCACAGTAAAAGGGAACACAGAGATTGTGCCCTTTGGGTCAGTATGTAGTTCAAGTGTTTTCTGTTCAGCCCTGGGTACACTTCCACAATCAGCCTAAGAAGGAGGGGCAGATTGTAACTGCTCAGAAATTACACTTGAATGAAAGTCATTGAGCTATAAAAAGACCATCAGACAGGAGTCTCCAGAAGCATCAGCTTTTCTAGAGTTGGATGAGGGACCAGAAACATATACAAGGCATAACTACGTGAAGTATTTAATCAATATAGGAGACTTCACTTTATTTTATTCAATATTGAGTTAGTGCAACTACTACAAGTTATTCCATTTTCACCAATGCAAATAGAAAATGAGTGAGAAGATATTTGCTTAAATAGACATCAATATGTGTGCAAATAAAAAAGCAATTAAATTGTTTTTGATGAGCTTATTTTATTTATTTCATGATTATTTGGAAGGCTGTTCTGGCAAACTATATGTTCACCAAAAATATTCATTTTCTCTCAGGTTATGAAAAAAAAGTTGTTCTCAGGTTTTTAAACCAGTAGCAAAATTAATTTAAAAAATTTACATATATAATTATATATAATTTTTCATATTAATGGTTGAATATAATCACCAAAAAAACTTGTATACTATCTTATTATTTTTAGTTTTATGAAATTATTATTTCTAAAATCAAAGGAAAAATATATTATTTTAATATATTCAGTAGATATATATTTAAGTAAATAAGAAAGGTAGTCATGCAAAAATGACTTGAAATTTTATGGAATGTTTACACATTTCCACCTAAAACTTAATAGCTTCATATAGATATAATTATATACCCAGTGGAGAGCATTTTATAAAAATATTGTTTAACTTTCTACTTATGTTCAGACTGTAGTTTCAAATAATTCCATAACAATTTACCTAAATAAGGATTGAGTAACAAAATCTAAACAAGATATTAGAAACATAAAAAGTTTATATATGTGAATAATAAATTTGTGTATTAATGTGAGGTCTTATATTTAAAGAGATGTTGAACTGATAAAATACATATTTATAAATTAAACCAAAAGTTATACATTATACCACCCATAACATTGCATACTTGCTGAATAATAAATGTTAGAATGTGGTATGGTTTATGTGAAGAATGAGTATATAAGTGTTCTGCTGCTGGGCTGAGGTACATCACATTGTATCAGACCAACACTTCTGCTGAGAAAATATTAAAAAATGAATAAAATATTTTAAAAAATAAATTTAAAAACATCAGAAAACCCTCCAGTCAGCCAAAAGTTTAGAGGTCAATATCTTAGAGAGACAAGAGACTAAAAGATGAAAACTCGAGATTGGAAGTTGCACTGAACTTGGAGCTATTTGCCTACTCCAGTTAGATCATGATGACCTGTGCTTAGCATAACCAGTAGAAGAAAGGCTGAGAAGCTGATCAAAATGTTTTATCTGAGTCTCACGAAGATGCATAGACATGGGATGTGGGGATGGGAGGGTGGTGGGCCCTGGAATACAGCCTGGGATTTCAGTTGACATCCCCAAAGAGATGCATCAAAGAGAATGGCCAAAGAGAATATAGAATTACACTTATGAAGACTGAAATCTACCCTGAAACAGTTTAATTTCTGATAGGATTAAAGCAATCTGCTCCTTATGTAATTGCTGGTTAGGAGAAAAGAAAGTAAAAATAGCATTTCTGGATCTACAAATAACCTATATGAATGTTCACAAACAATGTCTAACATTTAAAAAAATACCACATATACCAGGAAATGAGAAAAACTAACTGAAACCAATTAAAAATCTAGACCCAATCCTCTGTAAAACAAAATAAAACAAAAACCTACAGGGAGATTACAAAAACAAGTAATAGAGCTATCAATCATGAATTTTGAAATAACTGTGATTAATATATTTTAGAAAATATATATTTAAAAATTTAGGATTTCAGTAAGAAATTTGAATTTATAGAAAATCATTCAAATACAACTCTAGCAATAGAAAAATATAACATTAATAATTAAACATTTATTTGATAATACTTTGGACAGAACTCAAATATCATCTGAAATGATAAATCAATGTAAATAACTGACCTGAAGCACAGAGAGATGAAAAATTCAGAAAATACAGAAAGAAAGGATAAGTCACCATAAAGGAAACTAAATCTGGTCTAAAGATACCCCCATAGGTGGTAAACTGTAACCTAACTTTGTATGTAAATTAACTTCCACTTAATTTAAGAGTATATTCTTGTAACAAATAGCTTCACCCAATTGCAGCATCCAGGCTTCAGCCACAGACTGCCAACTGATCAGATCTTTAGGTTTTTTCTTTTAACAACACATATGAGATAAGGAAAAAGAGTCTAAAATGTTTGCCATTGGAGTTAGGAAGGAAATTTTAAAAAAGGAAATTGGGCAGAAGCAATATTTGAAGAATAAGAGTACAGATATTTCAAAAAAAAATGACACAAGATACCAAGCAACAGATTTAACATTAACACGACAAACTCCCACTTTGTTGAATTTTTTGGCAGTATCTTCTAATATGAACATAAATTGCCACTTAAATAGGCAATTTCCATCCTAGGTACAAAGAAAAGAGAAGTGTTTATATTTGTGCAGCAGAAGACATATTCAAAAATGTTCATTGCAGCATTATTTGAAATGGTCCTAAATTGAAAACAACGAAATTGTTCACAAGTGAATAATGTGTAAATAAACTGTTTAGTATTCATATAGTGGAATATTGCATAAAAACAAAAAGGAACACATGACAACTACCTACAACAACATGGTTTAATATCACATTCATAATTGTGAAGTCAGACGTAAGAGGTCATGTGATCTAAAAGTGCATTTGAATAATGTTCAGAAACAATCTAATATTGGAGAGGGTGGATACCTCTAAAGATAATTAGTGTTGTTACCAAGAGAGGGCTTGAGGGGAACTTCTGAACTTTACATTTTCCTTCAGCAATACATTTTCTTAAATTTGAGACATGTGGGATCAAGCTAAATCCTGAGGTTTTAGGAGGATGACCAATGAATGATACCCTCCATTCCCAGGACCTGAGTCCAGGGTATTTTCCTATGTCTTGTTCTGCATTTGTTCATGGGTGTGTTAACTTCTCAAGAATTACTAAACATGTAAACTTATAATTAGTTCACAATTTTTAATGTAAATCATATTTTAATAAAAATTAATAGTAAAAATAATATACTGTTCCAGAAAAGATTATGAAAGCTAATGGACGTATCAAAAATGAAAGTCCAATGGACAATCCTGGCACATTTTCAAATTTATGGGACTAATCAAAGAATATTTTCACAAAAAAAAGGAGGGAAATTCTCAGTTTTATCTCAGAGAAATCACTGACTGTTGGCCAAAAGAACTTACAATTTCTTTCATTTGCAACTTAATACAGATATTTAGATATTTAATACCCTTCACTCAAAAAACCAGCAGTTTCAAAGAACTTGCAGATGTTTGGTTATAGATCATTTAGCCAAAAAAGTCCCCTTTATTATAACACAATCAGATAAGTGATTTACATTGCAAAATCCTTGTCACTTTTGGCCAATTCATGTGATTTGCATTCTTGCCCTGTTCCACAATTTGATGGGTATCATTTACCTTATATTTTATATGAAAAGTGTCCTCAAAAGATACACAAAAATATTAATGATAAATCAAAATTATTTATCTGATAACATTGCGCAGTGCCTCATGGCAGGCAGAGCCTGAGGCAAGTTTTACAACTGATCAGCTCTGTCCGGGTAATCTCATTGTGAATGTGAACCAGTCACTTCGTCTTCCACTAGAGTGAACATAGAGTATGCATATATTTAAAATGATATTATATGAATAGAAATAATTCCAACCTTTCCCTAAGTTACTTGCTGAAAAAATAAATGTATAATCTGTGAGGATAATAGTTGATCACAGAAGATTATGTGAAATATATGGCATATATCTTAACTTTTACGCTCACATTGATCCATGTGTTCAGTGTTTTATGCATTTCTCTCATTTGTTATAGCATCAACATGTGGGCAAATTCCTGAATCCAGTTTTCAAACATACACTCATAGTCGTGAGGTAGAGGAGTTGGTCTCCTGGAGTTATAGTCAGTTATGTGAGATGGTACTTGGTTATCATATGGGCATCTTCATGTGGCTGTCTCCTGGGTAAATGGCAGAGATATACGATGGTTAATGATTATTCAAAGCCATATTATGCTAGAATGGTTAGCTAAGTGAATAATGTATCTTATCTCTAATTTTTTTTCTTGACCCTTCAACAGTAGCTCCCTTTGCTATTTAGGATAAGCAGAGATGGTGTAGTCTTAAGACTTTCGATTTGTGGGCTTTGAAGTTTTCTTAGCACAATAAGCTCTTTTTCTACTGTGTCTACTTTTGCCACGGGCCACTGCTCATTGTATAACCAGCATGCTGTTCCCTGAAGTGAACCTCCCTGGGAGTCTGTAAAAAGAGAATCTAAGGAAATAGAGCCCTTCATCAAAAGGTTTCTGCATGAGCACACATTCAATTCTCCGCTGTTTTGACAAGGTACAGTCTTTCTTTTCTCAAGTCCAAACTGCTTATTAATGCTTTTGTAATAATTGCTACCACATGTACAGAAATGCAAATCTTATTCTACTGCTTCAGCAGTACATTTCCTCAAATTTGAGACATTTGGGATTAAGCTAAGTCCTTGGGCTTTAGGGGGATGATCAATGATACCCTCCATTCCTAGGTCCCAAGTCTAGGGGAGAGAGTAAACCTATGGTGCTCTGCATATTTTGGCCCAGGCTGGGCTTGTACGTCAATTGTCTCTTACAAGAGTTTTTCTTAATATCTCACAGCCATTTGAATTTCAGAAGCCAGTGTAGGCAGTGAATCATATGGCAGCTCTATTCCCTGCATGGTCTCATTTGAGGCAGGTAAAGATTTTTTACACAATGTGCTCATTGGCATTCTGTATAATAAAGAGACCCAAGAGAAAAATATCTTTGCAAAATGAGTCAACTAAAGTGCATATTTCAAAAACACTCATTGGAAAGTCAAGGATCCTGATTAAAAGATAACAAAGCCTAATATTTAGTTTAGCATATCTACACAGGGAAGTAGAAAAGAAAATAAACTTTATTCTGATCAATAATGTGGCTTTCTGAATGGAAATGAGTCAAGGAAACATTCCCTTTTCCAAAATGGGTTGAAATAATACTGTCAATGTCTTATTGACAATGCACAATATCCAACAGGAATAAAGTATACATATGTGTACATGCTTGTTTGTGTGTATGTGTTTCAAAAGATGCAGTAATTAAACAGGCCTGTCTGTAGCTCGGACTAACAAAAATCAAAATGTGACAAAGATGGAGAGATGAAGTATTCTTCTGGTGTGATTTTAACAGCCTGGTAAAATACTGTTGGGTAAGCCCAGAGGGATAGTGAGTCAGTAACAACCATATTCTTATAATCCTGATATAATTTATTTAACAAAAGGAAAAGGTCTTAGAGAGTTTTCCATTTCCCAATGTGCATAAGAGGTCGCCTTATATAAAATAGATGCTGAATAATGTTTATCAAATGGATAGTAAGCAGAAACATAAGCTTGTTTCATGTATAGTGTTTTTTTTTAATTAACTTTCAATAAAAGCAATACCTCACATCGAAGAAAAAAGTTATCCCACTGAAGCATTCCTGAAACTATGTCGAAATTGTGAAAAATACATCTGTATATGTGGTAATAGAACACAAGGTGATAGTTTTGAAGGAGATGAGATTGACATCTGTATTTACCATTCAAACTATAAAGTTGTGCAGGTGAGTACAAATTGGATTGGGGAGAAGAAAATGGCAACCCTGAAAGAAAACATCATGTGCTCTCTAATCTAACATTCAGAAACTTGACATGCTCCATCCTCTATAAGCTAAATTTACTGAGCCTTATTTCATTCAACAAATTTTTTTGGTTCTAAAACAGGCATTCTTTTAATTTCTGTGTTTGTATGAATTGAAAATTTGTTTGTAAGTAATATCTAGCTGTCTGTATTATTACAGAGATTCCCTCATTCCTCAGAAAAGTATTAGGCATCTTGAAAAATATTTTACACTTTAAGAGGAGAAAATCACCCAGCTTACACAGCACATTCTATGGGGTGTGTGTCTGTGTGTGTGTGTCTGTGTGTGTGTAAAATAAAAGTCATTTGCAAGTTGAGTGATCAAATTGTTCTCATTCCCTTTCTTTGGACATGAATTTAAGAAGCACTTTTCTTTACTTCACTATAAACAGCCCAGCCTCAAACTTCTAAAGAAAAATGAGAGCTCTGTAGTCTGCAAGTTCCCAATCATATGCATTCATGAAATGGATAATATCTTATGAGCTCTTGAGTTGCTAAAAAGAGAAAATAAATAACTTTTGGCTCACCAAAGATAGGGACTCTGAATCAATGTTTCATAAAAGATTACTAATATTAGAATAGGCATAAAATTTTGATCTAGTTAGTTTTCTCTTGGTTAATTTAACTGAAATGAAGAAAATATAAAAGATATTATGTCCCCCAAGTTCAGTATTTTAGAGCTTTCCTGAATTCACTCCAATGTATAATGTTGTCTAAATTACCTACTCATTTGCCCACATCAACATACTTACTTTTAACTCATCAGATATTTCACTTTGGTATGCAAAATAATATTTTTATGTTTATGGTTATAAATTATGAAAGAGCGGACAGGCATGGTGGCTCGTGCCTGTAATCCCAGCAGGCTGAGGCGGGCGGATCACCTGAGGTTGGGAGTTCAAGGCCAGCCTGACCAACATGGAGAAACCCTGTCTCTACTAAAAATACAAAATTAACTGGGCATGGTTACACTTGTAATTTACAGCAATTACAGTAATTACACTTGTAATCCCAGCTACTCAGGAAGCTAAGGCAGAAGAATCTCTTGAACCTAGGAGGCGGAGGCTGCAGTGATCCAAGATCGTGCCATTGCACTCCAGCCTGGGCAACAAGAGCAAAACTCTATCTCAAAAAAAAAAAAAAAATTGTGAAAGAGCAATTTTTATAACATCAAAGAGAAAGGCCAATACTGAATGTGAGCCACAATTAAATGTACACTTTAGTCAGAATTAAAATAGCATCTGGTTTATATGAGATCAAAAATGGGGATAATGCATTATTCTTCTACAATTATATTACACACATACTCATCCGTAAGTCCTAGCCAAAAGAAGTGAAGGCTAACTGAAAGAAGGCAACAGCACACTAAAATGTCAGTAGGATAAAAAAAGACAATTTAACAACATTTGCATTTTAGATAACACTAGAAATTAAATGCAATCTTTAAGGTTTTATCACTTTAAGTAATTGAAATCTGTATTTGCTCCAAACACATGGTGAAGAGAGAATGTGTCTTAGACCTTGTTTAAAAAAAAATTAAAAAGATCCTCCCATACCCACAATTATCAGCCATTCCTTTATTTCCTTTTATCAAAATTCAGCTATGAGTGAAAAGCAAGTCGTGGTATCTTCAGGACTCATATGATTTATAGTGCCCCACACTTGGTCCAGACTAAAATAGATCATTTTGATTGCCTCCTCAAAGAACAGGCTCATGGAAAATAAACTGTCCCTGAGAAATCATTAGGACAGAAAATTACGACAGATAGATTTAAGTGTCTCACCAGGAAACTGTAATACTTAAGAGTTTCAAGTTTCTCCAAGGGCCTAGGGAGTAATTTTAAGTTTCAGGGCACTCCAAAACTATCATGAGTTGTTGACTCTTCTTAGTCCCCACACCCCAACAAATGGGATTTAGTTCAAACCTGCATCTAGGACTAGATCACCCAGTGCAATGAGCACAACACACACACACACACACACACACACACACACACGCACATATTTTTTCCATTTGGCTCCTTATCTGTCCTTGAGAAATTGAGACTACAAAGAAACTGAAGGGAGAGCGCTGACAGGCAGGTGAACAGCTTCTTATCCTCTTCCAGATAGTGATTTTGATATATCTCAATCACTGGAACTGTAACAAACACATACAGCTAGAAACAATTATCTCTGGGGAATGTCATCCAGTTATGTTAGATTCTACAATTTCCTTAAAGCTGCTTGATTCTCCATGCAGGACTCTATGAGAGATTTGATTTTGGGTTAATGTTATGATAACTACTACTTATTGACCATTTACTGTGAATCAGACTCTGCTATAAGAGTTTATATTATTGATTATTTAATCCTCACAGAAATAGTCAGTAGTGCCACCATTCCCACTTTACACATCTTAAGATAAAGCAAAGATAAGTCAGATAGCTAGAGGCACTGAATAACTAGCCCAACATGAATCTCTGCTACACTAACTTACTAATAAGTAGAAGAGTGGATTTGGACCCAAACAATCAAGCACCAAAGTCCATGTCATCCACTGCACTCCTGCTTCTCAAATGTGACTACTCATGTATGTGACAGTGATCCTGAAGATGATATTGACTGGCTCTAAAACGTTTTGAACACTTTGAGTTCACCTGTATAATACTATAGCATTGGACTCTTCTGAGACACATGTCACTTTGAGTAATGTCCTGTTTCTTAAACTCTCTTCACTTTATTTATTTATTTATTTTTATTTATTTATTTTTTTGAGATGGAATTTCACTCTTGTTGCCCAGGTTGGAGTACAATGGCACAATCTCGGCTCATCACAACCTCCGCCTCCCAGGTTCAAACGATTCTCCTACCTCAGCCTCCCAAGTAGCTGGGATTACAGGCATGCACCACCATGCCTGGCTAATTTTTGTATTTTTAGTAGAGACAGGGTTTCCCCATGTTGGTCAGGCTGGTCTCGAACTCCTGACCTCAGGTGATCTGCCTGCCTCGGCCTCCCAAGTGCTGGGATTACAGGCATGAACCACTGTGCCTGGCCTCTTTATTTTTATACATAACATGAATCTTTCTAGTTTTGGTCAAATATTTTGAATATTTGTCTGAATTGTTGTTTATCTTTCCTTCCTTTCTCTGGTTGATTTCCAGAGATCCAGAGAGACTAGGTAAATCTGACATATCTGTTTTCAAGAGGAGAATCAATGCTGATATACATTTTATTTTAGCATAATTTGAGCACTTATAGACTGTGTTGTTGTAACCTCCAGGACCATGTTTTGTTCAAGACTGAGAATAGAACAAATTATCCATACATGATTTTTATTAATGCTGTTGGACTATCTCATTTAAATCTTTCCATGTCCCTGTAAAATCAGCATTGTACAAATGAGAAAGATATATACCAGAAAGTAAATATAATTTACACAGGGTTGCCCACAGTGACGCCCACAGTTAATATATGAAGAAAGACCTGAAGGAAGCAATGGAGTAAGCCAAACAGAAATGTGGGAGTTGCCTTTTCAAGACAGAAGGATCCGAAAAGCAAAGATGACCACATGTTGGGCATGATTTAGGAACAGCAGAAGACTCGTGTGGCAGTTGTTTAATAAGCAAATGAAAAAATAAGGCATGATGAGTCTAGCAAAGTAGTAGTGAACCTTATCCTATAGAACCTTGTATTCCGTTGGAAGGAAGTGTGGCCTTTGCATCTGAGCAACATGAGATACCATTGATGGTTTGGGGCACAGCAATGATAAAGTCTGCTTTGAGTTTTAATAAGATCATTCTAATTGTTGTGTTAAGAACAATTTTTTGATATATTGAGTGTAGAGAATTAAAGAAACAAATGAGTGAGATGAATCCAGGATGGTTTGCTTCATCCATTGTAAAATGGGTTTTGCATTTATACAGTTGGGGAAAACTCAGGAGAAGTACATTTGGGGGAAGTTCAGAAGTTTTGCTTTGGGTATGTTAAGTTTGGGATGTTTATCATTCATTAACATAGTTAGGTCAGATAAAAATATAGCTATAAGAGTCTGGAGTATAAGGCAGACATGCAAGATGAATATTTCAATATCTGAGTCATATAGCACATAGGTCATATTTAAAACTATGAACTGAATGAGATCTTCAAAAAGGTCAAGTAGTTAGAAAAGATTTAAAGACTGAACAGTTGGATGCATAAATCATTAGAAGTCAGGAGTATGTAGGTAAACCAACAAAATCAGGATACACCAGAAGACACGGTGAGCAATGTAAGAGGAAAATCAGGAGCAGATAATGTTCTGGAATCCAGGAAGCAAATATTCAAGGAGAGGGCCTGAGAAACCATGAAAAATCTTGAAAATAAGTCAACTAAGATGAGAGTGGAGAACTGACCATTGATTTTTAACAACAGAGAGCGACTTGATAGCATGAAAGTGTTTTGGTAAAGTGGCAGAGACAATTTCTGATTAGAATGGACTCTCAAGCGAGCACAAGAGGGGACACATTAACAATTAATATACATCTTTGAATTTTATCTGATTTCCTGGCTTTCAGACCCCACCCTGTTTTTATGGCTGGCTCCTCCCAGTACAGGATGAAGTATAGTCCTCTGGGATTTAAAGTGCTTATTTAACGGGTAAAATTTTGAGCTATGATGCATAGATATTTACATTAAAATAAAATGGATAGAGGTTTCCCAAATATTTTTTCTTAATATTCTAAATATAAGGTAATTCTAAATATTTTACATTGTTTGAATGATAATAAGTAGAACAATTGCACTTATAATATTTCAAGTTTGTGTCCTAGAAGTCAATGTCATTATAAATGAGATGCTATGTGAAACACTTTTAATATTGAGACTCAGGCAGCTTGGAAATAAATTAACTGAACTGAGATTGTTATTTCCTAAGATAAAAAGGAATGATTTCTTTTCTTTTAACCTTTTACTTTATTTTCTTTTGTTCAAATACTTCTCAGTTATTAAATAGTCATAGCTCATTCTTTAAATTATATCTTTTAGTTTTCTGAATCAAATTACACACACCCACTTATTACATACCAAGTAAAGTAGCACAGCTTTTCCTCAGATGCCTCTCAGACGTTTCAAGGAACCTTTGAACTAACTTATTTAGAAAGAAATACTCGCACATGTCACAATCTCCAAAAGTATGAAAGTCATCTTTATTTAAGATAAAGGATAAATATTTCCAGTGTAAGGATTCTTTCACATGAAAAAACATCACTGTGCTTTATTTTCTGTCTATAGATGAATCATGTGTGGATAAATTGTGGATCACATTTATCTTTTGAAACTTACTACTTAAGGAGGTAAGAAAAATAAAAAATATGTCATCTTTGAATACACTTAGAAGTTCTCTTACAGCCCAAGACTTCACAACTTTTATCTTTTTTATGGTACCAACTACTTTGTAAATTGTATTTCTCTATAAATACCATTTTTTGTTTAACACCATTTTCGTTTTCCTCTTGCTTTATTTCTCTCCTTATTGTGTTTTTCTCTGTTACTTTTGCTCTTCATGAGGACAGAATATTTTCTGTCAAAAGTAACAAAACACCATTCTATTAAATCCCTGGCTTTTGAAAAGAGTGCTAATAACTTTGATCACTGCATTTGTATAATTAAAGTGCAGGTCCTTGCTTTAAAGGAGTTCATCTCTTGCTTTGAATCTGGGAGGGATGATGTATTTTTGAAGATGAGCACTCTGTTGGAAAGTCCCTGGTCCCCTTTGGTGTCGCATCTATCTATGTCCCCAGACTGCTCATCCAATGTTCCAATGACAATGATTAGCAAGACCCCCTTACGAGCTGCAGATGGAATGAAGCAGAGCGATAAGGCACATTGCCTTTCAGATCAGCAGAGAGAGGGGCCTTCTTCACAGGAAGCCCAAGAGGAAGCCTTTTAAACAAGCGTGCAGAAAATATTGGGGTAATTACCAAGCACCAGGAGGGGGTCTCAGCATTGAGAATAGATTCAAAAATTCATTCAGCAGATTAATTGATGCTTTCCCTGCAGCTTGTCTTTGGAAATAATTCCCATAGAAATTCACAGCTGAGATGGGAAAGTGTATTATAAAAAGATATTTTCATTACAGCATATATGTTTACTAATGCTTGAACCACATTTGTTTCTGTCAGAGAAGCTTTGACTCTTTTGATCATTTGACTTTGTAGGTTTGCTCTCTAAAATAAGACTCTTGGACTCACAAAGGCCAGAAAACCTTTATGTCTGCAGATATATTATAAGAAGATGTTTAAAGTACTCTGTTGGAAATATCTGGGCAAGTTTTTGTGACTTCAATTATTTTCTGGCATAATATTCTTGATTGCCATTCTGACGACCGATTCAATTTATCTAGAACAAAATCTGTTGTGGGTGTGTTTGAACAGGGAGCACCCTAAAAGAGAAGGACTGGTATCCCTCAGTCCCACAAGGTCACTGGAGTGGAACATCAATGCTATGACAGATTTGTTTCTGGGGAAAAGCACATTGGCCTTTGCCTCCTTCTTTTCTAACCAGCTGGCAAATAAAGGTATTTGACAGCAAAAATACAGAGATATCCACTTATCAAATATACTATTTTGGAAAAGGTGTCAGAAAGCAGAAATGAATGGGGGTGTGTGTTGTGTGCTGTGGCACCATATTTATAGAACACAGGGTTAGCCTTAAGAAAGACACACCTATCTTTTGGAAATATTGATCTGTCATCTTGAAAAATAGGAAGAAAAACTGTTAAAATTCTGTTGCTGCATTATTTTCATTGGCACCCCTAGGAAAATCCTTTTACTATGTCCAGTTTATTGGAAATTGTCTTAGAATAAATTAATGTGAGTATCCTCACTGCAGATGTCTGTTCATGCACATAATGATTTTAGGACCACTTGGAAATTCAAGAGTGAGGATATCCATTCCTTTGAAATGGGGTGAACAGGATAGGTGATTCATGTCTCCCATGATGAAAGCATATACTGTTCCTTTCACCTTGAATGCACTTCCCTTTCTTGTGTACTGACATGCTACACTCATGTAGCTAATACTGTATTATGACTTCCGTGGGACCCTTCCTTTATATTAAAATTTATGGTTCACAATCTCGCTGGTATAAAAGATGAATATATTAGTGATACATATTAAAACATTTTATTTGACCTAAAAATTTATTTGTTCTTCTTATTTAAAAGAAATTAAACTATTTATGGCCCCAGAATCTATTGTGGGCCTCAGGCATTGTACTTATTGTACAATGAATTACTCAGTCTTGCATTCAAGTAAATGTCCAAGTAAAATGTTGACAGTTATATGGAAGCCTCCCATGGCAACCATTTCCTTCCTTTTCTGACTAACAGATCCTAAATTTTCTTCACAGTTCAGGAAAGAAAAGGCCCAAGGAGTAAGTTCTTCCCCTAACCAAAGGATAGACCATGATTGGCTCAATGCCATCATGGAAATTCTGTTCCCTTTTGTCAAGCAGGGATTTTAAGTGTGGGCCATCTTTTTTTTTTTTTCTGATGGAGTGTCGCTGTGTCACCAAGCTGGAGTGCAGTGGTGTGATCTTGGCTCAGGCTCACTGCAACCTCCGCCTCCCAGGTTCAAGCGATTCTCCTGCCTCAGCCTCCCGAGTAGCTGGGACTACAGGCACGTGCCACCATGCCCAGTTAATTTTTTTTTTGGATTTAGTAGAGATGGGATTTCACCATGTTCACCAGGATGGTCTCGATCTCTTGACCTCATGATCCACCCACCTTGGCCTCCCAAAGTGCTGGGATTACAGGTGTGAGCCACCACGCCCGGCCAAGTGTGGGCCATCTTTTGATCATAAAGGATGTCATGGCTTAGCAGACCAATGGAAGGAACCTGAATATTTGATAAAACTGTTGAGCCACTGAATTAATGTGGGATTCTTTTTTTAATTCATGAGCTATTCACTTTGCTACCAGACCTGCTCCTATAAAAACCATAGCTTTCAATGCAGGCAACCTCTCTTAGGCTGTCAAGCCAAGATTATCTATTTGATCTTGTGGAAAATTGATAATAAATGGGATAAAAATGAATTTTCTGCATCAGGCCACCTATATCTGAGTTTTGTTTTGGAATGAGTCATTGTAAAAGGAAGACTGTCAGAGACTATTATCAGAAAGAGTCATGTCAGCCAACAGGGAGAGGGGAAGAACTGACTGACATATCAGTACCAAATCAAGAAGAGCTACAAAACATGTCACTTCTTGGGGTTGGCTGGGAAGCAAAAACATGAATAAAGCAGAATAATCTTTTCTGGAGAATGCATTCAGTTGAGCCAATCTGGTACAAATCCAATAGCACTTTAGGGTTAGAAAACTTTAAAATATGGGGTGTTTTGATATATGTCCTGCAGATTGGTTTGGCTGAGTGAAAGTCTAACCTTCTGAGGATCATGCCATGTTTTCCTCTGGGATATGGACAAAATAGAGTGAGAGCAATATGAGGTTATTACATTATCTTTTGCCCCTCACATGCACATCTACAGCTTTTAACTACATTTAGCCCTTTCTAGAATGGCAATAAATATAGCTCCTTTGCCAAACCACTCAATGTTTCTAAGTAGCAGTAGCAGAGGCAAGACAATCTAGGCAAATTTCTGTAGTAAAATCTATTTAAAAATATATATGTAAGAGGGAGATATGGGTCATAGCTTTAAAATTTCAGAACAGTGTTGTTCTAATGAAAGTTTGTCAAAAAGATTAAAGCTTGAAACTAAGGACAAAAAAAAAAGATATGGGGATTGGTCATTTTGGAACTGGGATAAGGTAACAAGGAATTATAGAACCAATGTTGGTGACAGATGATGATAAGAGGTTATAATTCATTCAACCAAAATGTACTTACAAATGTTCTACTATCTCCAGGCATTGGTCAAGGTGCTGGGTGATAGGTACATAGTGAAGGATAAACCTGATGGCGTAAAGAATGCATAACTACCAAATGTAATTCTTTACATCATTTGTAACAAAGATACTGGTATTTAGTCAGGAAATGATGTAATAAATACAGCTCCGGACATACAAGAAGTTGTTTAAGAAGTAGTTATTTGAGTTAAAGTTTTGGGGTTCAAGCAAACAGACCAGAACCTGCTCTCAACTGGGAAGTGGGAGAGATACCAAAACATTACCATCCTGACTTTTACTGTGAGGGAAAAAAAACATAGTCAGAAAAACACAGATTAGTAACCTCAATTTTACTAATTGAACAAAGGATTGTGAGCAGGATTGTCCCAACAACAGGGAAGCAGAGTTTACCACCTAGCAGGGACACAGTCATGTTATGTATTAGTAAAGTAAATAACATGATGATAAATGTATAATGTGTAGAAGGCTAAAATATATATATATATATACATATCTTCTAGGGAGAGGAAAGAAAGTGCATTAGGTAAGTTGCCAGTAACAGAACACTGAACTAAACAAGGCATAAACATGGAAGACATTTATCTCATTTGCATTTTATGAAATTATCTTGAAAAATAAGATTTAATGGAGTTCAATAATATTCTGATTCATCAAATCCCCTTTGTTCATTTTTTCCCATCAGAATATCAATACCTAAGAAAACACTAACACAAATGAATATTGGCATTTACTTGTGTTATGAATGCCAATATTCATTTGTGAATATTGTTTAATGCATGGAGTGAACACAAGCACAAGCATAATGGAATAAAACAGCAAGAGCAAAGACCTAAATGCTGTGAATAAAATTTCTAAGACCTGCTATAAACCTTCGTTAAGTATGTATTCTTAGAAATAAAATATTTTTTTAAAAAAGGTCTTTAAAGAAGTAAAAATGTCTCCAATATTTTTAAAAGATCAAAAAATTCAATTGCAAGAAAAAATAACAGAAAATTCTAAACTTTGATATATGTACATTAGAAATGAAAACATAAATGAGAAGGTACTTCTATATGTATTGACTAATCCTTAAAATGTTAGAAAGATGTTAATAACTCAAAATAATATAACATCAACTAAAACAATAGGCCTCAATATAGCTACAAAATTATCTAAAGGGAGGATGAGTTTAAACTAACCTTCCATTTGGCTGATCAATCTGTAGGCAAAATGCTTCTAGGAGACATGGGTTTAGGTCATTGCTTTTTGAGAATCAGGTATCTACCCAGGCAAATATGTATTGGGCTTTCTGACTACATTAATTGTAAATGCCTATAGGATACTTGTATTTCATAACCTATGCCTCCCACTGTGCCCCCAGATAAGGCATCTGATTGAGGAAAGCAAGCCTAGCAGGGCAGACACAATGGCAGGGCCACTTTTGTCTCTGTTACCTTCAGGGATTAGCTTTCCTCTGCCTACAATTCTGTTCTTGGTAATTTGGTTTAAACCTTAAATTTCCCCAACTTAGGCAAATACAGTATTTATTCTCCTTTTATTTGTTTTAAGTATCCCAGAGATATGAATTCATGAGCAGTCAGTTTGGTTTTCACATACTTTCCCATTTCTTCTCCTTTTAGATAATTTAGAATTACAATAATTTAATTATTTATTGCTTGTATCATAACTCTTTATCCATTTTCTCTTTGAGAAGCTCTGGCTATGGAGGCAATCTGATATCTTTCACATGATTCAATATAATGTAAGGTATCAGGTATTTTTCTAGAAGGGAGAGTTAAAAGTTCCAGTTTATGCATCAATTCTTTCATGTTCAAACAGGATTAGAAGAATCATTCTCCCTTTCATTTTCTTAACTTACAAAATAAATTAATAAGTCTAGATAGGAATTTTTCAGTGGTCTAATAATTTGTATAAGTCTTCACAAACCTCAGATACAAAATTAAAGAAAATAAAGTGGTCTTTAGTGTTAAGTTTTTAAATGAGTTTATGATAGGTAAAAGCACACTTGTTTAAAATGTGGAGAGATATTACAAAGACAAATATGGACAATGCCCTGATTCAAAATCTGGCCTTCTTAGAACCTGGTTCTACTCTCTATCTGAATACTCAGGAGAGATATGTGTCAGACAGTTTTTATTTGATGTCATTAAATATTGAGTTCTCTAATTCGCTCTTTCTCACCAGACAACCAACCTACTGATGATAATGTGACTTCCTATATCATGGAAAAAATGTCTTGACTAAAAGACACAGCCATATGGTTATATTCGCCATAGTTGTCATCTCAACCAGACAATTTACTTTTTTTAACTTTATATTTTCTTTGTTTAACTTAAGTATTCCCAGAGGGGTGAATATAATCTTGGTGAGCTGACAATGAAGCCTGCCAGACCATAGGACAAAGTTTGAACCAAAAGAATTTTAAACTGCTAGATTTCTTGGGATAGATTCATCAGGTCTGGTGTGACAATCCTTCTCTATCATTGTGCATTGTTCATTAGGAGCTTTTTCTTTTTCTTTTTCTTTTTTTTTTTTTTTGAGAGACACAGTCTCACTCTGTCACCAGGTGGAGTGCAGTGGCTCAATCTCGGCTCACTGCAACCTCCACCACTTGGGTTCAAGGGATTCTCCTGCCTCAGCCTCCTGAGTAGCTGGGACTACAGGTACACACCACCACACCCAGCTAATCTTTGTATTTTTAGCAGAGACGGGGTTTCACCATGTTGACCAGGATTGTCTCGATCTCTTGACCTCATGATCCACTCACCTCGGCCTCTCAGAGTGCTGGGATTACAGGCGTGAGCCACCGCACCTGGCCTAGCTTTTTCTATTTGCAGTTTGTATGAGTGGTTGCTGCTTATTTCACATTAAATATCTGGGTCCAGTTACATCTTGCAATTGCGCTAATTTATAGGAATGCATCCCGTTACTGTATTAATGGCCTATAGTCCATTCCTTCTGTTTTTCTCACTGTCATTCTTACTTAAATACTTCTTGACATGTTTCTGTCTTTTCATGACTCTATGGACCTCCCAGGTAACATAATGCCACCTGCTACTCTTTCTAACAATCAAAACTTCGTGACAACTGTGTGTATTACAACTAAGAAGATCAATTTATTTTTTAGCAGTTTCACTTTATTTGTTTCTCAAACTGTATTATCCCTCAGTCTACTTTTTCTTAGAATATGATCTCATGTCTTACTTAGAATACATCCCACTTGAACTATTTTAGTTTCTCAACAAATTTGTTGAAGAAACATTATTTTCCCTTGGTTATATTTCTATGCATAGATGGCCATTTCATTCTCCAAGCAGAAGCAGTAATGAGGTATTATTTTCAAGAATTCTGCATATTTTTCTCATTTATTTTACCATAAGAGATAAACATTTTTATTCATTGACTATCCTGTTGGTTGAGTTAACTCATTAGAGAAGAGCACTCACACATAGGCCTGCTACTTGTTTGTTTGTTTGTTTTTCTCTCTGTCTCTCCACAGTTGCCCCATCTGCAGCATAAAGTTAGGTAGAGTACATGGGGTAGAACTGCAGACCACACATTTGAAACCTTAATTCAGGCTGTTTATTCAATCCAGGTTAAACAGAAATAAAATAATATATTGTTTAAATTTTTATTCCTATGTCTATTTTTTAATTGGTTCAAAACATAAAAGAAAGATAATTAATTAGTACCTCTCAAAACCTTCAAGACCTCAAAAAATCATTTAATTTTAATATATGGGTATTACAAACTTGTTATTAAAATGTATACTTATAAACAGTGTAATGAGAAATAGGTACATGATGAAGAGTTAACTTATTTAATGGCAAACAACTTACTGAGTGGTCAATTTTCAAGTTCATTGATGAAACAGTTTGTATTTACAGAAAAATAACTAGATGATATATGTCCCATTAACTCCCTGTCTTAGTTCTTTGTTTATTTATTTATTTATTTATTTATTTGAGACAGAGTTTCCCTCTTGTTGCCCAGGCTGGAGTGCAACGCAATGGCGCGATCCCAGCTCACTGCAACCGCTGCTTCCCAGGTTCAAGCGATTCTCCTGCCTTAGCCTCCTCAGTAGTTGGGACTACAGGTACATGCCACCATGCCCGGCTAATTTTTGTAGTTTTAGTACAAACAGTTTTGCCATGTTGGCCAGTCTGGTCTCGATATCCTGACCTCAGTTGATCTGCCTGCCTTGGCCTCCCAAAGTGCTGAGATTACAGGAGTGAGCCACCACGCCCAACCCTAAGTTTATATTCAAAGTTAGGAGTGGAGACAATTTGTTAAATTTCAAATTGTCAGAAAAATAGGTGGAATCACTAGTGGAATATTGGGGATCTAGAAAATAAAGGACACCTCCAGAGAAGAAATAAAGTTCACAAGAAGAACTTAAACAAATTTACAAGCAAAAAATAAACCACCCCATTAAAAAGTGGGCAAAGGACATGAACAGATACTTTTCAAAAGAAGACATACAAATGGCCAACAAACAGATGAAAAAATGTTCAACATCGCTAATCATTAGAGATATGTAAATCGAAATAACAATGAGATACCATCTTACACCAGTCAGAATAGCTATCATTTAAAAGTCAAAAAATAACAGATGCTGGTGAAGTTGTGGAGAAAAGGGAATGCCTATACACTGCTGGTGGGAGTGTAAATTAGTTTAGACCTTCTGGAGAGCAGTGTGACAATACCTCAAAGAACTTAAAACAAAATTACCATTTGACTCAGCAATCTCATTATTGGGTATATACCCAGAGGAATATAAATCATTCTACCATAAAGACACATGCACACATATGTTCATCACAGCACTATTCACAAGAGCAAATGCATGGAATCAGCCTAAATACGCATGAATGTAGACTGGATAAAGAAAGTGTGGTACATATACACCATGGAATACTATGCAATCATAAAAATAATGAGATCATGTCCTTTGCAGCAACATGGAGAGAGCTGGAGACCGTTATCCTTCACAAACTAACACAGGAACAGAAAACCAAATACTACATGTTCTCACTTATAAGTGAGAGCTAAACATTGAGTACACAAAGAAGGGAACAACAGACATGAGGGCCTACTTGAGGGTGGAGGGTGGGAGGAGGGTGAGGATGGAAAAACTACCTATTAGGTCATCGGGTACTATGCATGTTAGCTGAGTGATGAAATAATCTGTACACCAAACCTCAGTGACATGCAGTTTACCTATATAACATATGCAAAATTACCCCAAATCTAAAATAAAAGTTAAAAAGAAAGTTGACATGGAGAGGATTGAAGGTTTATGAAAGCCACCTACTGTCTGCCAATAATCAAGACTGTACATGTCTCAGTGGCAGGTCTGAATCTATATACGGTAGTTAATTTGGTTAACTCTCAGGGTCAGTGAACTGCAGAGGTATAAGGTCCAAAAAGCTACTATTAAAAAAACACTATTAATATTTCAGTGCCCTTAGAGATCTTGTCTGTATTCTAGGTGCAGGACCAGGTCCTTAGTTTGTCCTCAGCATGCAAGAGATCTTACTGGCTATCAGATTCTCTCTTCCATACAGGCCTGCCTGTGGTCATGAATTCCAACTGAGAATTGCCACTGGTTTGTCTCCATTCTCCTCCCTATCACAAGCTGATTCCTTATGTCACTTCTCATATAAAGTGACGTTTTCTATAGGCAACACTCCCCTACATACTCCTCCTAATGCACTTGAGAAGGGAGACATAAGAATAAAAACTAACACTAAATATTTACTATGTTAGTAATTTAAATATCCTTATAAAACCAATCTTATTTTTACTTTACACATGTAAGTCAAGAAATAAGATATGGGAAAATGAGAGAGCATCAAAATCCATAAATGTGAAGATAATTCCTATTAAATATTCTAGAAAAAAATCTGAGTAGCATTTTGCCATTTCTTAATTTTTCATGTTACCAGAAAAATCTTGTGACATCACTCATTAATGATGACCGTGCAGTCACTTTAATCAAAAGCCTGTGATCATTGGAAAGAATACATACAAACAGCTGTTGAAATAGATGGTTCTCTACAGTTCATGTCTGTCAGCAAACGGAAAGTTTTGATAAGCAAAACAGACTCTCAGAATCTCTTAGTAAAGCATCACAGTTTTAGTTTTATAAATGAGTACTTTTCTTTTGGTATCAGTGAAAAAAATATTTCTGCATAATAGATTTTAATATAGCCAATTGATCTGTATTTGAGACACTGTAAGGATTCATAAGTGACTTCCAACAAATTGAGATGCCTCTTACTAAAGGTTTCATTTATTGGCCACCTTATTGGCTTTAGAGGCAAATACAAATGTATTTGTCATTTGAGCTCTAAAATAATTATGGGAAGGGTTAGCAAAATTATACATCAGTACGCTATTCTTTATATGCTTTAAAAATGTATTAAACTATAAAATGTCCAGTGTACTTTTGATAAAATTTGACATAAGTATTTATTTCCATTTAGAAAGGTCTACTAACCACAGTCCTGGGAAAGTTACTGCTGTAACATGCATCTAAGATACAGTTTTGCTAAAATTGCATTATAGTTTCTTGGGGGTTTTAATGCTTGCTTTTAGATGCAATTTAGGTTGAAACATCTAGATACTATTCTTTGATCTGACCTAATCAATTTCTAAAATATTCTATGTAGAGCCCATTCAAAAAATGTTGAGTCAGATTCCTAAATGGTCACAAAGAGATTTGATTAATAGGTTTAAGCTCACTTTTGTGTAGAGCTTTAAAAAATAACAAAGCTTAATCACCTTAATTAACATATATCTTTCTTATACTTTTATAACAAATAAAGCATACTTGCTCTTTACTGCCTAAAATATAAAAATATATATCCATCATCGACTAATGGTTTTGTTGATTTCTCTTAAATTCTACCCTAATCAAACACTTAAAATTGCATCTGGAATTTAAATTAATCTCTAATCCTTTAACATTTCCCCAAACTGAGAAGCATGAAGAAGGTCCTATAGTAGTTCAACGGATGTCTGTCTTTCTATTTATAACTTTTAAATGTGGCAACCAGTGCTGAAAAAGATGTGCAGAAAAATTAAAAAGTGTTTATTATAAACTCAGATTCTGATCTGAAGCATGTGTCACTTCTCTATTTCTTGTTAGTTCATTTTCTAGGATGTCTTTTGAGGATCCATTATAGAATTCTAAGTGTTGTGTCTACTGGGATTTACACCACTTGTTCAGTCTATTTATACCAAGTTAATTAAGTGATAATCCCAGAGTATCAGAGGACATATGAAGTAATAAATGCCTGC
The DNA here is from genome assembly GCF_009828535.3 of Hylobates moloch. NCBI lineage: Eukaryota > Metazoa > Chordata > Mammalia > Primates > Hylobatidae > Hylobates > Hylobates moloch. The sequence continues at coordinate 36,041,106 of NW_026652277.1, forward strand.
TTCACTCTCAGGCATACTGAGACCACATGGTGAGGAGTCACAGAATGGAAGACTGTTTTATTACCTAATGTCGTATTCTGCTGTATAGGGAATATTGCTATTAAACAATCTGTTCTTTTATTTTCTGGGGTTTTATGCCTTCCATTGCATAAATATTCTTTTGACAACTGATGTGATGCTTCTGAAAGAGATTCAAACCAAAGGTATGGAGAAAAAAATTTTACATTTTAAGTAAGAGATTGGCCTCAACTTAGCAAACTAGATCAAATTTATTCTCAAAATAAATACAATAAATAAAAATACAGTCTCATTTTCTGGTTGTTAAATGAGTTCCATGAATGGATATAGAAAAACCTACTAGATGCCTTAACAATGAACTCCACGTTGATGTTTTATGTGCTTGCAAACATACACACACATACATACACACACACATACATACATACACACAGAGAAACCCAAATTATTCATTTGCCCAAATGCCTGTTTAAATGCTTATTAATTTATCTATTTTGTCGACTAAGCAAGAAGAAAGAAAAATTCAGTGTTGTTTTATTAACACTATAGTCAGTTATGAAAGCTAAGAAATACTGAATGTATTTATGTCTCAGAAATTCCATGAGTGATTTGTTAAAGCTATAAATTAGATGTAAAACTATTTCTAACAATTTAAAAAATTAAAAAAGGATTCGTCAACCTAGAAAGTTCATCATTACATTGAGAGTTGTCTAGTCTCCTGATGACATAAAGAATTAGAACGAAGTCCATTCAAATGTAACCGTAGAGGGATCCTCCTTTAAAGATGAAGGAGTTTCTTTACACCAATTTAAAATGTTGATTTGAAAAATCAAAGGAGCTTAAATGACACTAACAAGTTTATAAACGTGTGAAATTGGGAAATTTGGGAATTATTCAAGTCCTGGTTCTGCTGCTACTAGTTTGTTTTGAAATACAAAACCTTTAACCATATTAGCCATTAGTTTCTCCCTCTGTTATGTGTGTAGGGTGAGGTTAAAGTAGGTTAGCTCTTACATCTCTTCTTTTTAAAAATTATTTGACATTTAGAGTTTTTAAAAAATCAATTTCATGGTTATGATTGAGTGAAGTACAGATTTTAAACAGTTTCTTGTTTAATGAACTAAGCATTAATTTAAAGGAAGAAATAGGTCTTAAAATGAGACTGTGCATGTGTAAAATAACTAAAAACCACTTAGTCTGGGATTCCCCCATTGTAACTATGAATATTGGATTTTTGGTCTTAGGTGATTAAATATTTGTATCCATTTGGTTCATATATAAGATGGCCAGAAGGCTTTGGAGCAATATTAGATAAGAAGAATTTTAGAAATGGTTTGTAAGTATCATGTGTTAGTATTGTGTTCTGTCATTATTGTTAGTCTTAGATTGTAAACTTTGGTAAAACAAAGACATTTTCTACCATAGTTGGTGCAATACTGTACTAAAATATCACCAAATAATTTCCTATCTTGATTATAAATAATGATTAAAATATTTTCTTGCATTAGACAGTATCGGACAAGCTTCTATATTGCAGATTTTTTATCTTTTTAATTAATTAATTAATTAATTTCAACTTTCATTTTAGATACAGGGGTTATACATGTAGGGTTGTTAAAATGGGTATATTGGATCCAAGTAGTAAGCATAGTACCCACTAGGTAGTTTTTCAACTCTCTCCCACCTCTCCCCCTCTCCCTTTTAGTAGCCCATGGTGTCTTATTGTTCCCATTATTATGTCCATGAGTACTCAAGGTTTAGCTCTCACTTGTAAGGAAGAACACGTGCTATTTGGTCTTCTGTTCCTACATTAATTCACTTAGGATTATGGTCTCCTCCAGCTCCATCCATGTTGCTGCAAAGAACATGATTTTGTTCTTTCTCATGGCTGCATACTATCCCAATGTGTTTATATACCACATTTTCTTTATCCAATACATTATTGATGAGCACCTAGGTTGATTCCATGTTTTTGCTATTGTGAATATTGCTGAAATGAACATACAAGTGCATGTGTCTTTTTGGTAGAATGATCTATTTTTTTTGAGTATATATTCAGTAATGGGATTGCTGGGTCATATGGTAGCTCTGTTTTAAGTTCTTTAAGAAATCTCCAAATTGCTTTCACAAGTGGCTGAACTAATTTACATTCCAACCTACAGTGTATAAGTATTCCCTTTTCTCCACAGCCTCACCAACAATCTGTTTTTTTTTTTTTCACTTTTTAACAATAGCTATTCTGACTGGTGTGAGATGTTATCTCATTGTAGTTCTGATTTGCATCTCTCTTATGATTAGTGATGTTGAGTGATTTTTCATCTGTTTGTTGGCTACTTGGGTGTCTTCTCTTGAGAAGTGTCTGTTCATATCCTTTGCCCATTTTTTTAATGGGGTGGGTTGGTTTTCTCTTGTTGATTTGTTTAAATTTCTTACAGATTCTTGACATTAGACCTTTGTAATATTATTAGATGGACGGTTTGCAAGTCTATTCTCCCATTCTTTAGGTTGTCTCTTTACTCGATTGATGGTTTTTAACGTGCAGAAGCTCTTTGGTTTAATTAGGTCCCACTCGTCAGTTTTTGTTTTTGTTGCCATTGCTTTTGGGACTTAGTCATAAATTCTTTGCCGATGCTAATGTTGAGAAGACTATTTCCTAGGTTTTCTTCTAGGCTTCTTATAGTTTGAGGTCTTACATTAAAATCTTTAATCCTAACATCACATCAATAAATATATTTTATTTTATTTCTGTTATGATGACATGAAATGTGAGGCACAAAATAATGTTTGCAGATTTTTATTGAGTATAGATGTAGAGTAATGCCATTTCTAATGTGTCTTTGTGAATCTCCTCACCAGAATGTAAATTCCATGAAAGCAGAGTTATTATTATCTTTATTATATTTTGAGATGTAGTCTCGCACTGTCACCTGAGCTGGAATACACTGGCGCAATCCTGGCTCACTGCAACCTCCGCCTCCTGGGTTCAAGGCATACTCCTGCCTCAGTCTCCCAAGTAGTTGGGATTACAGGTGCCCGCCACCACACCCAGCTAATTTTTTGTGTTTTTAGTAGAGACAGAGTTTCACTAAGTTGGCCAGGCTGCTCTCAAACTCCTGATCTCATAATCCACCCACCTCAGCCTCCCAAAGTGCTAGGATTACAAGCTTGAGCCACTGTGCCTGGCTGAAGGCAGAGTTTTTTTTTTTTTTTTAATTTTCTGTCCTATTTTTGCTGTATTCCATGTATTCCATGTATGTACAGCATGTCTGCTGCATAGTAAAGACCTAATTAATATTTAATGAATAAATGAATCTCCTTAGAATATTGCTTTCAGTTTTTCCATGCTTAGACATTTTAAAAAATGCAGTTAGAGGAAGTAAAATGACTGAAATAAATTTACTCAGAAAAATTGTAAAATGAAATTGATTTATTGATTCAAAAATCGTTTCGTATCCTTGGATGTTATGTAAAATATATGTATTGAAAGAAAATGAAAACAGTGTTCAATGTTTGTTGGCCTTTTAATTAAGAAAACAGAACTTATTTGACTCAATAGTTACAACAATTACAGAATGGAATCCACTACAATGCTTTCATATATTAGAATTAGTTTGACTTGATTTCCACCACCTCTCTCAGAACCAAGCTAGATAATGTGCTTACACTTTAGCAAGAGAACAGGATCCCAGTGGTGGAATGACTCATCAATATTGTATAACACCTAGTTAGTAAAGAAAAATAGTTAGAATTAAGGTAGTTTGAATTCTGTTTGGCATTATTTACATATTAAAGAAACAGGCCGGGCGCAGTGGCTCACGCTTGTAATCCCAGCACTTTGGGAGGCCGAGGTGGGCGGATCACGAGGTCAGGAGATCGAGACCACGGTGAAACCCAGTCTCTACTAAAAATATAAAAAAATTAGCCGGGCGTGGTGGCGGGCACCTGTAGTCCCAGCTACTCGGAGAGGCTGAGGCAGGAGAATGGCCTGAACTCAGGAGGCGGAGCTTGCAGTGAGCCGAGATCGCGCCACTGCACTCCAGCCTGGGCGACAGAGTGAGACTCTGTCTCAAAAAAAAAAAAAAAAAAAAGGAAACAACAAGACCATAGAGTTGCAAACAATCATTTTGATACAATAATGTCATCTCTCCTGCCTCTGTCTCCCCAGCAGAAACTAACAGCTTTAGCACTGGGTTGTTTGACATTTTCTGAGTGATGACATAACAGAAATGTTGAGCAAAACAATGAATGAATTTTTGTTTTTAGAATTTCAAAATAGATTTTTGAGACTTGTGGCCAAAACTGTACGATGAGATGAAACGGTTTGTATTCCAAGAATTCTGTCTAGAAAAGATCCGCTGACACACACACACACAAAAAAGCAGAAGAAGCAAAACAAGATAATTAGGTGCTGGTGTCTATATTTGATGATGTCATATTTAATTATAAGATCTTAATTTGTAAATAAAAATAGCTGATTACAAAAGAGCTTTTGAGTATGACCATATTTGCGTTTTCAAATATAAATTAATAGGGCTACCAATATCCACTCAGGGAAGTAGAGAGATGAAAGGAGCACATCTCCCATTCTTACACTAAAAAAAGGGTCACATGTTGAAATATGTATTATTACTCCAAGCTTACATGTAGAAATGAAGGGAAATGAAAGCTTAGAGAGCTTGAGGCATGTTCATGGTAGTCCACGTGTCACGTGACAAGTCATTTACTAAAGTGTCTCTCTTAACACTCAACTTCTGACTCAGAAAGGATAATAATAATGAATTGGCAATGATAAATACAAAAATTTTATAGTTCCTGTAACTCTCAAAGTCAAAAATGTCAAATCTTATCTTGTACCACTGTCACTCATATATTTTAAAGCCATCAGAAAATTCACACTCAAGTTTTCATTACTTTTCTAAGACTAAAGCCCACTATAATTGAACATTATTATTTCCAGCAAAAAAAAAAATATGTTAAACAAAAATGTGTTGGCGACTTAAATTCAGAATCAACATGTATTCCCACATGTTCATTTAGCTAAACATTTTCTGTTTTTGTAAGCTTAGACACTTTTACTCCTGCACTTTCCCTGTTCCGTATCACACCAAGAAAACAATAGTGTCTACGTGGGAACCTCACAAAAGTATCAACAGCTCCTTGAAAACTACTTTCTGCTCATTACAGCATTTCAGTGTTGATTTTTCTAACTGCTCTTCCTTTTGTCTACGGGTGACACTTTCTATTTCTACATATGTAATATGTTATTTTTCTTTAATTTTATGCTGGCCATCGTGGATTATATTATTTAGTGTTTGAAGTATTTTGTCACCCGTTAAAAGGCAATGCATTTTGTTTTGGCACGTATTTCAAATACTGGCCTATAATTTGGCCCTATCAGATTTGATTTTATCATCGCTAAGAACATTCTATTCCTGTTTTATACTTAGCATTTAGAACACGCCACTTACTGCATGGTGTGGTCCTGACTCTTAAGCGACAGCATTTTCTGGAGTCTCAGCTAAATGCTCAATGTGCTCAAAGGGTGCAGGGCAGATCATTCCATTCTGGCTGGGCTGACACTCTGTTCTTCTGAAGTTAATCACTGAGCCCTCACCCAAGGACCCATGATGATTCACTACAAAGACTTCTAGAGCCCCTTCTCTGGAAGAGAGCCCTCATCTTAGATAGCCAGAGCTGTATATTTCAGCTGCTGCACAAGCCAAAAAATCTAATACCTTCCTCCTCAGCTCAGCAAAATCGCTGTTATTTTGCCTTAATATTTTGCAGCACAGAAAAGTCTCTAGGCAGAAACCAGGGGCCACCATACTACAATCATCTGGTTCACCTTGTGTATTTTCCTTCTCCCCATGATCACAGATCTCTGCTTATTGTTTCAAACCTGAAATGTTGTCTCTCATGTATTTTATAATTTTCTGCAGTAGTTATCATGAAGAGATCACATGTCCGGTACCATTTTTCTCTGTCATGATTGGAAACAGAGGTCCCAACAGAGTAAAACATAACAAACAAAAATGAGTCATATTTCCTCCTTGATTATTTCATTGTGTACCCATTGTGCTTAGATTAAATCTATATTCTTTACCAAGGCCTATAACTGTCTTCATAATTTACCTCTTGCATCCTCTCCAACATCTCATAAATATTACTCCCTTCACTCAAGACACACTGATTTTTTTTCTAGACCCTGCAAACACACAGCTGGTCACGAAATTGTAGGAGCAAAATGATCATACCTTTTCCCTACGTATCACAAGGGTCATGGTTAACACTTCCATAACGTAAGACAGATTACAAGAGAAAAATATATTTTTAACAGTTTTACCTGACATGGGAGTCTTTAGAAATGAAGATCAAAAGATCCAGGGAAAACTGTATTTTATGCTTAGTTCAGTGAAGAGTGGGCAACATATAGAAATACAATTGCACAAAAAAGGGTATTATCTTGGTTGGGTGTGGTGGTTCACATCAGTAATCCCAGTGTTTGGGAGGCCCAAGAGGGAGGATTGCTTGAGGCCAGGAGTTTTAGGACAACTGGGCAACATAGCAAGACTCTGTCTCTACCAAAAAAATAAAAGGGAAGAGGGTATAATCTAATGGTTATAAAGTGAGGAGGAGAACTCACCAAGACCTATCTGTTTAGATTATTCTTGGCCTCTCCTGTAGCATTCCTTCCTCTGGGTATAGGGCAGGACACCTGTCTCTGGAGGATCTTCAGAGGAGAAGGGACAAAGTCAGGGAGTGACATTTCTAGGTTTTACAACTTATTTTGAAGGAAAGAATTTCTAGTTTCTATGAATTGTCATGGGGAAGAGGAATTCTAGTTTCTATGATTCACTTCTGAAGAGAAAGAGGGGCTGGAGACAGGAGGGTGAGAGAAGGTCAGAGAAAACCATTGCTTCTGAGGTCTTTCTAGTATCCTTGAATTCAAAATACTCAGAATGCCAAAGCACCCTGCTTTGAGGTATTGTGTTATGAGCTCCAATAACACCATCTCAACATCTTGACAAAGATGTGCCCCCTGACTGAAATGATATTTTGTTTCTTTCTTTCTTTAATTTTCAGTTAAAATTCTACTTCCTTTTAGAATACTTCCCTGACCACCTATGCAACATACGCCTCTTTTTTCATAATCATATTTCTTTTTCTTTTTAGCCCTTACTGCTATGTTAATCAAATATTTATGTGGGTGTTTATCAGTACAGCATGTATAGCTGGAGACCCAGAAGAGCCCATGGTGTAAGTTCCAGTCCTAGTCTAAATGTGAGCCTGAAGGCAGAAGAAGCCTGTTGTCTCAGCTTGAAGACAGTCAGGTAGAGAGAGAAACAATTCTCCCATACTCAGCCCTTTTGTTCTACTCAGTGGATTGGATGAGGCCCAAACACACTGGGGAGGTCAATCTACTTCTCCAGTCTACAGATCCAGACATAAGGTCATACAGAAACACCCTCACAGAAACACCTAGAATAATCTTAAACAAAATATCTAGGTATCTCAGGGCACAGTTAAGTCGACACATCAAATCAACCATCACACTCAGAAAGTGTTTGCCAGAGGAATAAAAGAAGTTGAGATGTAAAGATGCAGGGTTAGCAGGGTTAGTAGTACAAAAAGTGATGAAGAGCAGTCTGGAAATTTGAGACTCTCCATGCAAAGTTGGGAACATATGAAAGAGTCTGATGTACTAAGAAAATGAAAGAAGTTAAGGGACCTGAAGCCAAGTGAGTCAGATGGAGAGTGTTGTGATAAATTCTGAGTGATTGCAAAGGGGCCAGATGATGTAGGACCCCACTGATTCTTGCTATTCAAAATATATTTCTCAAGTCCTCAATATGGGCATTCCTTAAGATCAACTCAGAATGTACAGCCTCAAGTCTCACCCTAAATAAATATTATCAGAATCTGCATTTTAATAAGATCCCAGCATAAAACTTATCTCAGATATATAAACTTGATAGGACCTGGAGATGGACTGTATATTGGTAATGATTGGTCAAGGACAACTCCCAGGTTACATACTTCGATCAAATGGTTAATAAATAAGCCTTAAAAAAAACAGCACTGTAGGAAGGTCAAACATGGCAGATGGGGGTATGTACATATGTGTGTATATGTACACATGTGTGTTTGTGTTTGGTGGAAGATTAAGGTTTCCAGTTTTGCCTTGCCATGTCTGAATTGACTAAGATACATCAAGTAAATAGTAATGAGAATCTAAGATATAACTTTAGAAATAATAATTTAAGAAAAAATTAAGAGATTGAACTATTGAAAATAAAATACTAATTCAACATACAAAAAAAAGAGAAAAAGAGTGATCAAAGATGACTCCAAAATTTTCATCCTGTGTAATTAGAACAAGGAGATGCTAACAGATAGGGAATGCAGAAAGATGTTTAAGTACCTACTCAATATGCTGGAAATAATGAGTTTGAAAGGACAACAGGATACTCGTGTAAAGAGATGATTTATTTTTTATATATATATAATGATTTATTTATATATATACACACATATATATAAATGTATATATGTATGTGTATCTATAAACACATATATGTGTAAAAGTGGACTGCAGGATGTTAAATCAGAGTTTAAATCTTCAGAAGGTATATGCATGACAAAAATAGTTGGACTGTGAGCATAGAGCTCCATCTTTTACTGGCTCTGTTGAATTCCATTTCCATTCAGTGGGATGAATTCATTAAAGTCAATACCCCACCTAAAAAAGCTGACTGGTCATTCCTCAACTGGTACCCAGCCCTGAAAGCTATATTGAGAAAACATACAAACGATAGCCATGAAAAGGAGTGAGATAAGATATTAGTTTGAGTGCTTAGGAGATTCTTTTTATTTCCCCTAATAGAAAAATGTCTACAGTTTTGAAGGAAAAGAATTATTTGATACAGTGAGATAGACTGAAATTGTATGAGAAAGAGGAACAAAAATTAATATGGCATGACCCTAGTCCTGGTGTGAAAATTGCCTGGAGACTAAGATAAGAGAGATTAGCACTGGTGAAAAGAAAGGATGATTTTCATACAGACAGCCCAGGAAAAGCCAGTTAAAATAATAAAATACATTCTCATAGGTTGGCAATTTGCCTTTGCTTTGAGTTCTCAGAGGATGGTTACTGCCACACATACTCATATCCCAGCTGCTTCTGCCCATGCCCCAACTTCTAGGATCAAACAATTAAAGCTTGAATCAGTAGCAGATTGTATTTGTAACCACTGTTACTTGTGTCCTTTCTGATTGGTAGGTGCTCATGGAAGATGGGCTGGCTGGCCCTCGGTCTGCAGGTACCCAGTGCAGGGAGACCAGGGAGAGGTGAACAGCTGACATGGCACCTCATATGAATAATGTCATGCAATGCAACTGGAAGGTACTTATTACACCTAGAGAACATCCAAATCTTTTGGCTATTAACAATATTAAACATATTAATAAAATGTGATCCCTCATTAGGCCATGCCCTTGAGAAAGAAAAATAAATCTTGGGGCTCTAAAATCACTAAGCTAAAGGGAAAAGTCAAGCTGCGAGCTGCCTGGGCAAACCTGCCTGCCATTCTATTTAAAGTCATCCCTCTGCTCACTGAGATAAATGCATATCTGATTGCCTCCTTTGGAGAGGCTAAACAGAAACTCAAAAGAATGCAACCATTTGTCTCTTGTCTACCTATGACCTGGAAAGCCTCTCCCCACTTCCAGTTGTCCTACCTTTGCTTTGAGTTATCCCACCTTTCTGGATAGAAGCAATGTTCATCTTACATATATTAATTGATTTTTCATGTCTTCCTAAAATGTATAAAATCAAGTTGTGCTTACACCACCTTGGGCACATGACATCAGGACCTCCCGAGGCTGTGTCACTCTCATGGGTGCGTCCTTAACTTTGGCAAAATAAACTTCCTAAATTGACTGAGACCTGTCTCAGATATTCGGGGTTCACACCCTAAACATATGTTAGCTCATTTGAGTACTATAATTACTCGATTATATTGAGTACTATAATTTTACAAATGAGAAAATGAAGTATATTGAGATTTAAAAACTGCAGTAACAGAGCTTCTATTTGAACCTTCGCAACCAGTAAAAGAGCCCCTACTTGTGATTATACTAATACCACTAATCTGTTCTGAAGGAAAAGGTTCAACTCATTTATAGGTTCCCTGCCAATAAATGAGTTATGTGTATTATTAATAATAGAAATAATTAATACATTAAAATACTGGGCATAACTATAAGGAATAGAGAAAGAGTGACTTTAATGGTTGCTAATTCAACAGTGGCTAAGACAGGGTTTAGTACCATGAAGAAACATCCTTGATCATGGGCATGATGAAGATGAGTTTGACAAAACTGCAGTTAATCCTTAATATGCGAAAATAAAATAATGAAGGACTTATTTTAAATGGACACAAGTTTTGTTTATATAAAGGTATGAAGTCATCTGAAGAAAGAAGAAACAGTTCAGAGATGACCTAGAAAGTTTTGGAGGTGGTGTGCAAGTGAGTGATGGGGAACATTTCAAATGCTTTATCATGTACCAGCTACTTCAATTGTGAAGGAAGTATAATAAAGAAAATGGCATTCTTTCCTCTTTGTATGTATCCTAGAAAGGGAATGTCTTAAAGTGCATATTTTATGCGTTATTCTTAGTTTCAGTAATAAACAGTTTTCCAAATGTGTAAGATTGGAAAAAAAAGTACAGAAATAAACTATAATGACACCTAATAAAAGTAGGCATTTAACCCATATTTATGCCTCCAAAACCTTTGTTAAACCCAACATACTGACGTTGCTTATGACTTTGATACTTGCATGGAGTATTCAGGGTTTTTTTTCAACAAATAGCACTTTACATTATTAAACCACTTAGCCATTTTCACAGCCCAAATGTACCTTTAAAATTATATTGTAAGGTGTTATATGTTCACTTAAAGGAGGAAAATGTCGTAGGCTGGATTAACTAGGATATGAATGAGCAAGCAGAATAAACCAGTAAAATTTAATTAAGCAATTTAGCACTCCATAAAAGCAGCAACACATAAAAGTGAGATGTAAATGACAGGGGCAGTTGCACTACAATTCTAATCTTTTAGGAACTTAAAAAGGAGCACTGTGCAACAAGCAGACATTCTTTTTCTACACAAAGTAAATTTAAATACAAGTATTAATAGTAATTGAAGCGGCCTTTACATATGAAAATTCTGTGCATTGTATTCTTTACTTTGGCTTTGTGCAGGTGAAGCAAAAAGAATAGGCACAAAAGTAACTTCATATGCAACAAAGACATGACTGTAAAACTTATAGTCTTCCATTTGCTACAATTAGACAGGCAAACTGAGGAAGAAATTCATTTGTAAACAGTCCAGTTTTCAAAATCATATGCCTGCCACATACTTCCATTAAATAATCCTAATGAGATGCTGAAAAAAACTAGAAGCCCAGAGGTGAGAAATATAAGGCCCCTCTGCATTAAAAGGACTGAAAGGATGAATAGTATCCTTTGCTTCCATAGCAACCATTTCAGGAATCTGACTTGTATTTTTATATCTCAGGGTTATTGTGATACCATATTTCTTTTAATTAAATCAAACTTCATTGTCAAGGTACCCGTAAGCTGGCCATTTCAAATCTTATTTCCAATTAGCTTCCAAAATTTTCCCGAGAATTTCCTTCAACTGAAGCTATTTTAAATGTTAAAACATCTAAATTCAAAATTCAAAATTCAAAATTGAATCCTTTAATATTCAACCATGGACTTTATCTCAGGCTCTAAATGACATATTCTATAGGATCTACAAAATTACATTTTATTTGTATACATTCTTTAGCTACTTGCTTTTTTCTCTGATTCTTTTTATTTTATAACTTAAATATTATATAACTATATATCATATTGTATATATTATAATTTATTTTAATTTATAATTTAATTTCTGTTTATTTAATAACATATATTATTACAAATTACTCCAAACATTTGTCATAGAAGACAAATAATAAGAAAGTGGGTAACAATGAAAATATAGAATTTCAAAGTATATCAATTAACATCAAATTTCATTTTATTTCCTTACCAACAGTGGAAGATTTTTTAGAGAAGACCATATATTTTTCTTCCACTATCTTATGGGCCTTAACATAATCATAAGCACACAGTATATATCATTCAGCTTATTCTATGAATCCTATCTTTCATGTCTTTTAAAAATTTGCACCCCTTATTTTTCTTTAACTTACTTTTTACCAATTCTATCTTTTAAATGCATTTTAATATATTATTTAAAAACAATTTCACATGCAGAAAAGTTGCAAGAATGGTACAAAGAGCTCACAAGTCCTCTTCTTTTGATTCTTTCTTATTCCTCAATTGTTAGCATTTTACCATGTTTGCTCCATCACCCTGTCTCTTGGGAGCATCGTGTAGACACAATCCCTCATTATTCCTAAATACTCCTGTTTGCATGTTAGAAAAAAAGACATTTTACTACTTTACCACAAAACAACTGCAATGCAACAATTCAAATATGAAAATTATTGCAATGCTAGCATGCAGTTCATATACCTCCATTAAATATTGTTAATTGTCCCAACAATCTGTATTGTTGCTTTCTAGTCTAGGAACCCGGATAGGATAAGTTTTCCTGTCTCTTTTGTCCCCTTCAATCTGCTACAGTTTCTCAATCTTTCTTTGTCCATCATGAATTTGACAGCTGCAGAGAATTTAGGTCTTGTGTTTTATTTTTCATTGCCTTTTGATAACTTCTATGTGGGGGATACTCCTAAGAAAGTCCTATCATTTATTTTTCACATGCAATACCTGTTTTTCATCAAATCTCTACCCACCAGCTCTAGCATTCATTAATGACTTCTTTCTGAATTTGTACAGAACAAATTATATTATTTTTAGAATTTTTCTCTCTCATAGTTAACACTACCTTATTAGTTTGGGGTTATTTGTTTTGATCAGTGGGAGATTAGAGTGAATAAATGCACATAAAGGTCTCTGATGTACAATATTTCCTAAACTCTTTTAGATGTTGCAATAATACTACATTGACTTTCTATGAAAGTTCTAACGTTTTTAAAATTAACACATAGCAACCTGCATTTTGGAACAGAGCTGCCAACTGCTTTGAGATATATGTGTGTTTGTGTCCCTGTGTGTGTGTGTGCGTGTGTTTCTCTATGTGTACACAACCACACATACACAATTCAAAGTGTGTATCACACTTCATTTTCATTGTGTATCACAATCTATTATATCAAGTACAAACAGAAACAAATTTAACTCTAAAAACATTTATTTGCAAACCACCATTGACTGTAAGATATATAACGCACTATAAAATTTGGTCAATGATTTGTTATTTTGGTCATTTGTATTTACTCTCTTCAGGAAGAGAATTAACTACCTTATTGCTAGTTTAGATTAGTTTTCTTTTTTGGTCTATTACTTTCCTGAGAATATATGCCTTGTGCTTATGTAATAACAAATAGCAAATTACAATGCTATAGATATGGATATATTTTATTTTTCAAAATCTAAATTAGTCTCCTAAGGTACAGTACAAGACAATAAGTCTATGATCAGTGAAATATAGTTGAATAGATTAAGGTGAATGCTGTTTGCTTTCATGTACCTCAAGGAGAGGATACAAAATATCTTAGGATTTGGGAGAAAATATTAAATAAGTGGTAATGAGAGCCAATCAAACCACAGTTAAATGCCGTTAAGAACATTCTCATTGCCAATGAAAGCAAACAAATATTTAGATCTTGATGTATTATTTTACCTTACCAAAGAACTACGATAATTGTTGCCTTCTCTCCAGTGAGTAAAAAAAATAACTAAAAAACAATACGTGACACTAAGGAGATTTTTTTTAAAAATTGCAGAATTAGAAAGTATATGTCAGAGGTATAAATATAGGAAAAGAACTACAAACTTCTCAACGAACAAGAACAAGGTGACACAAGTGTGTGAAGTCCTTGGGGACATAAAAAGATGCTGCTATATACTTAACACATAGTTTCTGCCAGTAACAGTGTGTTATTTTCAGAGAATTTCTGCTTACTTGTAGTGGAAGGGAAAAGATGTTTGGCTGGGAAGTAGAAAGGTAGCGTGTGTTCACATTTAATGTCACATTGCTCAAATAAAATTTGAATGAGAGTCTCACAATGTATACACCTGCATCAATCAATTATATACTAGCCAAATTACCTGGTAAAGCCAAAAAATCCTCAACCTTATAATTCAGATAATATTTACCACATAAGGTAGTTATAAGAATTAAGTGAAACAATAAATAAAGATGCCTAGACACATAGAAGGTATTCAATAAATTTTTTCTTGTCTTTTTTCCCCTAATCTTCTCTGGTTTTATTTTCCTTTGCATAAGAAGGAGTGTCAAAAAGGTAAAATACTAGATTAAGATTTTTAATGGGATATTTTATATTTTAATTTACTTAATTAATGATAACTACACATTACTGCTCAGTGTAGAAGAACACCATTTTACAAAGTAGAAAACTAGGCCAGAGAGATTAAATGACTTTCCTGAGACTTTAGCTACATTATGGCAGAACTATATAAATACCCAATTTTTGTCACTTTTTATTCTTCACGCTTTACCTGCACATTTATTACATTAAGTTAGTTACTCATAGACTAGCTAATGTCCTACATACTGATATGCAAACATTCCCAATATCAATATGATTGATTAAGTGGTTATTTTTAAGTGGAATCACATCTTTACTTATGTGGGAGCCACGAAGAGGAAGGCTTCTGTCATATTTCAAAATTGTTTTTTAATTTCATTCGATACATTCTAGTTTCAAAAGTTCATTCAAATTCATTAAGGTTAAATGTGAAAATTAACTATCTAGTAGACAGATAAGATTTCGTATTCACACTGTAGTAGTGGATGTAAAAGTGAGAATAGATAGAATTACCTTATTTTCTACTTTCATTGTGGAATTATTATTTTGTCCAAAGCCTCACCAAAAAAAAAGAACCATGAAAGCAATAATAAGTGATTAATTTTTGCCTTCTAACTTGGCATTTTGTTAATAAAATATTTCTGAAGTGAACGTAAGGGAAGTGAATGGAGGGGGGAAATGGAAAATGGGAAGGAGAAAAAAACAGAAACAAAGAGGAAAAATGTTGGGTAAATTGCATTCTGAAAGATAATAAGGTATATTGAATCAAATACATTTGTTTGTATTTTATTTCTTAATTGACAAATAACTGTAAATATTCATGGGGTACATAGCGATGTTTCAATACATAAAATGTATAGTGATCAGATTGGGGTAGTTAGCATTTCCATCATCTCAAATTTTTAGCATTTCTTTATGTTGGGATTGTTCACTAGCCTCCTTCTAGCTATTTGAATCTATTTAAAACGTTATTGTTAACTATAGTCATTCTGCAGTGGTATAAAACACAAGAACTTATTCATTCTATCTAGCTATAATTCTGTACCCATTAACAAATCTCTCCCTCCCTTTGCTTTCCCAGCCTCTAGTAAGTATTCTTTGTTCTACTTTTTACTTCTATGAGATCGACTTTTTTTAGTTTCCACATATAAGTGAAACCATGTGGTGTTTAACTTTCTGTTCCTGGCTTATTTCACTTAACATAATGTCCTCCAGTTCTACCCTTGTTGCCCAAAATGACAGGATGTCATTTGTTTTCTTTTTCAATTGCGTATATATACCACATTTTCTTTATCCATTCATCTGTTGTTGGACACCTCGGCTGATCCCAATTCTTGGTTGTTGTGACTAGTGCTTCAATAAACATGGGGGGTGTAGATTTCTCTTTGATAGAATGATTTCTTTTCCTTTGGATACATTCTCAGTGGCAACATTGCTGGATTATATGGTTGTTCTATTTGTAGTTTTTTGAGGAAATTCCATAGCGGCTGTACTAGTTTCCATTCCCACCAATGGTGTATAAGTGTTTCCTTTTCACTGCATCATTGCCAGCATTTGCTTTTTGTCTTTTTCATAACAGCCACCTTAACTAAAGTGAGATGATACTTCACTGTGGTTTGGATTTTCCTGATGATTAGCGATGTTGAGGGTTTTTTGTTTTTGAGACGGTCTTTCTCTGTCACCTAGGCTGGAGTACAGTGGCACAATCTCAGCTCACTGCAGCCTCGACCTCCCCAGCTCAAGTGATCCTCTTGCCTCAACGCTCCAGGTAGCTGGGACTGCAGGAGCATGCCACCACTCCAGGCTAATTTTTGTATTTTTTGTAGAGATGGGGTTTCACCATGTTGCCCAGGCTGGTCTTGAACTACTGAACTCAAGCAATCCATCTGCCTCAGCCTCCCAACGTGCTAGGATTACATGCATGAGCCACTGTTTCCAGGATGTGTATTTTTTCATTTATTTGTTGCCCATTTGTATGCCATCATTTGAGAAATGTCAGTTCAGACAGATAATTTGCCCAATTTAAAATTGGATTATTTGTTTTTTTGCTGTCCAGATGTTTGTATTCCTTGTATATTCTGGATATTGATCCTTTTTGTGGTGAGTAGTTTGCAAATATTCTCTCCCATTCTATAGGATTTATTGTCAATGTGTTGCTTGTTTCCTTTGCTGTGCAGAGATTTCTAGTTAAATATAATCCATTTTCATTAGTTTTGCTTTTGTTGCCTGTCCTTTTGAGGTCTTATTCATAAAATCTATCCCCAGACCAATGTACCGAAGCATTTCCCTTATGTTTTCTTTCAGTAGTTTTATTTTTGGGGGTGTTACATTTAAGTCTTTGAACAGTTTTGTGTTGGTTTTTGTATAGGGTGAGAGGTGGGTGTCTAGTTTCATTCTTCTGCATATTAGTATCCAGTTTTCCCAGTATCATTTGTTGATGAGATTGCTCTTTCCTCAAAGAGTGTTCTTAGCACTGTTGTCAAAAATCAGTTGTCTATAGATATGAGGATTAATTTCTGGGTTATTTATTCTGTTCCATTGGTCTACGTGTCTGTTTTTATGCCAGTAACATACTGTTGTGGTTACAACAGTTTGCAGTACATTTTGAGGCCTGGCAGTTTGATAACTCTAGCTTTTTTTTTTTTTTTTTTTTTTCTTAAGATTGCTATGGGTATTCAGGTTCTTTTGTGGTTTTTACTAATTTTAGGATTTTTTTTTCCATTTCTGTGAAGAATGTCATTGGTATTTTGATACAAATTGCATGGAATTGGCAGATTGCTTTGAATAGTATTGTTATTTTAACAATATTAATTATTATGATTGATGAGCATAGGATGTCTTCATTTAGTTGTATTTTCCTCAATTTCTTTCATCTGGATTTTGTAGTTTTCCTTGTAGAGGTATTTTTCACCCCTTGGTTAAATTCATTTCTAAATATTTTATTTTTTGGTTTTAGCTATTATAAATGGGATTATCATCTTGATTTCTTTTTCAGCTAGTTCATTGTTCTTGCGTAGAAGCACTACTAATGTTTACATATTAACTTTGTATACTACAACTTTACTGAATTTGTATATCAGTTCTAAGAGTTTGTTGGCTGAGACTTTAGGTTTTTCTTTATATGAGATCCTGTAATCTGCAAATAGGGATGATTTGACTTCCCCCTTTTCTATTTGTATGCCCTTCGTTTCTTTTTCTTGCCTCATTGACTATCTGGCTACTACTTCTAGTACTATGTTGAATAAGAGTGGTGAGAGTGGACATACTTGTCTTGCTCCAGTTCTTAGAAGAAACATTTTTAGGTTTGTCCCATTCAGGAAGATGTTAGCTGTGGGTTTGTCATATATGGCCTTTATTATTGAGGGCTATATTATTATTCTATATTATTATGAGTTTTCATCATGACAGGATATTAAATTTTAGCAAAAGCTTTTTCTGCATCTATTGAGATGATCATATGGTTTTGGTCTTTCATCCTATTGATGTGACGTATGACGTTTATTTATTTGTGTATGTTAAACCATCCTCGCATTGCTAGGACAATCCTATTTGATCATAGTGTATTACCTTTTAGATGTATTGTTGGATTCTGTTTGCTAGCATTTTGTTGAAAATGTTTGTTTCTAGGTTCATCAGAGACATTGGCCTGTAGTTTTCCTTTCCTGTTGTGCCTCTATCTGAGTTGGGTACCAGGGTTATACTGGCCCCGTAGGATGTTAGAAAGAATTTTCCCCTTTTCAATTTTTTGGAATAGTTTAAGAAGAATTAGTATTAATTCTGCTTTAGAGATTTGGTAGCATTTAGCAATGAAGTCATCCAGTCTCTGACTTTAAGTTGGAAGACTTTTAATTACTAATTCAATTTCGTTACTTGTTTTTGGTCTATTAGATTTTTATTTCTTCTTGGTTCAATCATGGTAGGTTGTATGTGTCCAGGAAGTATTGCTGTACATTAGCTTTACTATTCAAACACATGAGTATCAAGTAAACATAATTATTCTAGGAGAAAACTGCTTTATGTCTGGCTTAAGATATTTTAGAAATGCAGTTCTACATTATTTGTAGCTTTCTGATAAGTAGGTTCTTACTTGATTTCTTCAGTTCTAAATTCTAAGTAGAAATTAATTTTGTAATGTATTTTAAATGCATATTTTATATTGAATGCTGAGTTGATAAAATAAATCCTGAGTTTAGAAATAAATCCTCAGTAATTATCAAATTCAACTACATCATTTTACAAAGGAAGGAACTTCCTCTTAGAAAATTAAAATCACCATTTTCAGTGGCACATAGATATTGGAAGCTTCAATTTTAGAATACTAGGCTAACTTCCCTTTCAACAAAAAGGCTTCTTGTTTCTATTGCCATGTAAGTTTATATTCTGAAGTCTTAAGTGAATGGAAGACCACATTTTGTCACTAGAATTTTTTTCCTTGTTTAACTGATGAGATATCTAATTAATATTTTCAGGGTAAAAGTTGAAGCAAATAAAGGCAAAATAAACCATTATAGAGATGGTTAATTTGCCTCATTAATGGGGATGTTGTATGCTTTGAAGAGTTTGCGTAACTTTTAAAGATATCAAACTGTAGGACCAAATTTAAAAAATCAATGAAAAATACTTAGTTGAGCCTGCTAATGAAAAGAAAAGACCTGAAAAGAAAAGTAGAGGCAACTGAGAAAGGTACTGAGGTTAGAGGTATAGCAAAATAAAATGAGTGGTTTCAGAATTTTTAGACTAGGTCTCTAGAAACCAAACTTAGCTTAAATTACAATTCTTTACTTCTTTGGTATTCATCATTGACAAAAGCCGCCTGACAATCATTGGATACCTCCTGCTGTTGAAAATGTCCAAGGGAAAGAAACATGACATGGTATCTTAGTGTTTCATTTCAGTGAGTTTACTTTAGGTTCCTAAAAATAGAGGATAACATGACAAGAATTACCAATAGCTTAGAAATATTTATGCATTTACTTCCTGCATTATTTCTTCACAAAATTTCTGTCATTCTCTAATGATTGTTGGTTGTTTATATGAATACAAATCTGCTAAAAGAAACTCATATTTAAAACATGAGATTTCCCATCTATTATAAACAAGTATTATAGTATCAATAAAGCAAAACAGCCAATTACTAAGCGTTTTGAACACTTTGCTAAGTGTTTTGAAAATGAATCTGGCCGGGTGCGGTGGCTCACGCTTGTAATCCCAGCACTTTGGGAGGCCGAGGCGGGCGAATCACGAGGTCAGGAGATCAAGACCAAGGTGAAATCCCGTCTCTACTAAAAAATACAAAAAATTAGCCGGGCGTGGTGGCGGGCGCCTGTAGTCCCAGCTACTCGGAGAGGCTGAGGCAGGAGAATGGCGTGAACCCGGGAGGCGGAGCTTGCAGTGAGCCGAGATTGCGCCACTGCACTCCAGCCTGGGCGACAGAGCGAGACTCCATCTCAAAAAAAAAAAAAAATGAATCTATGAAAATTACGTATAGCCAATATTAGATAACTCATAGGAGGATTTCAGTGTTCCTTCAGAAGGCATTCCCTTATGATTAACCATGATTTCTCAATTATTATTACTCTATCATGAAAAAATAATCATTGAATCGAATTAATGTCAGAGAGAAACACCCAGAAGCACATAGGATAATAAAGAAAAATTATTTGGTGATGATTTTAAAATGGAAATTACCCTTAAAATAGAAAATCAATACATACATAGATTTGGCCATGATTAATGACATAGGCCAATATCTTAACAAATGAGAACAAAACCAAAAATGTAAATCTGAAAGACAGACTTTAAAGCTACAGAATATGCAGTTAAATTCATTATACATCCAATAAATATAAGTGGTTAATGAAAGGTAAACACCGTGTGTGTGTGTGTGTGTGTGTGCACGTGTGCACTTTTAAGTAACCATCTGTAGAATACACACTATGATAACAGTCTCCAAGTAAATGTATGATTTAGCAAATATGAATCAATAGGGTCTTCTATTAGGCAAAGGGCAACATGTGCATCACTATTCAGCATGCTTTCATTACAAAAAGAAAAGGCACTACGTCTATCTTTCTAGTTATATGATTCGTTTGAACTGAATGCTCAACTGAAGCTACACAGAAATACTTTAAAGTTGAGTGTAGTAGAAAACACCGAAATGCCAAAAATGTACTTAAACTTTAACAGTACTTAACAAAAATTGGTAAAATAAACTGGTGTTTACATAGCAATGTCGCGGGACTCTTGGGGTATCACTTCACCAGCCAGAAACGTCTGTGGCTGTGGCACCTTCTGCCTGAATATTTCTCGTGCCCACTGGGCTCGTTCAACCCACTCAGCCTGGCAGGCTGCACTTGGCTTGCACTACCAGCCCAGATACCGCACCTGCCAAGGGCAAGCCAAGTGCAAAGCAATGAGGGATGTGTGGGTGACCAACCACAGGGTCTGGCTACTGCGCACAGTCAGGCATGCTGGCTGCTGTGGCAGGGAGGGCAGCTCCGGGTGCTCGCACAGTTTCCGGCTGTGTGTGAGGCTGTGTAGAACCATATGTACTGCACATGGCTTCCACTGTGGGCACCTGTGTCTGAACGAGGGGAACGCAGTGGAGCCTGGAAGCTTAGAGACACCAGGAACGGCAGAGCCCCAAAGAGGTCGTCACAGGCAGGGCTCAAGGAGCCCCCAGGTCTGAGTTCCCTAAAGGGCTGTACCTTTTCTCTCCTTCATGCCAACCATATCACAATACATGGGGGTGAGCGGGGGCATTTCAGCCGTGTGTGTGTTATAGCTCTTTCAGTCTCACCATTCAGGTCCCAAATTCTTGTCCCACATCCAGGAAGAGTGAAGTACACAGACACCTGGAAGGTGAGCAAGGCAGAAAGGAGCTTCACTGAGTGACAGACCAGCTCTCAGCAGACCCAGAGTGGGTAGCTCCTTTCCACAGGCAGGTCATCCCAATGAGTGTCCAGGTCTCGGTGAAGAGGAGTTCCAGAGTGGGTAGCTCTTTTCTGCAGGCAGGTCATCACTATGAGTGGAGGAGATCCAAACTGGGTAGCTCCTTCCCATAGCTGGTAGTCCTGATGTCTCTGTGAGTATGGCTGATTCCAGGGGGTTCTATGTGCTTCAGAAGAGAGGAAGTGAGTCCTGATTGGTCCACTGGTGGCCATGGGTGGACCTGTAAAAATCTCCATAAGTTCTCACTTTAGGCTGTGGACTCCACCCAGAACTGACAGCCAAGCTCCCATGCTTCAGGCTGTCCCTGGCTTGAAAGTGGGGCTTCACTGGGGACCTACCACTTTCCATCCAGGAGCCTGTCTGCCTCTGGCTGCCATCAGTCATGTTGTTCATGGAGAGGGGTGCCTTTAGGTCCCTGCCAAGATGCCCTCAGCACCCTCTTTACCTCCCTCCTGTGCTCCTCAGCACCCAAAGCCTGGAGGGGGCCTAAGCGGCAGGGGGCTGGCATGTCAGTGCTGCCCTGAGTGAGTGCACATCCAGCCAGATCATGACAGTGCCCAGGCTCAGCCTCAACTTTGCAAAATCAAAGCAGGGAGCAGGAAGAGGCCAGGTAGCCAGAGCAGCACTTCCTAGCCCCTAGGGGCAGGGAGGGATTCCGAGGCCCCGTGGGAATGCAGCGATGTATGGTTGGGCAGCTGCAGCTGCTCCCAGGAGGCAGGACTCCCTCTCTGCCAACTCAGAAGAAGGCTGATCTCCTGCCTGTTCCCAGCTCCTGCCCACTCAGTGGAGCGCACATGGAGCTCACAGCCCTGGAGGTGCCTCCCCTGTGGCAGCTGGCGACTACACAGCAGCTGCTTCTGATAGGCCGCCACTGACATCAGTAATATATAGATAGAAACATAAATGTTTGTGAACTCATCTAATATAAAAAGTCCAATTTATATTTTTTCTATTATGATCACACTTTAAGTGAATTTTTAAACACAAACTATTCAATAGATTTGCAGCCATTTCCATAAGTTAAAAAACATTATTAGAGTATTTTTTTGGAACTTACACTATCTTATTATAGATGGTAGGAGAGTAAGACACTCTCTAGCATTCTGAACTTTAGGAAATATCATTAATTCATAACATTTTTATAAAGATTCTTTAATGAGGTTTATTGTATATGTGAAGTAGAATAGTGTGATATAGGACAGTAATTTTCAACATGTGTTTAGATTAAGATTTGCTAAATATTACTATGTGTTATTACAAAACATATTTTATAGTCAAATGAGTTAGGAAAATGCAGGCTTAATTACCCCAAGTGATTTATTTCACTAGAGGACTTCAAAGAGCAGTTTTAAATAATCAATTCAGACCTGGTGCAGTGACTCGCACCTATAATTCAATACTTTGGAAGGCTGAGGTGGAGGATTGCTTGAGGGCAAGAGTTTGAGGTTATAGTGAGCTATGATTCCACCACTGCATTCCAGCCTGGGTGACAAAGCAGAATCCTGTCTTTTAAAAAAAATCAACCTTATTAAAAATATTCAAAATTAACATATGTTCTAAAGAATTTTCCCAGCTTATTTGATCGATATACCCTTTCAGATGACTTCTTATAGGATCAGAACTCAAGAGAAGTCTCTTTAGGAAAATACATTCTTTTAGAAAGAATCCTTGGCTAGCCATTTATAGCACAGCATAGCATAGCATAGCATAGTTGGATTTCACTATCTGGCATGAACTACCTATAGGAGGACCTCATTTAGTCAATTAACCCTTTACACTTTTGTAATGTGTCAGAGTACCTTCATATATCACATTTTGAAAATGAAAGAAGATTAAATGTGAATAAACTTTAAGAATACACAAAAATAAATATACATTACTTTTTAAACTACAATAAAATAACATATTGTTTGCACTATGGCTTTTGAGGGGGCCTCAACATTCGAGACTTCAGCTGCATATTAGAATAACTCTGGAAACTTTAAAAACAATCAATGTCCAGGCTTCTTCCTAAATCAATTAAATGAAGATCCTTGGGTTGAGGCCAGACATCAATGTTTTTAAAAACTCTCAAGATGATCCTAATGTACACTGAAGGTTGAGAAGCACTGCTATAGACTCTCTCTCAAAGGGAAGAAATCAACTCTCAGACCAACCAGAATTGTCCTAAAGGAATAAATTTTATCAGATAAGAAAGCATGTTCCTTATTTTCTAATACCTGTTATTTGATACAACATATCCTATGCTGGTTATTGGGCTTTATCTGACAACGGTTCCTCATGATACGGGACAGAATCTGAGAGTAGGTGAAAGCAGAGGTGGCTGGCAACAGAATGAAGGGTGATGGTACTGATTTAAGTTGACTTGATAGGTGACTACTTTTCAGTCATAAAGTGGGGAGTGGAACAAATATGTCATAATTGTCCAAGGAGTCATATTTACGTCTGGACAATCCCTTCTCCTCCTCACCCACATACATTTTCATACAAATGTCCTAGAAATTTTGTTTTTCTCGCATCACTGAATTGAAAAACATTAACGCAGAAAATTTCTTTCAAATTCAGGACCTCTGGTGAGTATCACACTTCTCACTTAAAATGTATTCAATGGTGAAAATGCAAGTACTATGAGGAAGGAAAACACTGTAGTATATCTGCTTTATTAACTTGATACAAAAAATTAGGAAAATAAAGATTTGAAAGATTTTGAACATCAGAAAAGAAAGCAATAAATACTGAGTAGGTATGAGGTAATATATATTATATCTATATATATAAGGTATATATATATGAGGTGTATATATATATATGTGGTGTGTATATATACATATACATATACATATACATATACATATATATATATGAGGTAATATATTTCCTCCTGGAGGAAATCTGGCATATATTTAAGGAGTTTGAGGTATTTAGGGCGATTTTTACCTATTTAATAACTTACTCTCTTCCTGAGACTTGTAAGAAATGTCAGTGTTGGACAGACATGTTCACAAAGCCATAGAGAGAGGAAAAGGCACACAAAAGATTTTGGGCCTGAATAAACGTAGTCCATACTAATTTCATATATCCTTTATTATTGTCAAGACTCTAGGTCTTATTATGTATGAGATTATATTTTCTTGCTCAGAAAAATATTTCTAGCAGATTTATTGCAACAAGTAGCTGAACTGCTTTTGGAAACAGTAGTAAAGAAATCATTTTAAAAGCATGTCTTTCCTACTTTTCAAATCTAAACAACACAGCCACTATTAATCAAGTTTACAGATTTCCAAGTTCCTAATAGTCTGGTTTGGTTTGACTTAAATGTATTTGTTATCTTAACAGCTTTTTCCTTTAAACAATTTTATTGTTCAGAATTACCTTAACTGGAAACCCTTGCTATTTCAGCAAGCCCTCATATCATAGCAGCCATGAATCAATAGCACAGTATTGAATTTTCAGAAATACTGACTAACCCTATTGCTACAGGACAGGATTTGCTTCTAACTAGCAATTAAATTGCCATGTAGGCTAAAATCCATATTTCAAAAATCGTCACCATAATGTTAGCTTGTTTGATTCCTAGGCTTTCAAAAACCTACTTACTGTTCAAATGTACTGTTATTAAAAGATGAAAATCACAAAACTAAACCTAGGCTTCCTCATCTCTAGCTTCTGCTTGTGAAGTCATGGTAGCCTGAAAAGATTTTCTTATTGCTTTGAGAGAGCAGAGGTGAGTTACGAGTACCAAATAAAATAGAGGTGTATTGACTCTACCCAGTGCTCTGATTCATACCTTAGTCTGCCTTAAACAGGAGTTTTGTGGTTTGAGATGTGGGTAGAAGAGTACAAGAGGAAGTGCCTGAAAGCTGTAGGCTGGGATAGGTCAAAGGGTATCAGAGGATCATAGAAATAGCAGCCAGCTAGTAGTCCTGCTGAATGCTGAAACCTTGACTCATGACACCCACTCACTTAAAACTAGTGACTAATAGGAAAATTAGTCACTAGTTTTACATTAGTTATAAAAGTTAACATTTTTCCAGGCCTTCTCAAAGGATTGAGTTGCCAAACAATTACATTTAATTACAAAAAAAAATTGCAGACCCAAATATTGTGTATGTATTAATTAGACTAAAAATAATATTAAGGCTAGTGTTCAAGAGGTAAAATAGCTCAAAGGGATACTTTGGTGTTTGAGACAGTGTGAAGGATTAAGCCACCTATTTTGCTGTGCTGTTTTGGTAGGATGGACTCTGTCTCATGAAATTTCTTCCACATAGAACAAAATAACCTCAAAATCACAAAACTTCAAATATTGGTCACCCAAAATCAATTTATATGTGCTCTATGCTTTAGAACTCAACATTTTTTAAAAATGCACTTTTCCTCTGAATTTATTGGCAAGTGCAACATTCATTATTTGGCCTCAGGAGAGTACACTAATATTTAACTATATCCAGGTCTCCTCTAACAATAAAAAATGCTATAATTGATTGAAGTGAATAAAAATTATTGAAACACAAAGTTAAACACTTGAAGATAAAAAGTATATCAGCATGTTGAATAATGTATTTTTTTCTGATACATAGAGATAGGTAGAAAGAAAGAGAGAAAAAGAGATCCTTAACTGATTACCAAAGATATAAGGAAAGGCATTAAGAAGTGTAACATACTTTTGTTGAAGCAATGAAACTTCTGGCTTAGGAATCTATAAAATAGGCTGCAGGAAATGTGTAAATCCTACTGCCTTCTTGCCTTCATTATTTCAAATTATAAGTAATTTATCAATTGCATGGCTCTTACTCTGCATGTTGAGTTGTTTCTCTCCTATTGTTTTGAAGAATTTCTCTTTGTTTTTCAGCAATTTGACTTTGGTATATCTAGGTTTAGATATCTTTGTGTTTATCCAATGTAGGAATTGTTGAGCTTCTTGGATCTGTAAATTAATATTTACATCAAATGTGGGACATTTTTGAGCTTTATTTCTTCCAATATTTTTCTGCCCCTCCTTTTTTCTATCTGGCAGTCACATTATATCCATGTTAATATGCTTGATATTTTCTCACAAATCTCTGAATTTTTATTTTTCATAATTTTTTCTCTTCTTTCTTTCTCTTTCTTTCTTTCATTGTTTCTTTCTTTCTTCTTTCTTTTCTTTCCTTCTTTCTTCCTTTCTTTCTTTCATCAGTCTTGCTATGGTGCCCAGGCTGCTCTTGAACTCCTGGGTTCAAGCGATTCACGCACCTTGGCCTCTCACAGTGCTGTGATTACAAGCATGAGCCACCATGCCCAGCCTCTCACTAGTTTTAAGATTGAATAATTTTCATTGAGCAATTTCAAGCTTATTGATTCTTTTTTTTTGTTTTGTCAGGTTCAAGCCTGTCTGGTAAATTTTCTCTTTCATTTATTGTACTTCTCAACTCCAAAATTTCTATTTGGTTCTTTATTCAAGCATTCCTATATATTTACTGAGATTCTCTATTTTCTGAGTTATTGTCATCACAATTAAATTATTTAAGCATTGGGCCGGGCGCTGTGGCTCACGCTTGTAATCCCAGCACTTTGGGAGGCCGAGGCGGGCGGATCACGAGGTCAGGAGATCAAGACCACAGTGAAACCCCGTCTCTACTAAAAATACAAAAAATTAGCCGGGCGTGGTGGCGGGCGCCTATAGTCCCAGCTACTCGGAGGCTGAGGCAGGAGAATGGCGTGAACCCGGGAGGCGGAGCTTGCAGTGAGCCGAGATTGCGCCACTGCACTCCAGCCTGGGCGACAGAGCAAGACTCCGTCTCAAAAAAAAAAGAAAAAAAAAAAAAAAAAATTATTTAAGCATTGTTTTCTTTACTTCTTTGAATATAGTTATAACAGCTACCTTGAAGTCTTTTTCCTTGAATCCAATATCTAGGTTTCCTTATAGATAGTGTCTTTTTTTAATCCCATGCACTAGTCACACTTTTAGGCTTTTTTTCATGTCTTAAGAATTTTTGTTGAAAACGACATTTTAGACAACATAGCAACTCTGGATTCTGACCTTCTTCCTCTGTGCTTTTATTGCTGCTGTTTAGTTCATTTGGTTGTCTGTTTAGAAACTTGTCAATACTAAATATGTGTCAAAAGCAAAAGGAAGAACTTAAATGGGCTCTGACTAGACAAATCTGAGAAATGTGAGCATCAAAATTAATGATGTAATGGCAATAATATAATACGTTAAAATTGATACGTTCATGGAAAAAGAGGGGAGAGTTCTTAAGAAAGTCCTGATTTCTGACAAGGATGTGGAGCAACAAGAAATCTTGTCTTTTGCTAGTGGGAATGCAAACTGGTATAGTCACTTTGGGAGACAATTTGGCAGTTTCATATACAATTAAACATAGACGACTGATACAACCTAGCAAGGGCACGTTTAGGTATTTATCTATCTGGTTTGAAAACTTATGTCAACCAAAATTTTGCATTTGAGTATTTACAGCAGTTATCTCCAAAACATGAAAGTGGCTAAGATGTGTTTCAGAAGATGAATGGATAAAACACCCTATTATACATCAATACAATGGAATTAAATTCAGTAATAAAAAGAAATGAACACAATGACATTAATAAATTTTTCATTTATATTGCTAAGTGAAAGAAGCTTGTGTGAAAAGGTTACATATCGTATCATTCCATTAGATGACATTTTGGAAGAGGCAAAACACCTATCAGTAGTTTCCAGGATTTTAGAGAGCATTGTATAAGTGAAGCACAGGAGATTGTATTTTAGGAGTGTAAAACTCTTGTGTGATTGCTGAATTTGTCAAACATGCAGAACCTTAAATCCAAAACGTAACATTTAATGTATGCAAATGTAACTTGGGAGGTCAAGGGATCCCAGGATGGAATACAAATTGTGGGAAAATAATTTAATTGTATTACAAATGTGTGACATCACTGAAGGAATTAGGGTGAAAAATTGCTCACCCAAGTGACTTTGGAGATAAGGGGAGACAGTAAGACTGAAGAAAACATGAATTGTGCATAAGTGCTATACTCTAGTTGGTGAAGTTGTTTCTCATAGGTCTATGAGTTAGTAATTCTGAAATCACTATATATACATACTTGGACTGAACAAACACATGAACAAATTATAGATACTGGAAGCCTTTTTTTCCCTTACAATCAAAGGAGCAGGAGTAGAATGAACCTTTTAATACCAAATTAAGTTGGAGACATCAGTATAAACTCATGTTTAATTTAATAATGATTAAAAACTGATAGATATAGAAATACTTATAAATAGGTATGTGTACACAGGGCATAATAGAAACAAATTTCCAAGTTGTGTCACCTAAAAAACCTTAGAAGTAATAATACCCCAGTAGCAATGAGCATACTGAGAACCTAGTATGATCTTAGTTTCTAACAGAAAAAATAGAGCTCCTTGGAAGAAGTCTAGGGTAGCAAATATGTAAGATAAGCCTAAAGCATCTAGTAATACCAGATAGCAAGGAAGTGCTTAAAAAACAAACCAATGACATCAGCCTTGGGAAAGAATGTATGACAAAGTTCTCTAAAGCAATTGCAACAAAAACAAAAATTGACAAGTGGGACCTAACTAAATTAAAAAGCTTCAGCACATCAAAAGAAACTATCATTGGAGTAAACAGAAAACCTACAGAATGGGAGAAAATATTCTCAAACTATACCTCTGACAAAGGTCTAATATCCAGAAACTACAAGGAATCTAAATAATTAAACAAACAAATATCAAATAACTTCATTAAAAAGTGGGCAAAAGACATGAACAGACACTTCTCAAAATAAGACAAACAAGTGGTCAATAAACATATGACAAAATGTTCAACATCACTCATCATTAGAGGGATGCAAATAAAAACAGCAAGGAGATACCATCTCCGTGACAGAATGGCTATTAGTAAAAAGTCAAAAAAAAAAAAAAAAAAAAAAAAAAAAAAAACAGATGCTGGAGAGGCTGTGGAAAAAAATGAATGCTTATATGCTGTTAGTGGGAATGTAAATCAGTTCAGCCACTATGGAAAGAAGTTTGGCAATTTCTCAGATAACTTAAGACAGTACTACCATTTGACTCAGCAATCTCATTACTAGGTATATAATAAAAAATAAAATAAATTACTCCACCAAAAAGACACATGCTCTAGTATATTCATTGCAGCACTATTCACAATGGCAAAGACATGGAATCAACCTAGGTACCTATCAATGGTGGATTGTATAAAGAAAATGTGGTACATGTACACTATGGAGTACTATGCAGTCATACAAAAGAATAAAATCATGACCTTTGCAGCAACATGGATGCAGCTAGAGGCTATTGTCCTAAGCAAATTAACACAAGAATGGAAATCAAATGCTTCATGTTCTCACTTATATGTGGGAGCTAAATATTGGGTACTCATGGTTATAAAGATGGCAACAATTGACACTAAGGACTACTAGAAGAGGGAGGGAGAGAGGAGAGCAAGGGTTGAAAAACTACCTATCAGGTACTATGCTCACTACCTGTGTGATAGGATCAATCATAACCCAAACTCAGCACCATTCAATATACCTATGCAATAAACATTCACAGTTCTCCCAGAATATAAAATAAAAGTTGAAATTATAGAAAAGAATGAAATATGTCAAAGAAGTACAGGAGCCAAGTGAAATAGCTCTTAGTGACAAAGCTGGAACAAATTGAGTGAAAAAATAAATAACATAGAACTGAGCTCTTACCTAAAGTAAAAATAAGTATCTATGAGTTCATACTTGGGAGGCTGAGGCAGACAGATCACCTGAGGTCAGGAGTTAGAGACCAGCCTGGCCAATATGGTGAAACCCCATCTCTACTAAAAATACAAAAATTAGCCGGGCATAGTGGTACATGCCTGTAATCCCAGCTACTCGAGCGACTGAGGCAGGAGAATTATTTGAACCAGGGAGGCGGAGATTGCAGTGAGCTGGGGTCACGCCACTGCACTCCAGGCTGGGCAACAGAGTGGAACTCTGTCTCAAAAAAAAAGAACTCAGAAAAAGAACATTACATAAAAACTAAATAAACCAGCTAATGTATGGACTATATTTAGTGTCAATAGTCAATTATTAATGATCAAAAATGTATCATCTAATGCAAGATATTAATATCAAAGCAACTGATTATGATAAGTGAAAGAACTCTGTACTATCGTGGAAGGTTTTCTGTAAATATAAAACTATTCTATAATTTTTTTTAGAAAAGAAAACATGGGGTAAACTTTAGTAGGAAAAAGTATGTTCACGTAGTTCAAAGGACTGCCCCACTAATTGTTTTTCATTATAAAGAAGTAAAGGTATCTTTTTGATGGAGAAATCTAGAACATACCAACTTAAGCAAGTGATGAATTTTTTCATTGCCAGAAATTGAAAAATTACATGCCATATGCTTTTTGATGTGCTATACAGAGAAGGATACAACATCATTTATGCTGTGATTTTGACAAAAATATCTACTA
The DNA here is from genome assembly GCF_009828535.3 of Hylobates moloch. Classification (NCBI taxonomy): domain Eukaryota; kingdom Metazoa; phylum Chordata; class Mammalia; order Primates; family Hylobatidae; genus Hylobates; species Hylobates moloch. The sequence goes on from NW_026652277.1 coordinate 36,072,026, forward strand.
TGAATTTAATTATGAAGAAAGTATTAGACAAAGTCCAACAAAGTGATATTTCACAAAAATAACTAAAATTTCTTAAATATGTAGAAGCTTTACTAGCTGGAGGAATGCAAGTTAAAGTATTAACTTTTTTACTTATTGGTAATATTTTATATAGAGTTTTTGGAAAGGGCTTCTTAGAGTACTAAGTGGCTTTAGTTACATAAATCTAAGGATCTCTTGAGCAGGATCTCTATGACTGAGTGGGAGAACAGAATACATGCTTTGGTGAGTTAATGTTTTCCTGCATAAGTAGAATGAAAAACAAAAAACACAACTCTTTCTAAGAATTTGGATTGGGTAAATCAAAGATGATCAGGCATAGTGTCAGTGATGTGAACATTTAGAATTTAAAGTTTACCTAATCCTAAAGCATTGCATTAACTCTAAATATGACTATAACCAGAAGCTTTCTTCCACTTCATGGTCTAGATATAAACAGTCTTTCAACGATTTTTTCTCTGCTCCTACCATAGTCAATGTAACCACAGAGGAACTGAACATGTGAACAATTATGGAGCATAATATTTTTTGTAAAATGGAAGTGATTATTCATCTTTTAAAAATATAAACCTGACATAACTTTTTAAATATAAAAATTAATTTTGAATTAACATAACAGAATGACCAGCCATGAATATTATGTCTTACTAGAAAGGTAAGGCATTATTCTGTAACATCATTTTATCTGGCTAGGCAGCAGAGTTTGTAGTTTTTTACTCTGAAACATTTTCTTAATTGGATCATTAATATCAGCTATTGGTTGTAATTTTAAAATGCTCTATACAGAGAAAAATGTAAAGACCCCTTCCCACTACAATGTTTTTGTCTTATTTTGTTTTCAGTATTGTCAAATTTCAGTAAGTCTGTTAGAAAACCTGTATGTTTTACACATGCTGTAAATAATCTGATCCTGTAAAGTAACAGATATGTGTTCTTACTATCAAGTACTACAATTATATCGCTTTGTTTGAAGTGAGCTTTCTTCTTTCTTCCAACTTTGTGATCTCTTTCCAAGTACATACCAGAGCCTCCCTAGAATGGGTTGACTGAGTTATTTGACTTTGCCCTAAGCTTTCCAAGGCCCCCTGTGGCTGGTTGTAAGAGGCATTGGGAAAAAAAGAAAAATGCCTTTTGCCAGCTAGTACTGAAGAGAGAAATAACACAGACACCTTGAGACTTATGTTCAATTAACCTTCCTGCCTCCCAGCATTTCCACGGCAAAACTACTAACTTCCACAAAAGTTATCAGCAATTCAGCAAATATTTACAGGACTCCTAGTGGGGTGGGAGACATTCTGCTAGGGCCAGAAAGGGAGGAGTAAAGGGGAGGAGGAAATTGATTAAGAGAGGGGGAAAGAGTCTAAAAGTCTGAGTTTGGAAGTTAAAAAAAAAATGCGTTAAAGACTTAACTCTTTCCTATATTGATCTGTGAACCTCAGTAAGTTAACATCTATAATTATTTTTTCTCATTTGAATAAGGCAAGTGGGATTTATGTAAAACCAAATGAATACCATTTTAGTTTCAAATAAATCAATAACAACAATTCAAGTTAAATTTAATAGAATTAATAAGTGTAATATTTAAATATTACAAATTTATTGCCTACTAACTTGTGACTGAGAATAAGAATTTAATCGAACTAGTTCTGGGAAGCAAATCAGACTTTGGAAAGATGGATAAAATTTCCTGAGAGGAGACAAGTCATATAGACTGAACTATATAGGGATCAAAATTCTAGGTTTTCTGGTGAAATTGAATTTATACATTTACATTATAGACAGGTTAGCTATGAGTGCCTGAATGGTGTGCCAAAGACTGATCATAGCATTATTTTATTGAATGACAGTCTGGGGGGCCAGTCAAATATTTGATAGCAAAATATAAAAGAATAAGAAATAAGTGGTTAAAAGAAGCACAAATTACACACAGAGAAAAAACCTGGAATAATTTGTTCCAGTTGATATGGGAGGGATTATCAGGAAAGGTTTTATGGGATAGGTGGCACTGAGTTGAGTCTTAGAGATAACAGTGTTGATATCTAAGGCAGAGAAGGGGTAAGGACTTGATCAATGTCAATTCTGTGGGCACAGGATGTATTGAAGAAATATGGAAGTATTGAAGAAGTATGGAAGTATTAAAGAAATGATAGATATGCCAGAGAGTCACAGTATGTTAATGTGATCAAGAATAAGTCTATATGTACAGAGGGCAGAGAATGTTGCACAGGTAACCTATGCAGAAAGCCAATATAAGGAAAAAAAATGAAGCCTAAGGACTGAACCCTGGGGAATATCAACATTTGGAGTTTGAGAAAAGATATAGATCTGGCAATGAACAATGAAAATAAAACATCTATAAAATAAGAAATAAATTGGAGAGAAGTAGAAAGTAAAAAACAAGAAGAAAGTAAAGAATGAAAAGTGAGTATCTGTATCAAATACTGCTAAGGTTTGAGTAAAAAGGAAACAGATAACTGATAGCCAATTTAGCAAGATGGATGTCTTTAGTGATTTAAAAGGGTTGGTTTAATTGGTTGTTCTAGCTGAAAACCTCTGCCAGTTTCTAGAGATAAGAAAGTGGAGAAATTCAAGACAGAAGGTATTAACTGGCAACTTTCCCATAAGATTTGATTATAACGTTGTGTTATAACCTTCTATACTAAAAGAAAAAGTTAAAAAATGGCTGTAAATGGAGGGAAGAGAGAAATTATAGTCTGCATGTATGCTGAGAGTAATCATCATCTTTGACTTGGCTAGAAAGAGTGCTCTAAAAATATTTGAGATTCATGTTGGAAATCAATGTAGCAATAGTCTAGGAGGGATATGATGTCTGGTTTGAACTACAGCATTGGCACTGGAAAAAGAGGAAAATGGAAATACAAGTAAGACAATGTAGAAATAGAATGACTAAAGTGTGGTGATTGGCTTTAGAGGAAAAGAAAAGTGGTAAAGATAATGCTACAATATTTAGCTTTTGTGATTTGGTTGATGCCATAGTTCAGAAACAAAAGGTAGGTAGTAATAGGTGTCAGTTGAAGTGCACGCCTGGATTAGAACAATGCCATAACCTCTGAGATCAGCCTCACTTCACTTATGAGCTTACAATGGTCAGGTGTCTCTCAAATGGCCTAAAATTAGCTAATTAGAGGAATTCTCTCTGATTTTGCAAACTGGAACTAGGAAAAAAGATCCAGTCAAAACTTCCAAATTTGAAGCTCAAATATGAATCCTTTGGACTAAATATTTGTCCTTCTCCCCGCCCTGCAAATTTATATGTGGAAGCCCTAATCCTCTATGTAATCTTATTTGAAGCTGGGGCCTCTGATAGGTTACTAGGTTATGAAGGTAGAGACTTCATGAATAGGATTAGCACCTGGATAAGAAGAGACACAAGAGAGATGATCTTTTTCTCTCTCCATCATGTGAGAATAACAGCAAGATGCAGGCTGTCTGCAAACCAGGTAGGAGACCCTCACTGGGAACCAAATCAGTTGGCACCCTAGTCTGGAAATTCCCAGCCTCCAGAACTATGAGGAACAAATTTCTGCTGTTTAAGCCATCCAATCTATAATATTTTGTTACAACAGCCTGAGCAGACTAAGACAATGAAAATCAGGAGTTACTGGCAATCACCTTCCTTACCCTCTGAAATGAATGGGTTTTATTGGACTTCATAAAACTGACACTTATAAACAAGGTGGGAGAACAAGGATACAGACACTTAACTATTGTTATTCTAGTCACACCCAAGTATATGTCCAATAAATTCCTCTTTAATCTAAGTTAATTTTAGTGGAAATTCTTTGTAACCCAAAAAGGACATACTGATTGAGTAGTATGATTTAACAAGCTAAATTTTTCAAATATTATGTTTGAGATATCAACAATAGCTAGTGGATTTTAGAAATTCAGACCTGGAATTCACATATGAGTTCAGAACTGCAGTTTCATACTTTAGACTATCGAGGATATAATCAAACTATTGGGCAAGAACTATACTCTAGTTGTGTATATAGGCATGGTAGGAATATTTTTAAATGTGTACATTGAATCATATTGTAAAATATATACATAAAAAGAATAGCGGACTAAAGCCTATGGAAGATAATTTTAAGAAAAGTAATCAGAGATGTAAGGAGACCAAAAATACAGTTGTCATAGAAAGTGAGGGCATGATAATTTGGGGGAAGCAAATGTACTTTAGTGTGTGAGATTTTTTTCAAAGAGGTGATGATCACTATCACAGAATCACAGTGTTTGATATTTGAGAGGTTAATGACCTTTGAGAAAGCAGGTTTGGAGAGAGAAGATTATTAGGTTAAGTTAGTATATGCATTGGCAAAGAGGAGACAGTAAGCAAAAAGTACATTTTTAAGTAATATTAAGAACAAGTACAGTAACTAAAGGGAAATTCAGAGTGGAAGAAAAATATTTTCCACCCTGAAATATCTTTCCACCACGAATAAGAGTGATGCTTGAGCATATTTTTTAGATGAAAATAAGGAAAACGGGATAAAAGGAGAGATTGAACATGTAAAAGTATAACCAATAGAGCATGGATAAGATTATCAATATGAGAGGGAGAATTAGCCTTAGAAAGAAGGTGGGCCATGTCTTCTGTTAGAGGCAAGATGACCAACTGTAGTTAAAAGAAAGGTAGAGAGATATTTTAAGGTAAAAAAGTGGGGGAATGCCTGCTTTGAGGACCACAATTTTGAGAAAAGTGACCAGATATAGAAACATGAAAATACTGACAAGGATTTACGTCATCTACAGTAGCAAATAGAGTAGAGAATTATCCAGAAATGAACATGGTATGCCACTTTTTTTTTTTCCTGGAAGCTGACCCTTGATTTCCAACTGATTCAAAAGATAAAATATCCAAGGACTGTGCCATAAAATGATACTAAGAGAGAGAACATACGCTGGAATTTGTTTTGTGATCTATCCTGAAGAGGGTGTCTCTGAATCCTATGCCACAAGGAAAGCCTGAATTTCTCAGATGTGAGTGAGCCTTTCTAGAACGTTACCTTCGTATATGAATAAGAGAAAAGGACTATGAATTTGCTGATGAAAGTCTTTCCATAAGAGAAGACTGATGTTTAGAGAAAATTGATAGCTCCTACAAGGCTACCAACTTTGTATTGCCCTATCCTTACAATAAGGAGTTTCTGGAATGAATCACTATCTTCATTTACAATAGAACAGTATTATGGAGCTTGGTATACTAGAAACACTTGCTTCAGAGGATTTTAAATGAATATACATGCATATAAAATACCATCCGTTTACAAGTTATGGATCACCTTCAAGTTTACTGCTGGTTCTTTGTTTGAACCCTGAATCAACAGAAAAGCACATTTGCTCTCCAGGCTGTGACTCTGATACACGGAGACATCGTAATTGCTCCACATTCCTGAGTAATCATTTTCTGATGGGTTTATTGCCACCTCTGTCTTATCAGGGCATGGCACTGTTACGGACCCTGGTGATAAATTACCCTTTAGAGAGGGATAAGACTGTGCCACTTTAACAAGTGCAGTAAAGCACTTTTTATATTAGGAGAGTTCAGTGCATTTCCCATTCATCATACATCCTCAGTGATTTTACACAGATTTTACACTGTTGATTAGCTCATTAGTGGGGTTAATTGGATACATTAACTGGCAGAATTACAGCTTGACTATGAACCAGAGGCTGCAGCATTATAAATGACAGACAAACCACAGACATGCATGGCCAGCCTGAAGGAAGTTCTTCTCTTTGATTAACTTTCATTAGATTTTAATTCTTTCCCCCTCCCACTCCTGTAACTGACTCTACATGAATATTTACTATGGATTGGGTAAGTGAATAGATGACATTAATACACATTTCCAATCCTGTTCTCTCCTTCTAAAGTAACTCTCTGATAAATAATAAGAAAAAGTACAATTTAGAAAAGTGATAGAAATAGCCTATGGGAAACCAAGAAATGATGATTGTCTAGAAATTTAATAAATTATCTTCTTATGAAAGCTATGTTTTTATTGAATTGTTGATTATACATAGTGGGAATTAATACTTCTCTCATGGGCTCTACATCAGAATCACAGGGAAAGCATTTAAAAATACAGATTCCTAGACCCTCCCCTTAACCTATTAAAGTAAAACTTCTAGAGGTATGTTCAGGAATCTTTATAATTAAGCAATTCCCTAGGTGATTCTTACACAGTGAGTTTGGCACTGTGGTTAAAATAGCATGTCAGTTTGCATTAAACATCAAGCAGTGTGGAGTATTGACTTAATTAAATGAATTAAAGAGATGTGTTACCATTTGAAGAAAGGCCACGAAACAAGACAAAACTTTCTTTGTACATCAAATTCACTACCAGATACAGAATCTAAAGTGTTCGTGGAACTTTCTAAGGGGGCTCTTCATCTATATTCCCTTTTTTTTTTTTCTTATTCTTCTTCTACTAGTTATCACTGCCATTATGAAAAGAAATGTTTGGTTTTATTCTTTTCTTAAGAAATTATAGTTGCCTCAGCGAAACTTCAAGAACGAAGCCGCGGACCCTCACAGTGAGTGTTACAGCTCCTAGGGATGATGTGTCTGGAGTTTGTTAATTCAGATGTTCAGATGGGTCCAGAGTTTCTTCCTTCCCGTGGATTCGTGGTCTCGCTGACTTCAGGAGTGAAGCCGCGGACCTTCATAGTGAGTGTTACAGCTCTTAAAGGTGGTGCGTCTGGAGTTGTTTGTTCCTCCTGGTGGGTTCGTGGTCTTGCTGACTTCAGTAGTGAAGCTGCAGACCCTTGCAGTGAGTGTTACAGCTCATAAAGGTAGTGCAGACCCAAAGACTGAGCAGCAGCAAGATTTATTGTGAAGAGCAAAAGAGCAAACCTTCCACAGTGTGGAAGGGGACCCAACCAGGTTGCCGCCACTGGCTGGGGTGGCCAGCTTTTATTCCCTTATTTGACCCTGCCCACATCCTGCTGATTGGTCCATTTTACAGAGTGCTGATTGGTCCATTTTACAGAGTACTGATTGGTGCATTTACAATCCTTCAGCTAGAGACAGAGTGCTGACTGGTGCTTTTTTACAGAGTGCTGATTGGTGCACTTACAATCCTTTAGCTAGACAAAAAGTGCTGATTGGTGCATTTACAATCCTCTAGCTAGACAGAAAAGTTCTCCAAGTCCCCATTTGACCCAGGAAGTCCAGCTGGCTTAACCTCTCAACTGGAGGCAGAGCTCAGTTGGTAATGCTTCATCGCCTACCACTGACCTCCTACTGTGCAGCCTGGTTCCCAACAGGCTACTGACTAGTAAGGGTCCATGGCCCGGAGGTTGGGGACCCTTGGCTTAGAGTAGGTTATAGTATAACCCTGAGTTTGGACTCAATGAAAAGCTTCAAGTTGAAGTTTTAATACCTGCCAAGAATTTGAGGTATAGTGTGTGTAGTGTTGTCCTATTTCTACACTTCCCTGAAATTTGAGGTATAGTGTGTGTAGTGTAGTCCTATTTCTACACTTCCCTGAAATGATATGAGCTCTCTTTAGTATTTGGGGTAAAACAAAGTTGAGTTCAAGAAATACATACTCATATAAAACAAAAAATTCGGCCGGGCGCAGTGGCTTACGCCTGTAATCCCAGCACTTTGGGAGGCTGAGGCGGGCAGATCACGAGGTCAGGAGATCGAGACCATCCTGGCCAACACGGTGAAACCCCGTCTCTACTAAAAATACAAAAAATTAGCCGGGCATGGTGGCAGGCGCCTGTAGTCCCAGCTACTCAGAAGGCGGAGGCAGGAGAATGGAGTGGACCCAGGAGGCAGAGCTTGCAGTGAGCCAAGATCACGCCACTGCACTCCAGCCTGGGCAACAGAGCGAGACTCTTTCTCAAAAAAAAAAAAAAAAAAAAATTCTTTTCTTTCTTTCAATTTATTTTAGAAATGGAATAAAAAATCCAAATATATAAAGTATTAGGCACTGGTATTTTATAATCCCTACTCTTAAGCTACCTTGAGTTGTAACTATAGCTTGAATATAAAAGACCTTTAATGTCAAAAGCATTTATGATACTGCATATGCACTAGGATCAAGTTGCAAATACAAAGTTGAATAAGAGACAGTCACTGCTCTCAAGGATTTATACTTTAGAAGATGCTTTTTGCCACAAATAGTGCCAGCCTAAAAAGTGTAGAGAGCTTAAAACAAACACTATTAGTGAAAACTGGCATTCGACAGTGTTATCCACATATGTAGTCAGCATATGTATCTACTTAACAGTCCTCTGAGAGAAAGGAATTAGAACATCCAGCATAGCCGGATAATAATTCATGCAGTATTGAGACCAAACAGCCATTTTGTGTATATTCCACTCCAGTGTTTTCTTCCAGAATTGTGAATGCCATTCTGTCTCTCATTGCTGGCTCTGTGCTGCCCTAGATCACAGTGCTTCTTGAAGGCTGCTAGGGAATGAACAATTTTGTTTCTATTCCCAGGATAACATCTGTAGGAAAACAACTCAGGCAGATATGTTCAGTTATGCAAGCAAATACCACTTTCTTTTTATCTTCAGAAAGTTATTTGATGCATGATTATGCAGCACCTGCCAAGATGTTATTGGGTGTTTCTTTCCCCTTAGGAAGATGTAGTTCTGATGACCCTAATTGTATTGGAAAGAAAAAGGGTCATGATTAGATGGTTATAGTCTCTCATTGGAAGGCAGATTTCTAGTTGAGACTTTTTATTTTCACTACAGCTTGTTCATGTAAATGAGAAAAAAATGCCACACTCACACAAATCCTCCAAATAAAATAACACATACTCAGTATATCAATCTGGATTTTATCTTCCTCAAAATGGATTCATCTCTACAAAATATCCAATCTTTCCAACCCTTCCACTTTCTGTTGTAATTAAACACCTTTTAACATAAATTACTATATTTTACTACGTTAATTGCACTTACTTTTTATTCTTTTGCCTTACTGTGAAAAACATTTTCTTCATTACAAATAGAGGACTGAATATTTAAAGCTTTGCTATGTCATCTCTTTTACTACCTATATGTGCTTATTAGCCATTTCATAACCTGTGAATTGCTTACATTCCATCATATGCCTCAGTGGAGACTGCTGATCCTGTCTTTGCAGTGCTCCATGATCATTTCATGGAAATTGGATAAAACAATTCCAATTATATGCAATTTCTGTCTCACTTGAATTCTTCTCTAGATAGGCTAACCTTCTCACTAAAATGTGCTTAATTTGTTCTCCTCTTCACTGTATGGAATCCCCTCTTGGCTTAACATTTTGCAATTGGCCCTTGAGATTCACTCTCCACCCTTCTTTTTCTTACTCTGTGCACCAGTAATTGACTTTTCTGTTCTGCAGCGCTAGACTTCTTTTTAATACTTACATTTAATTTTTCTCAGTAGAAAACTCCAATGAGAGATGGGTGGCTGTGCACAGAAAACTGCCATTGCATTTAAATATCTCTATTAGCTTGTGATTACCAGTGGCTGGTTCCTTTACTGTGAGCCACAGCTGCAGTTGGGAACCCTTCTATAGATGTAAGTCCTGCCATGTTCAATCCTAGGAGAGGCAGAGGTCGCTAGCTCTTGCCAATCCATCTGATACTTCACCTTCCTTCTTGATCTCCCATAAGTGTGTCTATGCAATTGTAAAATGTCCTTTATTAAACTCTTTTCAATGACCTTTTTTAAGTATGAAATATATATTTCCTGCTAGATCTCAGCTAGATACATGCCCTGCCTCACCCTAACCAACATCAACAAAGACTGAGAACAGAACAAATGAAAATATTGAAGGGCCAGGTACAGTGACCCACGCCTTTAATCCCAGCACTTTGGGAGGCTGAGGTGGGCAGATTGCTTGAGGCCAGGAGTTTGAGAACAGTCTGGCCAACATGGCTAAAACCCATCTCTACTAAAATTATAAACATTAGCCGGGTGCAGTGGTGCACATCTGTACTCCCAGCTACATCGGGAAGCTGAGGCATGAGAATTGATTGAACCCGGGAGGCCAAGGTTGCAATGAGCCAAGATCGCGCCACTGCATTCCAGCCTGGGCAACAGAGTGAGAATCTGTCTGAAAAAAAAAAAAATTAATTAATTAATAGCAGATTTAAAAAGACAAAATATGGAAAGACTCATTAAAGAAACAACAGAACATATAAGAAACAAGTTTAAATTTTTAAGTGGAAAAAATATGAATAACCACCACGGGAAATGGGTAAGCAGTGCATGGAATCTCTTTCTTATAACAGCAGGTAGTTCTAAAATTATCTCAAAATTAAAGCTTAATTGTAAAAATCTATTTTAGAAGAAGAAAAACATGATTTTACTTTGAAAGTATTGCTACTCAGGGTAAAAATAAAAGACCCCAAATAATAACTTTTCATCATATCTTTAAACTCTAAACCATAGTATTGACACTATTTTCAAAACTCCGTAAGAGTTGTCTATTTTTTTTTACCTAGAATCTGCCTCTCATTACCTTTACAGATTATTTGGTAAAGGTATTTTCAGGAAATAAATAAGTGGCTATTTTTATCTTTTAAGTATTAAGCAACTAGTAGCAATATTTTATATATTAGGGATATCAATGAGTAACCATGGCCAGTCTATGTAGGGCCTTATAGAACTTGATATAGATTTAGAATTTTATTATAATTTGTGAGTAAGGTTAAGATTAAGAGTAAAGTTTGCATTAGAAGTAGCCTATAATCTTTGTTTATTCTATCATTTACAAAATAATATTTTTCATATTATGTAATTTACTGTGAGAATTTTGATTTATGATTTGAGCTTACCTAAATTTCTTAAATAAGTTTTTGCCACCTCCAGATAATACAAATATTCTTATACATTTTTCCAATATGTTAATACTTATTTTAACTTTACATTTAGAACTTCAATACATCCAAAATTTATTATTGTATAAGGTAAAAGTTTATATATTTTTTTCTTAATAGACTACTGGGCACCCTAGAGTCATTTTTGAAACACATTTGTCTCCTACTTGTTTGGTCATATTATTATATTATTATTTCCACATAAATACTTTGATCAATTTCTTTACTTTCTATTTTTTCCACTGACATCTTAGACATTTACTATACAAATATCACACTATTCTGATTCAAGCAGCTTGGCAGCCAATGGTCAGGTACCTCTTCACTATTTTTTTTATTATTTGTTTAGGGATTTCATATTATTTTTCCATATGAACTTTAAAATAATTTTCTATTTTAAAAATGTCCATTGTAATTCTGGTTGATATCAAATTAACTGTGTATATTTATATAACCAGATGACTATTTTTACAATATGATGCCTTTCCTTCATTGTATGTATTCATTTATTCAGGCATCTATTTTCCCAAAAGTGCATTTCACTTATTATTTTTGTGCGTGTGTGTGTGTGGGCCCATGTAATATTTAAATTAAGCTTTTGGTAATAGGATTAGGCCAGCGGTTTGCCTCTTAAGTGTATGTTAAAATTTGCAAGTAATACTACCTTGGCTTTGAAAATCATTTTAAGTCTTGAAACGTTCAATCTTTTGTTGCTTTTTGAACCAGTTATTATCATATATATTTTGCTAGGAAATCATCAAAGATGTCATAAATGTGCACAGACTATCATTTATAGTAATTTAAATCACTTTCATGTTTGTAGTTCTATCCAGTTTCTCAATCCTTAGGTTTGTATGTATTCTTTTTCTCTCTCTTTTGTTTTGTTTTGTTTTGTTTTTTGTTTTTTGTTTTTTGTTTTCTGAGACGGAGTCTCTCTCTGTTGCCCAGGCTGGAGTGCAGTGGTGCGATCTCTGCTCACTGCAACCTCTGCCTCCCAGGTTCGAGCGGTTCTCCTGCTTCAGCCTTCTGAGTAGCTGGGACTACAGGCACGTGCCACCACACCCAGCTAATTTATTGTATTTTTCATTAAAGACGAGATTTCACCGTGTTAGTCAGGATGGTCTCGATATCCTGACCTCGTGATCCACCCACCTTGGCCTCTCAATTTTCTCTCTTTCATAATAACACTTTATAAGGAAAGAGAACATGGATTATACCAGAATTTTGTAATAGTTTAGTTTCTACTTTGAAGCTAATCTAAGCTTTTACCATACTCATTCAACTCATTATTTTTGGTTTATTTTGTTGTTCTTTTTCTATTTTCATAACTAAATAATAACATACATTTTCTATTATTTCTGAAAAAAGTATTTAAACAAATATGATTTATTTTTATCAGGAGCTTTGATATGTTGTCTTAAAAATGTCTTTTTAATTTAGATAGGTTTACATTTTAAATTGCTGTTTATTTAATATTCAGCTTATTTTTGTTGTTGGCTTTCCAGATTTATTACATGAAAGTCTGAGAACACGGCCTCTAAAATCCTTGCTGTTAGCATTTACTGAGACTGTGTTTGCCGCCAAGTATGAGATTTATTTTTGTAAGGGTTTCACAGACAAAAGAGAAGAATGTGTTCTTTCTCTATTGGTTCGGACATTCTCTTACCTTTGGTTTACAGTCCAGTTTCCAAATTACTTTTTGCCTACTCTTGAAGTGACAGTGATTGTAAGGATGGGGAAGCAATTATGTGGGTGAGAGACAATACAGTCTGCATCAGTTGCTTCAGAAAGTGACATGCTGTTGTTGCCCATTGTGGTCCCTCAGCGATTCTGTGATTGCTACTGTATAATGTGATTTTAGCTGCTTTCCCTTCTGTTTGAATTAATGTTTCTTTGTTGCTCTTAGCTAACGTGTTATTCAAATTCAAAACATTATTATACTTCTCTCTTTTCTATTTCAGATCAAATCTTATGACAAACCTGATTTCTACTCGTTTTATTGTCAGTCCCCTTAAGGTACAACCAGCAGCCTTCATGCTTTTAGAAAGAGCAAGGAAGCACAATTAGTTGAGCTGACACCTTAAAGGCTTACTGTTAAAAATATCTATAAATCAAAACTCATAAAACACATTAACATTTTTAAGCAAAATTCTCCCAAAGGCCACTTAAAGGAGGATAAATATGAGCTTTCTTTCCACATGTCTCACATCATTGCTTTTTAAATATTTTTCTCTTTGATATTTTGGAAGGGACAATCATGCCATTACATGTCTGCTTTAGAAAAGCCATTTTAAACAACTAATGTGAGAAAAATCAATCTGAACTCGCAATCCATTTTAGGCACCATTATATAAAACGTCTGTCTGCATATAACATATGTGCCCATGTTTAAGATGCTTGGAGAAATGTACTACATCCATAAAAGATATAGTTGATGTAAAAGTATTGATCTTGCAAAATGTAAGGGGTAAAAAGTGTATTACTGAGTGGATATAATTTCTAAAAATTACCTAGCGAAAATTCAAGAATAATGGTTTATATCTGGGATACTTTTTCATGTAATTTCATTCACACCAATAAGGAATGGTTACCATGCAGCAATTCTTTCCAGTATTAATCATGAACACAAAGACGCACACACACGTGCAAACCCACATAAACTTGAAGGAACACATGTGTGCAATTGCACGCACCTAACTGTGCCTACACATACACTCACATAGACATACACACACATACATAACCTTGAATATCTCTAACTGTGGGGACCCTGTTGCCAGTTCTTTTCAAACTGAAATTATGCATAAGAAGAATTTTTTCCAAAAAATTCTAGGCCACCAGAGACTTATAAAAGCAAATGTCTTGGGAATAGGGACTAAGAATTTGTCTATACACTATCTTCCCCACCACCACCCCAGGCAGTATCATGCAAGGAGTCCCTGAACCTTTCTCATAAGCATGACAAACCTTGACATAATAATAAGAATGACATCTAAAATATAATTTATTGTATCTTGTTCTACTATTTAGCAAAATTTTAGTCAACTTTTCTTCTAAGATTTACACATTTTAAATGAAGAAACAAATAAGAGACCCTACTTAATAAACTCTAGTCCAGACCCTCTTTATTACTAGCAATGGAACTCTGCTTAAATTTCAGTTTTTCTGAGCCTCATTTTTCTTATCTGAAAAATGAGAATAATAAAATTCCTTCTCTTCCTTATAAGCCTCAGCAAGTGAAGTGAACTAAAACATGAATATTTTTAACTGTAAAGCAGTAGACAACATTACTAACTTTTAAATAGCCGTATTAATATATTTTGACAATTCCCTTCCTTATCACTAGTAAATAAAAATTATAAATTTATATTCTGCCTGCTGGTTCAAAGAGCCAGAAAAATATATTTATCAAGGTGAGGTATGGTTGCTTTCTAAACAAAATCTTTCTAAAAAGCTTTCCACCATACAAAGAGAACATAGTTTTGTGAGAAGTGCACTGAACTGGGAATTAAAGTACAGAATTCCACTAATTACTTGATGACAATCAAAGATCTGATATTCTGCATTCTTCAAGTACCATTGAAATTGAAATCTGGAAATGTGGGTAAAGGTCTTTTTTTATTTTTAGAGTCAGGGTCTTGCTCTGTCACCCAGGCTGCAGTGCAGTGGCTTTTTGAAGCTCACTACAGCCTCAAACTCTTGGGCTCAGATGATCCTCAGCCTCCCAGTGGTCTTTGTAGACAGCCCGATGGAGTCTTATAGCACCGAAGATTAATTAAACAACGTCATTCAATTCTAATTAATTTCTGCGATTCAAAATAAATAAATAAATAAATAAGGTACAGAATTCCAAATCCTACTTTGGCCAAGAGTTAGCTATGGCGTTTGGACCAAATGGACTTATTTTTCTTGGGCTGATTTAGACTTAAATTGTTTCTATGTCATTAGTTATATCCATATCTACATTTACATTCATATAAATTTTAGATTAAGGACATGTAAACTCTTTGGTTAAACTATTATTAAATGTTGACTCAACCACAATTTTCATTATTCTCCTTTAAGAAAAACTGCTATTTTAAAAATCTCAATTGCTCCTTGTCCAAAAAATTAGAGGTGTGTTTATCTTCATTTTCACAGTGATTGTGCTCGTGATGATTCCAAAAATCACATTGTTGTTAATGTTAGTTAATAATAATTATGCTAGATCACATAATGATTTTAAGCTTTTGTCGTCTTGAGATAGAGTCTGTTTGCCCACTCCTTGACCCTGGGCAGGCTGTGTGTCATGCTTTAACCAATAGAAATGCAATAGAAGCAACTTCCTAGCCTATCTGTGACAAAAGCTTTCTTACTGCCATGTGACTAATCCCAGACTAATCTACTGAATAATGAGCGAACATAGGCAAGTTGTCTGCCCCCTCTCAATCCTCTGTTGCTCCAGCCACCGGTTACCCAGTCATCAGGGGCAGAGCTGTCCTCTGAACTGCAGCTCACTGCAAACGTCAATGAGACCAAATTGCCCCACTGAGCCCAACCCCAAATGCTGAATATAGAACTGTGAGCTAAATATAGTTTTAAGGCACTAAGTATTGGAGGGTTTTCTAAGCAAAACATCAATCAATAAATAGAGATAACCAGAAAAATAAAAAGAAAATATAACTGTGGATATTAACAAATGATAAGTTGATTATAAAATTTATATTGAAAGGCAAAGATACTAGAATAGACAAAACAAGTCTGAGAAGAACAAAGCTGGAGGAGTCACATAACTTTATTTCAAGACTTACTGGGAGGTTACAGTAATCAAGACAGTGTGGTAATGGATAAATAATAGAAACACAGATCAATGGGACAGAATTGAGAAATACTAACATAATTAACTGATTTTTCCAAAGCTGCAAAGTAAATTCAAAGGAGAAATAGGAATTTGGAGAAATAACTGATTCTAGGGCTGGGGCAGGAAAAATAAAAAATGAGTCTGGGGCAATTTGTAGTGACAGTCAATAAGAAAACGCTAAAAATAGAATCAGAGCATGCCAAAGAGATAGCAGAGCCAGTTTGAAAGCGCTTCCAATGGTAAAGCTGGAACAACTGAGCAACAAAATAAATAACAGCATTGAATTACAACTCAAAGTGTAAAATAAATATCCATAACTCCATGCTATATAAATAATTACTTGAATAAATAAATTGAATAGACAAATCAATAAAAAAGAATTTGGAATAGTTTATATAAAAACTTCCCATGAGGGGGAGTTTATTTTCCCCATTTCTTGAGTATAGACTGCACTTAGTGACTTATTTAAAAGATTAAAATTTAAAAAGCGATGGAAAAGTAGTTTATAGTGGAGAAGTTTGGCAAACTTTAACTTAACCAAGACATCAAGGTTACTATCACCAGAAATAAAATGTCATGTTTATAACATGTACCCCTGATACCATGTGATAAGAAGACAGCCACCCTTTAAAACCGTATTCTTCCCCATAACCCGCATCCCTAGTCTCACCAGCAGAAAAAAAAAAGAAAAAGAAAAAGAAAATTAGGGATATAATTCAAAACTTTCAGGATCTTTAAAAGTAAGGAAATATTGAGTAAATATCCAGGCAACAGGAGACTAAGGAGAAATGATGATTAAATGTAAGGTTGTCTCCTAGATAGGATTCTAGAACAGAAAAATGACATTAGTAGAACATTAATGGCAAATGAGTTGAATAGATGTGATTATAAAAAGGTAAACACAAGAGATCCTTTTAGTGTTCAACTGCTCTACATCCTGACTGTGGTTGTAAACACATAAACCTAAACATGTGATAAAATGGCATAGAAATAAATACAGACACACCAGTACAAGTAATACTGGGAAAATTTGAATAAGTCCTGTAAGATACATGTTAATATCCTGGTTGTGATATTGTACTATATATATATTTGCAAGATGTTGCCATTAGGGAAATCAGGCAAAGAGTACAGAGAATCTTGACACATTTTTTACAAATGCATGCAAATCTACAATCGTCTCAATTTTTAAAAAAAGTATAATTTTAAAAATTAATCAGAAAAAAAAGGATAGCCTCTTTGATTTTCACTTTGAGATGGGCACTGGTAAGTTTGGTGTTGTAAAACTGCACACTGTGCCACAGTCTGGGAGAGGAGAAAGCAGCTAGCCCAGCCAGAGTGTTCCACATGAGTTAGCTATGTGAGATGGTGGTTGAGCTACCCCATTAGGCATTAATTAAGTAAGTGATGTAAGAAGACTTTCCAGAAAGGAGGAATAGTGTGAATGGAACCATGTAGACCAGAAGTAGCATGACAGCATATTATGAGAGAGAAAAGTATAAGGACAGAGACAGTGAAGACTAAGACAAAAGCCAGGTAGCTGCCAGGCCACCAAGCATCTTTGATGTCACAATCAAGAGATTGGAGTTTTTATAGAAGTGATGAAGAGTCAATGGAATGATTATATATGGGATTTAAACAGTTTATTCTGGCTCTAATCAACAAATAATTGGAACTGGGGGCACTAGATTTAGAAATATTTGCTCAAATTTAATAACCAACTGAGATAATCTCTTTGAGCATGACAAAGATAAATGTTGATAACGAGGGAGTAGAAGGAGGATAGATTAAACATCTTCTGTTGTCTTTAAAGACACATCGATTACTTACAGATGGCTAAAGAATGAAAGTTACATAGAATGGGTTTTGCCTTAAGTGACTGGGTGTGAGGTGGGGCATTTGTCACAGGCAAATAACCCAGGAGGACCAGCAGGTCTGAAGGAAAAAAAAGTGGATTCAGTTTTAGCCTTCTGGCTGAAAGTGTCTAGCACAGCTCCAGCAGGATATAATGTCCCAGGAAATGGCCCACTGTTCTCTTTATGTCCAGATGTTCCCTAAATTTCTATCAGAGCACCTATAACATTTTACTTTATGTAGATTGATTTAAACCTGCTAAACTCAAAGCCCTCAAAATCAAGGGCTATTTTGTGTACCTTTTTATTGGAATCTAACACATTTTCTGGCACATGGAAGGTGTGACAGGATGTCAAAATGGGCTATTTCTGTTTCAGAATTTTTGAAAAGACTCACAGGCCAAGAACAATTGTTTCCATGCACTCCACATCCTAAAACAATGTTCTAGAGACTTTTGTAAGACGTATTAAGAGATTGTAATAAGATGTTGCCAGGATTAGCCCATTTCTCCCCTTTGTCCTTATTGTTGAAAAGGGGAGTTGGGTATTGTATAGAACAGGAAATGAGAATTTTGGGAGATAATTTTTTGGAAATATTTTTTGAAAGTGAATCATTGTTGGAATTCTGTGACATTTGCTCCTCCACCCGATGGAGAAGGATGAAGAGAATGTAATGTTTCTTTACTACTTCAAGTCAGGAGAGTGGGGCTTCACAGAAATTGTTTGGAGTGCCTAATACGAATTTTCTGAAGCTTGAGGGATTTGGATTCTAGAATTTGACTCCTACAGAATAAGTCAAAACGATAAAACACTTGAATTATATATATCTGAAATGTCAAAATAAAAAAAGGAAAAGAAAGATAAGCCTATGATGGAGAAAACCTTATTTTTCCTGATGGCAGGGAAAATACCATGTGTTTGGGACCTCATGAGAATTCTGAAATTAGTTGGCATAGGGTCATCTTAACAATAGCCCTGAAAGGGATAAAGGGTTTCCATCAGAGAGGTGATTACCTGCAGACCAATGGCTGACAGGGGTGGTCAAAAAAGGAGTAGATGAATGCAAAGGGAATTACAGGTACAAGTCCCTTCTGGAGGATCTCTGAGGCACTCACAGAAGCCCCATAAGAGAAAGAACCAAAAATTGTTTCTCTACCATCCTGCATATGTTGACACCAAATTCCAAGTTTAATAATCTAGTTAGGTCTTTAACATCTCTTATCTTTCTTCTATCCCCTGCAACCCAATAAAAACCAGCAAGGGAAGGTAGGATTAGAGAAGTGATTTCATAAATATAGTCCTGGAGCAGGAGAAGCACCAAAGAACTTGGTAGAAATCAAATCCTCAGGCCCCATAAGACCCTAGTGAATCAGGAATGCTAAGGGAGAGGCAAAGCAACCTGCTTAAAAATTCCTCCAGGTGGATCTGACTCATGCTAACATCTGATAATGACTGAGTTAGAGAAATGAAGAGCGGAAGGGGTTTCACTGCATCACACTTGCCCATTACAGGCCTGAGATGTAGAAGGAAAAGAGCTCCCAGACAGATCAAGAGGACATTTGAATAGGATATAAATGTTAAATAACTGAAATTGAGACCTTCCCTTTGTCCTAGGAATGACTCAAAGAATCGATAGTCCAGATGCAAGAGAAGAGGAAAGAATGAGTTTAGAGAGTGTGTTTGATAAGAAAAGGGGGAAAATATAGCCTTTTCCTGATTGTTTCCTGCAGAGTTTAGTTCATACAATAAACATGTCAGGAAGCTACCAAATATATGTGTACGTGTATTTGAGTAAGTTTATTATACAAGTCTGAAGTTCAAGCGAAAAGTCAGAAGAAGAGATAATGATTTTGCTGTCCATTGCATATGGATGCTTGTTAAATCCCTGAGAAATGTGGAGAAACGTAGAAACCATCAGGGAACAAAAGATAGGAGCCTGAAAACACCAATATTTAAATAAGAGCTGAAGGAAGAAGATCTCACAGGCAGATGGAAATAGAATTGTTAGAAATGCCAAAGAAAAGCTAAGAGAAAGTGGTAAAATACATGGCAAAGCAGAAGAGTCAAAGAAAAGAAATAAATTATGAACGGTTTAAATTTCCCCTGGAGACCAGAGAGTACATGTGAAAATGTGGATTATTTTTCTTCCCCAGAAGCTTAGCAGGTAACAGATGATAGGCCAGGAGTTGGAGCTGAGGGTAGGAGCAGAAGGAAAGATTCTAATTCACATGAGACAGAATATGGAGGATATTTATAAGGTTCAGGTAAAATAACCACAAGAATGGAATTGGAATGTTCCTAACACAAAGAAATGATAAATGCTTGAGATGAGGAATATCTCAATTATCCTGATTTGATCATTACACATTGTACGCTTGTATCAAGATATCACGTGTATCCCACAAATATGTACAATTAGTACGTATTCATAATAATTAAACAGTAATTTTTTAAAGAACCATTAGATATAAAGATGCTGAGCATGTAGGACAAGTGGTAGCAACACAGCAAGATCCAGAAAGGGTGGAGGAAGGGAGGGATAATGGGCACAGGGGAACAAGTTCGTTATTGGTTAAACAGCTGGTTGTTTAAACAAAATTTTATGATGGTTCTTTCACAACAGCAATTGAACGTCTATTAATTATTTAAGTGTAATATTTAGACAGTAGGTGGTTCTAGAAATTCTTTGCCTTTCATGAATCACCTAAAGTAGCACAAATTTAAATTATCATGAGGTCTAATGCTACAAAATATCAGCTAATAGTTCCTTATTATGCCCACGCACAGTGAATTTCAAATAACACTGAATTTTCCTGGCAGTAGCATCTATTTACCCCCAATTAGAGCTTCACTTATTATTTCCATACTGACACTAAATATGATAGATGAATCAGCCCATCTTGCAGTTTGTATTCACATGGTTCTCCCTTCCTTATGTATATTTTGGCATTTATGTATCTTACTGATGACTGGAGCAAGGGTTATGGCTGCTTATCAGGCAACTAAAAAACAGAAGGATTTATATAGAAATGTTCAACCTTAAAATTTACAGCTTTTACTTACCCAATAACTTATGAATTATTTAAACAAATATGTGTTACAATAGGTAGTTTAGCTATGATGACACAGCAAGGAACAGATATATGTGCCCCTTCCTCTTCGAAATTCAAAAATCACAAGAAAGATACAGGCAATTGAACAAAAATTATCAAATAGTGAGATGCACGCTAGGATAAGGTTACTTTCTAATACATAGGTGCACACATAGAGAATTGGTTGAGGACATGAGAGGGAACATTACAGAGGAAAAGTTGAGCAGGACACAAATACTAGAGGGTTTATATCAGCATTATACAGTAATATTATAGAGATTTAGTAATGAGAAATGGCTGCTCCAAGAAGGCAAGTAGGCCTAGAAATCATATGATAAATCTATAGGTATATAAATAAGTTAAGGATATGTTGTAATAACCTTAATGAAAACAATGGTCTTTATTATACTCATAGCAATGAGAATGAAGACACATATACAAATTATATATATATGATGCATGTACCACTGGTTGATCTTATCCAAGAAAGACAAAAACTTAACCCTTCAAACTTCTCCTGGGATTGGATAGATGGGTTCAAGATGCTATAGTTCATCTAAGGCATTACATGTCCTGGATAAAGAAAAGTGAGGATGGAACAAATTTATGGCTGGGTCTGGAGAAAAGGTCCCTCTACTATTTTGATCAATTTAATTGACCACTTAGTGCAAAATTATAGCGGGATTATTAGGAGAAGGTGAAGCTTATCTGGAAGATAGAGATGACTCCCAAATCATAACTGGCTCCCTTTGTGATTAAAAAGAAAAGTAGATGAACCAATAGGGTGGCATGCTGGGGTCATTAGCAAGTTAACCCATTGTCCCTCTACTTACACAATGAGTCTGTCTGCATTAAGGCATTGATCGTTCTATATGGAAGCTATCTCACAGACTCACAAATTTCAGGCACCAGTAGCACACCACTGTTCATAATGTGACATTCCCTTCCTTATCCATATAACACAATGCTGGTCTGACCAACATCAGGTAGGAAAGAGATAAAAGATTAGCAGTTTTTTCTTTAATCAAGCAAAATTTTTGTTTAAAAAATTACTTAAGACTTAAAGTAGTTGGGGTAATGACCAAGTTCAAAATATAGCCATGGGGATGGCTGCTGCAGGTGGAGAAACTTAGGAGCAAATTAGTCATCAGGAATATCTGGGTCAAGGAACTGGGAACCCAGTGTGTTATGTGTGGGCTTTTACATGGACATTTAATCACTCAGAATGATGGTAAACATTTGAATGGAGAATAAGACAAGAAAAAGCTAGGCAACAAAGTTATCAATGAGAGAGAAGAAAAGGTCAAGAACCATTGTTAAAGTCTGAGGAAGGGTCATCGACTACATAGCCAACTGGCATAAGCCTCAAAGAGCACTGGACTGGGTTTTACATGAGAAATTAGCAGCAGTGGTGCAGAAAAGGCAATGGAAATCTAAAGCTATACAAATCCCGCTTGATACTTACATGCTAGTGCAGTGTAGGAGAATAACTTCCTTTTGAATGTTCTACAGAGAAATTATATCCACCAGATCGCAAGATTAAACAAAAAGGATGAGTCTGTAATAAAGTTTAATCATGGAATGAGAGTTTCAGAATTCACAGTGGACATATTTGCGAGCAAAGACAGGAAAAAAGAAACGCTTGAAAGAGTATGCTGGTAGAAGCACAGGACAGAATGAATTATGAAACACATTATATTTTGGGCACTGGTCAAAAGTTTCAAGAATATGAAGAATGGTAAATAGGAAATTTTACGTAATAAGATACATTTATTAAGATGGTGTGCATGCAAAGAGAGTGCTATACAAGGTTGGTTGTAAAGAAAATAATAAAATGTTATTATATTAAAATTGTTAAAACTTCCGTTATCAGTTAAAGAACAAAATTCCCAAAGTGTCTTATATACCTTTAGTCGACTTATGAAGCCACTGCACTTATGGAGAAATATGATTAGAATACTCCAAGACAGATTTTCTCTAGTATTTGATAGTCATTAATCACACATATTATCATTACCTTCCCTATACAGATACAGAATTTTTTTTCTTTTAATTTCTTTTTTTTTTTTTTTTGAGACGGAGTCTCACTCTGTCGCCTAGGCTGGAGTGCGGTGGCGCAATCTCGGCTCACTGCAACCTCTGACTCCCTGGTTCAAGTGATTCTCCTGCCTCAGCCTCCTGAGTAGCTGGGATTACAGGCATGCACCACCATCCCCAGCTAATTTTTGTATTTTTAATAGAGACGGGGTTTCACCTTGTTGGCCAGGATAGTCTCGTCTCCTGACCTCATGATCTGCCCACCTTGGCCTCCCAAAGTGCTGGGATTACAGGTGTGAGACACAGTGCCCAGCCTTTTTTTTTTTTTTTTTGCTATTTTTATAGATCATCGCTTGACACAGGAAACAGATACTCTAATTCTATTATCATTAAAATTGTTGCTATGTAACACTTTTTATCTAGGGCAACTATAAAAATGTGAATACTTAATGTTGGGATTTTGTTATATGATTATCAATTTTGTACTCTGTCAAACAAATTATTTTGTACATTATAATATATTCAAGTTTTGAATTCCCAGAAACAATTTTGATAAAAAATATTTTAAGAGGGCAAGGCTCAGTGGCTCACAGCTGTAATCATAGCACTCTGGGAGGCCGTGGCGGGTGGATCACTTGAACCCAGGAGTTTGAGACCAGCCTGGCCAACATGTTGAAACCCTGTCTCTACTAAAAATACAAAACTTAGCAGTGGATGGTGGCTTCTACTTGCAGTCCCTTCCATTCAGGAGGCTGAGGAGGAAGCATCACGTGAGCCCAGGGAGGTCAAGGCTACAGTGAGCCATGATAGTGCCACTGCACTTCAGCCTAGGCAATAGAGTGAGACTCTGTCTAACAAAAAAGTATTTTCAAATATGGCAGTTCCAAAGCATATTTGATTTCTTAAAATGTAGATTGAAAACAATTTAATGTCATTCTTTATATATATTGGCTTTAATATGTTTTAATTTTTCCAGTTGAAAGAATTTTTCAGGATGAATAAAAAGGACTGAATGAACACTACATGTAAACAGTTTACATTTATTTTTTCCTACTGCACATTCTTCATATCACCATTGTAACAGGCAAGTGGATTGGCTGCTAGGGGAACATCATTGATGGCAGGTCCTTTTCTATGTAGTTCAGTAAATAATTGCCAGGGAACTTTTTGAATGAATTGACTTTTATGCTAGGTTAAGATAGCGGTATGATTTTATTTTATTTTATGTTATTTTTGCAGAACTAGGGTCCATTTTAGATAGCTATTTTAGGGATAAGTGATTCACTCTGCTCCCATAGATCATTCTAAACTCAGAACTTCTCACTTCTAGCTAAGTTAGTTTTGTGTATCCAGGAATAGCTTGGGAAGTTGGATCATACCCTCTCCTGATAGAAGGGATAGTAAAAATACTGGATAAATTTCATAAAATATTGTTCCATAAAACTATCTCCCATAATCCCAGTTTAAATTACACTGAACGGACATAGATGTTTTAACTATGAGGTAAACATGAAGAATAATGTTAGTAATTAAATTTCTTCTGTCACAGACATTAGATATGAAAGATCCTGGCTATCCTCTCCATACCTTTAATGCCCCATCATTATAAAAAGGCAAAGGAAACTCGATAGATATGCCCTCTCTGACACATATTGTTAAATTTACTATTGATTCAATATTTAAATACAGCTGAATATTATATTATCCATAACTCAAAATAATTAACATCTTTCTTTCTCATAGTCACAATATAATAAAATATTTACTTTATGTATTTTGAAATATGCATGTTTTTATTTACATTCATGACAAAACATCCAAGCTGCTTTATAAGGACCCTGATAGATTCTTTGTATATTTAACTATTTTCACTAATTTAGAACAGGAAAACAGTGCTCACTACAACTCGTCAAAAAGAGACTTAAAAAAACATAAAAGAAGGTCTCAGAAAAGCAGGAAACATATAATTCCAGGAATTACAACCACATAACAATCTTTAGCATTCTTTATAAAAACCTACCTTGTTTTTAACTCATGACTAAAGGTATTCCATTCCTTAGTATTTCTGCTGAAGTCAAAAGCCTGAGAAAGAAGTTAGTCTAGACCGAGTCATCTTCCAACTCTATACACTGCAGTCAGAATTCTATGACGGACAGCTTCACCAAAATCAATTTGAACAGAAGACATCTCAAGAAAATTGAGCCTGGACGAGTAATCTACACTCACACTATTTATTTGTATTACTTATTTCATATTGTTGTATTGCTATACTACACATACACACACACACACACACGCATACAATAACACCACCTTTCTCCGTGTTCTTTATATTCACTTCCAAAAATGCCCTGTCTACAAAACTGACCCACTCATAATTAATTGCAAACAAATTCACGACATGTCAAAGAGAGGCAATCTAAAATAATGTCTAGTTAAAGCCTACAGAGGTATATGTCATGAGGCTTCTTTGATCTAAATTCAGTATCTTTAGGAAGTATTACTGACTTACAGAAGATTTGGTGTTAAAATTATTCCCCAAAATCACATGTAGTGGAAATGAAAATAAAAGACCAAACTTCTTGTCCAATCTTTCAGTCTGAAGCCTTCCAAGAACCTAATTTTCTAGTCCATTAGTCATAACTCATGAATTATTGTAGATCCTGACCCCAGGCCATCACTTTTTTTAAGCAAAGTAAAAAAGAAAAAGTAATGATTGAAGTTTTTGCCTAATCAGAGAATTTTCCTTTTGTCCTTAGGGACTTCCTATTAATGAGGCTATACTATTTCAGTTGCCCTCTTATTGCTGTTGTCTGCACATTTTCAGAGCCATCTGTAATGTGGGCAAGAGGTTTTCTGTTCCTTATTTAATTGATCTGAGGCACTCCTTTGGTTTCAGCTGGTGGTGAGGAAGTAGTAGGCATGCAAGGCACTTGAGAAATAGTAACTAATGCACCTTGTGTGTTCCTTCTGAGCCAGCTCAGCTCTCCCATGTGCCAAGTTTAATGATAGCACAAATTGTCTAGCATTCCCACTTTAAAGCCAGATGAGTGAGATAAGGCTGGCTCCCTGTTGCCATCTTAAATTGTAGGGGCACCTGCTAGGCCAGAGATAGGCAAGCTATCACCCTCAAAGGTCAGCAATAAACCAGAATCTGTGTCTTAAACCATCTTCAAATCCTTCTGAATAAAACTCTTTAACTTTTCTGATCTGCTTTACCAATTCTAGATTTTCTCAAGTTTAAATGCATGTTATCTTGTAAATAATAATATGAGGAGCATGGTAGGAGGAGAAGAGGTAACTTTTCTCTATAGGAGGACCACATTATCTCCAGTCAGATAGGACACAATGCAAATAATTTTTAAGGAATTTGGGAATTTGGGATTCTGCAAATACTTTTATTCTTCCTAAGAACAATGTGATCGTCTTAAAGTTTTCACCTAGAAGGCAACTATCATCAAATTCAGCAACTCCTACAATCAGTCTCTACATATCATTTTCAGCAACAGCAGTTGCAATGTTCTTTCATTGCGGTCTCATAAAACTCCTAAGTGATGAAAATTTCAAATTTTATTTTGTTTTTTTTTTTATATTTAAGTATAGATTGCTTTAAAAACAATCTTCGAAAAGCATTTCTTCTCTTTCTTTATGTTGATCTACCTTAAATGTTGCTTAGTCTTCCAAAACAATATCAAAAGGAACATTACACTATGAGGCCACGTGGAGTAACTTGATAAACAGAGACTAACACTGAGAGGCATGGACTAATTCTGTGTTCTCCAGAATACAAACGGAGAACTCAATTCCATTTACCCAATCTGAGCTTGATAACTTGATAACAAATTAAAATACCTCATGTTTCCGGATGGTCTTTTTTCCTATAGTTCCTGTGAGGTATTAATTTTTGTATTACTTAGGATATTTGATTATCAACAAGTTCTAATTTCAGCTAACTTAATAAAAGGGAGGAAAGAAAAGTAAATGGGGGTTTATTTGAAGAATTGCATAGCTCAGAAAATAAAAATAATTCTTATAGTGTAAGATCTCAAGGATGACAGAAATCAGGGCAGCTTGACATCTATCACAGCAGCATAAACTGGCAGCATCTCTCCAGGATGAAGCAGCAAACAACTCAATTCCCACCACTTTCATCCCTATGTGTAACTGAAAGAGATTCTGAAATGGCTCCCGGCCTATCTACAAGGAGAGGGCGTGTTCCTGGATTAGCAGCCTACCACAACCATCTGGCTCTGGAGTAGAAGGTCATTCTCAAAGGAATGTTAATGGGGAAGATACTAAATAGTATAGGTTATTCCCAAATATACTTGTGACCCTTTCTTATTTGGAGATTTTCTTTACCTGACTAGAAATTTCTTAAGATGTAATTTTCAGATTAATTAGGGTCCCTATTATGTCCCCCAACAAAGAAATATCTGTAAGACAGGAAAGGTAAAAATTGGAGAAATGGGAAATAATGCTAATTTTACCCTCTTGCTATTAAGTGTTATAAATAAACTGGTTTAAGATTTTTCATGTGTAAACCATTGTTCTTTAAATAAAATTTTTGGTTTAAAGTCCTTCAAACCAGATCATTTATTCCTAATTACATGGCTAGTTGTAACTATTATTCCTATTAAGGATCTTGTCCAAAATTACATAGTTAGGTATTGGCTGAATTAAGATTAGAACCTCAATTTTGTCTGAACCAAGAGACTACACTCTTTTTTTTTTTAATTTTATTATTATACTTTAAGTTTTAGGGTACATGTGCACAATGTGCAGGTTTGTTACATATGTATCCATGTGCCATGTTGGTTTGCTGCACCCATTAACTCGTCATTTAGCATTAGGTGTATCTCCTAATGCTGTCCCTCCCGCCTCCCCCCACCCCACAACAGTCCCCGGAGTGTGATGTTCCCCTTCCTGTGTCCATGTGTTCTCATTGTTCAATTCCCACTTACAAGTGAGAACATGTGGTGTTTGGTTTTTTGTCCTTGAAATAGTTTACTGAGAATGATGGTTTCCAGTTTCATTCATGTCCCTACAAAGGACATGAACTCATCATTTTTTATGGCTGCATAGTATTCCATGGTGTATATGTGCCACATTTTCTTAATCCAGTCTATCGTTGTTGGACATTTGGGTTGGTTCCAAGTTTTGCTATCGTGAATAGTGCTGCAATAAACATACATGTGCATGTGTCTTTATAGCAGCATGATTTCTAGTCCTTTAGGTATATACCCAGTAATGGGATGGCTGGGTCAAATGGTATTTCTAGTTCTAGATCCCTGAGGAATCGCCATACTGACTTCCGCAATGGTTGAACTAGTTTACAGTTCCACCAACAGTGTAAAAGTGTTCCTATTTCTCCACATCCTCTCCAGCACCTGTTTTTTCCTGACTTTTTAATGATTGCCATTCTAACTGGTGTGAGATGGTATCTCATTGTGGTTTTGATTTGCATGACACAACCAAAAAAGAGAAATTTAGACCAATATCCTTGATGAACATTGATGCAAAAATCCTCAATAAAATACTGGCAAACTGAATCCAGTGGCACATCAAAAAGCTTATCCACCATGATCAAGTGGGCTTCATCCCTGCTATGCAAGGCTGGTTCAACATATGCAAATCAATAAATGTAATCCAGCATATAAACAGAACAGAAGACAAAAACCACATGATTATCTCAATAGATGCAGAAAAGGCCTTTGACAGAATTCAACAACCCTTCATGCTAAAAAACTCTCAATAAATTAGGTATTGATGGGACGTATCTCAAAATAATAAGAGCTATCTATGACAAACCCACAGCCAATATCATACTGAATGGGCAAAAACTGGAAGCATTCCCTTTGAAAACTGGCACAAGACAGGGATGCCCTCTCTCACTACTCCTATTCAACATAGTGTTGGAAGTTCTGGCCAGGGAAATTAGGCAGGAGAAGGAAATAAAGGGTATTCAATTAGGAAAAGAGGAAGTCAAATTGTCCCTGTTTGCAGATGACATGATTGTATATCTAGAAAACCCCATCGTCTCAGCCCAAAATCTCCTTAAGCTGATAAGCAACTTCAGCAAAGTCTCAGGATACAAAATCAATGTACAAAAATCACGAGCATTCTTGTACACCAATCACAGACAAACAGAGAGCCAAATCATGAGTCAACTCCCATTCACAATTGCTTCAAAGAGAATAAAATACCTAGGAATACAAATTACAAGGGACATGAAGGACTTCTTCAAGGAGAACTACAAACCACTGCTCAATGAAATAAAACAGAATATAAACAAATGGAAGAACATTCCATGCTCGTGGGTTGGAAGAATCAATATTGTGAAAACGGCCATAGTGCCCAAGATAATTTATAGATTCAATGCCATCCCCATCAAGCTACCAATGACTTTCTTCACAGAATTGGAAAAAACTACTTTAAAGTTCATATGGAACCAAAAAAGAGCCTGCATTGCCAAGTCAATCCTAAGCAAAAAGAACAAAGCTGGAGGCATCATGCTACCTGACTTCAAACTATACTACAAGGCTACAGTAACCAAAACAGCATGGTACTGGTACCAAAACAGATATAGATCAATGGAACAGAACAGAGCCCTCAGAAATAATGCCGCATATCTACAACTATCTGATCTTTGACAAACCTGACAAAAACAAGCAATGGGGAAAGGATTCCCTATTTAATAAATGGTGCTAGGAAAACTGGCTAGCCATATGTAGAAAGCTGAAACTGGATCCCTTCCTTACACCTTATACAAAAATTAATTCAAGATGGATTAAAGACTTACATGTTAGACCTAAAACCATAAAAACTCTAGAAGAGAACCTAGGCATTACCATTCAGGACATAGGCATGGGCAAGGATTTCATGTCTGAAACACCAAAAGCAATGGCAACAAAAGCCAAAATTGACCAATGGGGTCTAATTAAACTAAAGAGCTTCTGCATAGCAAAAGAAACTACCATCAGAGTGAACAGGCAACCTACACAATGGGAGAAAATTTTCGCAACCTACTCATCTGACAAAGGGCTAATATCCAGAATCTACAATGAACTCAAACAAATTTACAAGAAAAAAAACCAACAACCCCATCAAAAAGTGGGCAAAGGACATGAACAGACACTTCTCAAAAGAAGACATTTATGCAGCCAAAAAACACATGAAAAAATGCTCACCATCACTGGCCATCAGAGACTACACTCTTAATAACCAAGCAATGTGGCTTCATTAGATAAAACCAATTATATAAAATTCTTGAATCAAGGAAGTTTTAAATGTTCAAAAGGTCTAAATGCACTTTAAGAAATGCCATACATACATAAAAATTTGAGTTCCTCCAAGTTGTTCTGAGTAATAATAATGCTTAACACTTATGCAATGTTTAAATTCAAAGCTCCTAAGGCCAGAACTATTCTATATCTATTAAAAGTGTGATTGTATTAGCTGAGGTCTTTCTATCCTTTTGCCCTAATGTGTGACACTTTCAATAGGTGAACATGTGGTGACGAGATGAACACTAGAAATACCCCAGGTACTTTAAGCTCCACATATCCCAAAAATAAATAATCCTCCTTCTTCTCAAAGGTATTCACCCACCTGAGATTCTTAGTCGTTTTGGTTGAGTATAACTCCATTCATATTTCTAAGCCAAAAATCTTATAATTGTTAACTTTTTTCTCTTAAATTCTACTCTTCCAGTAAGACACCAAATTCATTTAAGTATATCAGAAACATATCCCAAATTTAAGCATTTATTTTGATCCATTCTCACTCCCCTTTTTAGTTCAGGTTCTTAATGTCTTTCAACTACAACATCCTGGTTAATGTTCTTGTCAGCACCACATTTATTTAAATAGAAAAAAACACGTATATACATTCTCACCATCATCAGATTTATCGTCCTAAAATTGTCCAATTAGGTGTTTTGTGACGAAAAGATTGTTTTTTAACCATTGCCTTCATTATAAAATCAAACACTGCTTTAAGGTATAGTAGGTATGCAAACTGGCACACAAGTTGGCCTCAATTTACCTTTTGGATTTTATACCCAATTTAATCATCATACCTTTTCCAAAAGCTTTTGTTTCAGTAACACTGAAAATCTCATATGTCCTATGTGGCACCTCAGAGTTATTTTCTATGGTTTTACAAAGAGGCATTTCTTCTGCTAGTGATATCCTTTCATCCTCTTCCTGCACATTCTTGTTCACTATTCAAAACACAGCAAAAATGTCACTTCCCTTGTAAAGGGCTTCCAGACTATCTGGCAGTGCTTATTCTGAGAATTCATATTCACTCTAACTGTCCCTGCAAACTCTGGAAAAAATAATCCAGAAAAATTAGTATGATAGTATCATTAGTATTGTTCTCATAATCATTATTATTATATTGGATTACAGTGACTTGTTATATGGCTATCTCCCTGAGCAGCTTCTGAGATTTTGAAAAGCGAGAACCCTACCTAATTTGTCCTGGCTATTCTCAGTGCCTAACATTGGGTCTGGCTTATATTTGTTGTTCAGTACATTTTTAATTGACTAGATTAATAATTGAATCTCCTGGCTGGGCGCGGAGGCTCACACCTGTAATCCCAGCACTCTGGGAGGCCGAGGCGGGCAGATCACCTGAGGTCAGGAGTTCAAGACCAGCCTGGCCATGGTGAAACCCCGTCTCTACTAAAAATACAAAATTTAGCTGGGCCTGGTGGTGTGTGCCTGTAATCCAGCTACTCGGGAGGTTGAGGCAGGAGAATCCCTTGAACCCGGGAGGCGGAAGTTGCAGTGAGCTGAAATCGCACCATCGCGCTCCAGCCTAGGCAACAAGAGCGAAAATCCACCTCAAAAAAAAAAAAATAAAAATAATTTTTAAAAAAACGGAATCTCCTAAACCCAAATTATGATGCCTATCAACCACAAATAATTCTGATTTGTAATTATACTACTCTAATACCCTTTAGAAATGTACAATACTTTTTTTTTATTAGAGGACATTAAAGAAATAGTTAAACTGCCCTTGGAGTTACCTAATTATTGTCTAGATTTATTTTACTTATATTAAGGAAATCTACATTTTGTTATCCAATGTAAAGATGACCTTGGTTCACCCCCAGAAAATTAGCAATAAAGTGAAGGATTTTAAAGCAGCATGCTTGTTTTGAAATCTTGTCTTACTCGTTAAGATAAAGGTGTTGCATTAACTATTTTTGTAAAAAATATCTTCAGCTGATCAAGTATACTTTGATGTATGCTTAAACATTCATCTTACCAGAATAAAAGGAAACTTCTAATCAAAAAGAATCTTATTAACGCTAGGCCTAGCGGGAGGTAGAATGTGCACTGAGTGAAGAAATTGCAGGATTCTCAGGCAACTTGCACTCTGAGACCCATCTAGATATGCCAAAAATGAAAGCCTTCAAATGTGATTTCAAAGTGTTCCATTTCTTTTTCAAAAATTTTTACTTGTTGTGAGTTTAAGAAATATTAACTTGATACCTCAGAAATCCTAATGGAGACAAATGGGTAATAAGTTTTTGATCTCTTTCAATTTCTTCAAGTCTAAAATTTCTAAGGGACAAGTAAAAGCAAAGCCAAACACATGATTGGGTACTTGAAAAGCTTGTTTCTGTTCTTTGTATAAACTCAATGGTGCAGATGTTTGCCTTAGTCTGTTTCATGTTGCTGTAACAGAATACAACAGACTGAGTAATATATAAAGAACAGGGATTTATGTATCACAGTTGTGGAAGCTGGGAAGTTCAAGTGCATAGTACTGGCATCTTGTTAGGGCCTTCATGATGCATCATCTCAAGGAAAAAGGCAGAAGGGCAAAAGAGCACACTCTAGAGAGGGAAAAGAAGACTGAACTCATTCTTTCATCAAGAAACTACTCCCAAGATAACTAAACCACTCCTGAAATCATGGCATTAATTCATTCATGAAAGCAGAACTTTCATGACCTAATCACCTTTTAAATGTTCTACCTCTCAACACTGTTGCATTGGGAATTAAGCTTTTAACACATGACCTTTGGGGGACACAGTCAAACTATAAAAATGTTCATGAAGGGACACATTTACGTACTAGTGGTTAACAGTTGTTTCTGAGCCGCCAGCATTCTGTGAGACATTGCTGTGGTACAAGGCAATGAGTGCACACATTAACTCATTCAGCAAATATTTACAGATATTATTCTAGGGTATGGGGTACTGTGGAATAAACAAAGCCTTTCCCCCTTAAGAAGCTTACCTGATACTGGGGTAGAAAGACACATAAACACAAAAAATGGAGTATAGTATAATGACTGGTAGTGACAGATAGATAGTACATATTTTAAAGTGGTTAGAGATAGGCCATTTGACAAAGTGTCATTTTATCCCAAAAGGAATGTACCACAAGGAAAGGTCTTGTGAAGATTATAGGAAAGGAAGAGGACAGAGAATTCGTAAATGTCTGGGAGTTGGAAAAAGCCTAGTATATTCTAAGAATAGAAAGAAAGTGATGGTATTTGGAGGTGGGGCCTTTGGTAGGTCACAAGATATAGATGAGGTCATGAAAGTGGTGTCCCCATGATGGGATAGGTCCTTATAAGAAAAGAATGAAACAAGAACTCTCTCTCTCTCTCTCTCTACCATGTGAAGGTACAGTAAGAAGGCAGCCTCTGTACGCCAGAAAGCAGGCCCTCCCTAGACACCAAATCTGGCTGCACCTTGATGCTGGACTCCCCAACCTCCAGAATTGTAAAAAAATAAATGTCTTTTGTTTAAGCCATCCAGTCTATGGTATTTTGTTATAGCCTCCAGGGCCAACTACATCAATGAGCCATCATTGGTGCAGGAAAAAAAAGAGGAGTGTATGGTACCCTGAGAGTCAAAGGAAGAGAATAATTCAAAGAGAGGATTATCAATGGTGTCCAATACTGTTCAGAGAGAAAGCTGAAACCTGAGAGAGAACTGACCATGCGTGTGGCCAGAAGAAGGTCATTGCTGATGATTCTTTCAGCAGAGTTATGGAGAGTGAAGATGATCAGCATGTGTTGAGGACAGAATGGAAGAAAGGACAAGAAATAGCACAAGTCTAGCCACATTTTGTGGGGTTGCTACAGAGTTGAACAGATCAATGGGGCTAGAAAATGTGGGATCAAGGGAAGCTGTGGTTTGTTTGTTGCTTTGGTTTGTTTTTAAGTTGAGAAATTACAAGATGTGTCTGTGAGTTGAAAAAAAAAGCATTCCAGTAGAGCGGGAAAAATGTATAATGGAGATGAGAAGGAATAATTTTGGAAGCAAAATCCTTGTGATGCAAATGGAACTGATTCCCTGCACAATATATTGTGATAGGAGGGAAGGCAAATTTTATGGAAACACATATGAGTGTGTTATTAGATTTGCTGTTTGGAAAGTGAAGTAATTTTAATCTGATGACTTCTGTTATTTGGTTATTCCTGTATGATAAAACTGCAAAGTCTTTTCCTAATACATTTTCTGAAATATTTGCTTTAAAACTTTATAGAGGAAGTACATTCCCATTGTAGATTTTATATTATCATGGTGCTTATCATGAGTCTTGTGGGTTTTATTCCTTGTTTTTAAACTTATGAGAAGATTTTTTGGCAGAGTAATATAAAGGCTGAAGAGTCAAGTAAGAAGATATAAAATAAAATTAAAGAAAATAAGCAATTTTTTTAAAACCCCAAATGAGTGTTAAAGCTTCGGGGATGTTAAAAGCCACTTGATATAAATTTAAAAACAGAAAAATAAAAAATAAGAGGTTAACGTTATTTCTCTTTCACTTTTCCTATCTCCATTTTCTTTTCCTCCTACATGTATTCATTATTCTATTCATACGCCTTTTTTTTTTGTTTTATCAATCTCCTTTGAATCTGTAGATTTCAGAAGCCCATGTAGAGATAATTCCAAAAATAAATTACTAAGGATTTATCAGAATTCCTTGGGTCTGATTTGCTGTCAGGTGTCCAGATTTATTTTTTTCAGCATTTAAATCAGTTTTGAAAGGTGAAAATCTAGTTACCTATTCTAAAACAGGACATAAGCAAGGTAGAAGACATTTCTCAGCTTCTCCATTGAAAGATGCCTTATCTCTCTTAAATAATTCTAAATAAAACATTATTATCCTAGAATTTTAGGTGGATCATATAGATACATAGCCCTACGTTAGAAGTTAGAATAGTGGTTACCATTGTGGGTAGAGGTGAATAGTGCTAGATGGGCCATGGAGAGGCTCTGGGGTGCTGGTGACTTTCTAGTTCTTGTCCAGGCCATTCTGTCTGGTTCATGCTCCAGTATAGTCCATTGGACTCTTTAAGGGCAAATCAGCCTTTAGCCTTCTTGTCATCTTTGTGCTACATCCAGCACATAGATTTCAGAGCAGTTCTGCCACATGTCACATGTTTGACCTGAAATTCACTGTAGCCTTTCCCTTACATTTAGAGATTATCTTGAAAGGAAGAGCAGACAGGTTAAGACAATGTAAGAGAGAGGCACTGATTGTTCAATTGTCCCCTTCCTGCATTTTGACACATTATCTGTGAAGCAAATGCATCTTAAAGATGTTTTCTGTTAGAGAGATTTTTCCCAGAAGACTCATTAGTTCTTCAGGCAAATAGCTCCATGATGGGTAACCTAGGGTGGAGACAGTGAAGGCTTACAAGTCATTCCCTTTAAATCCCATAGCACTTTTGCATCTGTTGTTTTTATTATTTGATAAAAGGTCACAAGTTCATCTTTTGCTTTTCAGGTCAAGACAATATGACTCAGATTCTTGTGATTTTCATCAATTAAAGATTACAGATGTGAATTCTAAGGAACTCCATATAACTCGGGCTTTTCTTCTACCAGTTTTTATTGTTTTTTCTTCCTTTTGTATAGTTTATAGAATTCTAGCCTATAGAAAAACTTAGTGTGATATGACTTTATCTGAGGCAAAATAAATAAAAAATGACTCACTTTATGGTCACTGCAGGTATAAAAGATATGAAAAACATATCATCCTATTTGAAGATAGTCATGTTTTTATCAATTTAATCAACTTGTTAGTTTGAAATATATTTCTTGTCAAGAAAAAAAATGAGACATTCTTTTCTAATTTGTTTTAAATGTCGTGCCTTCCTGAAACTTAGGGTGACATTGCAAAGTACACATGACAAAATTCAGTCTGAAAATGTTATAAAAAATTTATCTTGTGGGATAATGCTATGTTTCACCTGAAGGCTTATCTTCTGTCATGGCAATGATGATGACATTGCACCATTTTAAATGCATCTAAATTGAGATGATAAAACATGGCAAAATACTGATTCCACAGAGAATTGCAGTAATTGCTCTGACCCTAAAGGTAACATGTTAGGAACACCAGGAAAGCCACAGAGCAGGGATAGTGCCTCCAAGCAAAAGCTACCCTTTTCATTAAAATGTTGCCATTTCTTTCTATGCCCTTTACTGTAATCATTTATGGCAATAGTTTAATCTCACTTTTATAGTTCTAAATAATGTAAATCATCACAAGCCACACTTAACATGAAGAATGTGAAGTTTAATTAGTCACTGGTTTATTACTTCAGTAAGTGTCCAAGTGAGGAAAATAACCTTGAGATATTCATAATAGATAGGACTAATGTCTTGAAGTTACTGGGATTGGGAACTAAAAAAATGAAACAAAAGTCTTGACTTGAATTTCTTGTTTTATTCCACAGGACCTATTCTTCTATGGTCAAAGTGTTTGAGGATTATCCAGAGACCAGATTTATGTATGCATCTTTACAGAAAATTACTAAAAGTTTCCAAATTTTGGTAACAAGGGAAAACATAACATTAGCAGATTGATTGCTTTATTGTTACACATTTTTCTCACAGGATTATCTTCGTCTGCACAACATATGTGCATATGTGCCTCATTCTTTTAAATAATCCAGTTTATCAACCTAATCGATCAGTCTACCATGTTATGCAAATAACCTCTTTCATATTGTTTTAATTCAGAATATAGATGTAGTATTCAAAAAGTACATTTTTACCCTAAACATTTCTTTAATCCCAGCTAGTTTTTGATACTTCACACTTTTCTTATCCTCAGATCTAGAGCTATTTGCACCCCTTGTACACATTTGCACACATATACTTGCATATTTATCATCTACCCAGAATCTAGAACACCTCAATGTTAGGTAGAAAATACATAAGCAACTCTACAATAACACTCTGCACTCAACACTAAGACATCTTCATTGCCTCTCCAAATCAGACCCATTTATCTGTGCTCTGAAAATTCAACTTCTTTGTTTCCTGTTAAGTGACTAAGTTTTGGGATTATTTATTAGGATCCCAGTTTTTCCAGGACTCAAATTCTAATTTCTTCTTGTCAAGTTCTGCCCTGGACCAGCCTCCTTTCACCAATATACCCAATTCCTAACCCCCTCCCATCCTTTGCCCTTAGTTCAAAAGTGACACAAGTTACTCACATTCATTGGCCTGAATTTGTTACATGGCCCACCTAATTGCAAGGGAGCTGGTAAGTATGGTTTTCCATGTATACGAGGTGGAATATTAACGGAGTTTTGGTGAATATATAGCACTGTTTCCTTCATATAAAAGAAACTTAAAAAAATAAATAACATCTATCAACAACTTTAACTGAGACTTTAATCACATAGGAACAGAACATTTCTGAATGCCAAAAAAGCACTGTGCAGATTTCAGACATTGCCTAGACACTTTGTAATACTTCATTTTCTCATGACCCAATGACAAATGTTTAATATCACTTTTGTAGTTATAAAGAATATAAATTAATAAGGACAGAATAACAGTGAGACTCCTGAACATTTTAAAACTTGTGTCATTTGCAACAATTCATGTTTATTCATCCCAAATTGCCTAGCCTGGGGGTGATTTATTAATTCATATGCTAATTAAATATAACATGTTTTTAATTTGCAGTGGGTAGAAGATAGAAAAGATTTGGAATAAGGCCAGGGTTTGAATACCAGGTACTACTAGTTATAATTAATCTGTCTGGTCCACAGTTTCCTTTATCACAAAAGGAAAACAATTTCAGAATTATTGAAGAATAAAGGGATCAGTGTATATGAACTTTTCACTCCAGCGCCTGACATACTCCACATGGGTTAGTTCCTTTTCCTCCAACTTCTGAAGACTTCTTTGTGTTGAGTTTCTGATTACTGGTCGAATCTTCCAAATATCATTTGTTTCTGAATTCCTTATTGCTATTCTCTGCTGTCCTGTTAGATTAAGTGTGCAGTGTTGGAGCTTTCTGATACAAAATTTTGTATGCAACTGTATTACTATCTGTGACTTGCTTGGCCAGATTTCCTCCTGGCACGTGCTGCAGTGTCTGTGCTCTGTGTGTGTCTCAGCCCTGGAGCAGATTCCACAATCTGGCCCTCCCAGCCTGCTCTGCCAGGCCACAGTTAACATGCCATCTTTTCCTCTCCAGAATTGTACAGAAAATATTTACACAACCCTTTTTATACCTATAAGTTTCTTTAAATATTCAATGGTTTTGAATTTGCTACCTGCCACAAAGAAAACAAAGGAACAAACACAAGTCTTATTTACTGTTTCATAAACTCTCCAAAGGTTGTGCATATATAGAAAGCCTAATACTTCCCAGTACTGCTTATGAGTTTTGAAAAACTTCCTATTTTTTTCTAAGTAGTAGAGATGGTAAAACCACTGGCGGAAATATATCTCCTAATAATATAAACCTTGTTTTCTAAGGGAATTTAATTAGCAGATCATGTTATTCTAATTAAAGGAAGTATAACTATACAAATAATAAATACTCTACTTGCAAATAATTCCTACTCCAGTTAGTTGGACTTCCCAGGGAAAGAAAAAATAAAAACAATCAATAAAAAAATTTAAACATACAGATAAGAACACACACTGTTTTGTGAAATATTAAAGATAACTTGGTGCATGTAAATTGGTTGTTAATATGCAAGCTTTTCTAAAAACTTTTTTCTCTCGGATATTTTTATTTGAAGCTTTGAGATTCCTAGGTTAAAATCTGTAGTACTCATATTTTTCTGTGTGGGGAATAGGAGTTTACTCATATGAGGTCAGCAGAAAATATTGGCAATATTTTAATGATGTTAAAATATTTACCTGACAAGAATGTAAAATATTTTCCATTTAATCATCCCTCTTTCCATGGGGTTCCCAAAGGGAGCTCTGTACATAGGCTGAATGGGAATTAAAGTACACTTTATGATTATTTGGGTCCACTAAAATCAAGGCAAGGCAGGGCTCACTGCCAAAAGGTGAACTGGAATGTGTGGCTTTGTGGCTTTCCCTAGAACTCTAGTGCAGTCTCATATTTCTACTTTGAATCTAAATTTTGGCACTAGCAAATCAAGCCTCCCTGTGAGGAAAGGTAAGCTATGGCCTAACCTCAGAGCAGGCCCCAACTAACCTATTTAGTAATTGATGAAAGAAAAGATGCCCTGGCTAGCCGTGCATATAGGCAGTGTGGCCCCAGGCGAGAGAGGGGAAGTCTGAACTTTCTCCTTTACTACAGTCTACTTACTGGTAAAATGTGGCAAAATTAAGCAGTCATAGATTCTGACCAGTTAGACAAAACAACAAGCAGGGCAGAATGGGGAATGAGAGTGGGCATGTTTCTTCTCAACTTCTATGGCGGTGGAGAAGAGAGAGGACTTGGTCACTTTACATAGGCTTCCTACATGTGTCCATTACCCCTTCCAGAGAAAACTACCCAGAAGCCCATCATTGCAAAAGTAAGCTTTATGCTATGAGTTTCACCCAACTGGATCTACCGACATACTCACTTTGTGGGGTTGATTTGGAAGAAAAATAGTTAAGCAATAATGCCACTTAAAGCACATTAGCCACTTTAATTTTATGTGTATACTACAATCACTTTTGTACTTCTTACCAATGGAATTCTTTCTACCAAATAATTGTACGATATTGTAAAATAATCCTTGTACTAAAATTTCTTATTGTATTTGTGTGTATGTGCTTCACTGTGCAAAGTAGAAATTCCCCCATATGTCATTTTCCTAGCATTAAGTTATTTAAGGATTCCAGACACATTCTATGTAGTCTTATGTTGAAATGTTGCTGACCCTTGCCTAGGGATATTACTGATTTTATGTTAATATTTCCTTTACATCATTTATATTAAAGTCCGCTCATAATTGAAAACTATTTTTGAATTACAATTTTGCTCCTAACTGTAAACCTTGATATTTTTCTTCTAGAAAGTTTTATTTTATTTAAAACAATGAAAATTATTATAGACAGAGAAAGAAACAACAATAAGATAATAGGCACACATGTATCCACCATCAAGATTAAATAGATGTTAATATATTTGATTTTTTAAATTTTATTAAAAAGAAAATGAAAATGATAGATGTAACTAAAGTTCCCCTGCCATTTTTCTCATTTTTATTTTCATGGAGGTAAAAAAGACCCCATGGTTGACACATTCATTTACATTTTTATATTAGAACTTGTATTACACATTTATATTTCATTATAATTCTTAAATGCATGTTTTGAAACAATATATACTTACTCACTGTATGTATGCTTATTTGACCTTGGAATTATAAATGTTTTCCTAGTTATACATGTATCACTCATTTATTTGCAGTACTTTGTAGTTTTATATTATATAAATGAATAATTTTATCCATTTTTATATCAAAGGAAAGTTAGATCATTTTTATGGTTTTCTATTTAAAACGAGGCTGCAATAATTATTTTATTTGTTTCCTTGTTCACAGGAAATACACAGTTGATTTGCTGAATCAAAGGATATGAGAATAATCAACTTTTCTTTAGTTAATTAATTTTCTTTAATTAATTAATTAATTTAATTAATTTCCAAAATGTAACAATTCAATGCGTCAGCAAAGCTATAAAAGGTCCCATTTCTTTACATTGTCACCAAATAACACCAAGAGTTCTTAGATATTAATTTTTGTCAATATGATAGATGTGAGATGGTATCCAAGTGTCTTAATTTACATTTCCCTCTGTCTTAGTAAGAACAACTATGTTTAGTTATTTTGCCCATTTTTCTGATGCTGCATCCTTCCTTTCTTATTAATTCGCGGAAATTCTTTCTCGAATTTCTTTGTTTCCCTGACTAAGGAATATTTCCCTACATTGATGTAATTAAGATGTTCTCATGCTTGCTTTCAAAGTATTTTCTGGTGTTCATTTTGATGTCTTTTCTTTATCTGGAATATGTTATCAAGAACTCTGGAAATCTGCTGCCAATAGTTTTTTAAATATTACTGCTCTCTAATCTTCCATGGCATCTCTTTTTGGAATTTTAGTTGAAATTCCCATATCTTTAGCTTCTCACTTTATTCACCTTTTTCCTTAATTTCTACATCATAATTTTGAACTCTTTATATTTGTGCATTTCGGGTAATTTCCTTAGTTTGTCTTCTAGTTTATTAATTATCTTTCTTAATGTTTAACTAGTTTAATGTATATATATTATTTCAATAATTGTATTCTTTGCTTCTAAGAGTTTTAGTAGTATGTAAAAAAAACTGACTCATATTTTTTATATTTTCTCATTTTATCTCCTGATTATGTAAATATATTATTCTATGTCTTTGATGTCTTTTAGTATACTTCTTTTGTATTCCTTAGCACATTCTTTTATTCTGCAATATTTGAGGATTACTACTCTCTCTGTTTCTCGCTTACGGTATTGTTTTCCCCCACTAACTTCCACTCTGAGCTCTTCTCCAGGAGCCTTTTTCAGTAGTTATCCTGTGCCCTGAGCAATTTTGTGTCTGATTCTGCCAGGCACTTCAAGGCTAGTGGTCCAGGATTCAGTTTTATGATCTTTTCTGAGTTTGGAGGTTTTGGAACTACTGCACATAGGGTCATTTAAAAAACATAATGTTTGTAAAGTATAGAGCATGGATATGAACTAGAATAGATTTTTTCTTTTTTTTCATCAGGTCTTATGAGAGACTGAAAAGCAAATTTCCTTTTTCACTTATTTGCACTATTTTTCACTTATTAACAGCTCTTTAAATTTCTCCATATTTTGTTCAGGCTGCTCAGATCCAACTCTCTGCATTTCACAGGTCAAGGCCTTACCTCCTGACACCACATGACCAAGCTAGCAGGTTAATGTAGTAACAAACTCTGACAACCCACCCTCCCCTGCCCCCCCCATCATCAACTGTTTTCACAAACATTGCCTAAAGAGCTCTTGTCCTTGTTTTCAATTCCTTCTGCATTTCCTGCACCTGGTGGTTTATTTATTTACTTCATTCTAATCTCAGCTTTCAGTGTGTAAACGTGTGGTATATGGTTTTCTTAAATGTTAGTGCTTGGAAAGCCTGCAATTTACCATATTCTTAAAATATGAAGTCAAATGACACATTATTTAACTACTTTTAGTGAAGAATATTAACATGTAGAAGGAATACTTATTCTGATAAACAAAAATAAAAGGTTAAAAAACAGAATCTATTATTTTGCAACTTAAGCAAAGTAACAGTTATATTCTCTCAGGTCCTCAAAGTAGAAAGAAGCCTCTAGGCAAACTTGATTATGGAAAAAAAATGTCAATAGCAGCATACAACATTAAAATTTGCTTCTTGAAAGCAGATAAAATCTTACATAGAGAGAATTATCTTAATCAATACAGTCAATATTATTTAAAAGATAAGATCATAAAGCACTGAATTGGTTTTTATTTTGAAGAACAAAAACAGGAAAAAAATACCACCCTTTAAAAACAATGTATTGGCTCAGTACCTTGGTCAAATTAGTCTCCTTGTGCCTTAGTGTCCTCAACTTTAAATTGAGGATGAGGATTGCATGTTCTTGGTAGGCTTTCACTTTAAAACAAGAAGTCTCAGCAACAGAACTTTCTTTTTTTTTTTTTTTTAAATTATTATTATACTTTAAGTTTTAGGGTACATGTGCACAATGTGCAAGTTTGTTACATATGTATACATGTGCCATGTTGGTGTGCTGCACCCATTAACTTGTCATTTAGCATTAGGTATATCTCCTAATGCTGTCCCTCCCTCCTCCCCCCACCCCACAACAGTCCCCAGAGTGTGATGTTCCCCTTCCTGTGTCCATGTGTTCTCATTGTTCAATTCCCACTTACAAGTGAGAACATGCAGTGTTTGGTTTTTTGACCTTGCGATAGTTTACTGAGAATGATGGTTTCCAGTTTCATCCATGTCCCTACAAAGGACATCAATTCATCATTTTTATGGCTGCATAGTATTCCATGGTGTATATGTGCCACATTTTCTTAATCCAGTCTATCATTGTTGGACATTTGGGTTGGTTCCAAGTCTTTGCTATTGTGAATAGTGCGGCAATAAACATACGTGTGCATGTGTCTTTATAGCAGCATGATTTCTAGTCCTTCGGGTATATACCCAGTAATGGGATGGCTGGGTCAAATGGTATTTCTAGTTCTAGATCCCTGAGGAATCGCCACACTGACTTCCACAATGGTTGAACTAGTTTACAGTCCCACCAACAGTGTAAAAGTGTTCCTATTTCTCCACATCCTCTCCAGCACCTGTTGTTTCCTGACTTTTTAATGATTGGAGCTTCTGCACAGCAAAAGAAACTACCATCAGAGTGAACAGGCAACCTACACAATGGGAGAAAATTTTCGCAACCTACTCATCTGACAAAGGGCTAATATCCAGAATCTACAATGAACTCAAACAAATTTATAAGAAAAAAAAAACAACCCCATCAAAAAGTGGGCAAAGGACATGAACAGACACTTCTCAAAAGAAGACATTTATGCAGCCAAAAAACACATGAAAAAATGCTCATCATCACTGGCCATGAGAGAAATGCAAATCAAAACCACAATGAGATACCATCTCACACCAGTTAGAATGGCAATCATTAAAAAGTCAGGAAACAACAGAACTTTCAACTATAGACCTTGAATGACTTCATGGCTGCCCACCTATGTTTTGAGGATTAAAGTATTTTAACTAACACAACTAGAACAGTCTTTGACACATAGTAAGCACAAAAGAATACTTTTTTTTAAACAAAAAAACCATGAGATCTGTGGAGTAAGAAAAAGGAGAGCTTTATTTCCTATAAAGGGTTACAACCTGTAGGTTGGAAAACGAAGCCACTGGCCAAAACCTAAAGCAGAGGCTTTTGAGACAAACAAAAGGAGGAAGGAAGCCTAGGATTTACACCCAATGGAGTTATCTATACATACCTATTCAGCAGATTATAAGAGAATCTTTGAATATTTGAGAGAGAAACCAAACATATGATGAGTGAATAAACCTACATGATTTCTATGTCCCATATTTACTTTGGGGTACAAATTTAACTTTAAAATAAAGTGAAACTTGGCTCTTTGTGTCAAAAGGTGAATAACAGGACACAAAGGCATCTTGCACTCAGCCTCTGTGGACTGGCCAGAACCAGCCTGTGCTTGGTGGTCAGCTATCAGGGTGGAATGCCTTGTGAGGCTTGTCAGCTGTCACAGCAAAACTGTGAGAAGGGAGGGGAGGTCGGCCCTGGCATCAGGTTATGTGTGGAGAAATCTTCCAGACACTGTTTTTCAGGAACTGGTTTCTGTTTAATAGTAGAAAACACAGTCCTGAAATGGTTATTGAGGTAGGGTAGTGTTAAGACGGGACTGACCTCTTACCTTATCAAAGCTGGGAAATTTCATTTTTCCAGGTTTTGGAGGGGGTCTTTTCTGCCACAAAGAGTCCTTTAATTCTGTCTGGGGGGCTTAGGACTCTATTTTTATTTCACATTTGCTATTGTTGTTGTTATTATTATCTATTTTGGTTATCTATAGCTGCAGAAGAAACACTAAGCTTATTTCCATTAAACGAGAAACATCTATTTCGATAAATATGTTATTG
The DNA here is from genome assembly GCF_009828535.3 of Hylobates moloch. Classification (NCBI taxonomy): domain Eukaryota; kingdom Metazoa; phylum Chordata; class Mammalia; order Primates; family Hylobatidae; genus Hylobates; species Hylobates moloch. The sequence continues at coordinate 36,116,679 of NW_026652277.1, forward strand.
GAAACAATAACCATTTGTTATACCCATGGATTCTTGAGGTCAGGAATCCATAGAGAACATTGCTGATATGGCTCGTCTCTGCTTTTCTGCATCAGACTTCACTTTAAAAAGACTCAGCATCTGGCTTTGACTAGAAAGTTTAGAGTCTGCAATTATTCATGGGTTTCTTCAATTACAAAGCTGGAAGATGGGGATCACTGAAAGGCTGAAAAAGCTGGATCTGCCAATGAGAGCAAATGCATAAGGGCTTTTTATGAGTTTCACAGCACCGTGACTGGGTTCTGTGAGGCAGCATCCCAAAAAGAGCTTCTGCAGAGTGAGCCCTCCAAGATGCCAAAGTGGAAGCAAGGCTTCCTCTGACCTGGTCAATTCAACCATGGTCAAGGATTGTCCTTTCTTTTGATAGGCAAGGCTTTTTAACTTTCTAATCTCGATCATTGTGTATTGATTTCATAGTTTAACTCTTCAACTTACTTAAAAGTTATAGTGTATGCGGTAAGATCCTGCTGCTCTCCCATGTTTTCCTCATGTGTCAATGCATTCCAGACCACTGTAATTATAACAGATATTTATATTTTTTATCTGACTACTTATTTATTTATTCGAGACAGAGTCTTCACTATGTCACCCAGGCTGGAGTGCAGTGGTGCGATCTCGGCTCTCTGCAAGCTCCACACCCTGGGTTCACGCCATTCTCCTGCCTCAGCCTCCCAAGTAGCTGGGACTACAGGCGCCCGCCACCACGCCTGGCTAATTTTTTGTATTTTTAGTAGAGACGGGGTTTCACTGTGTTAGCCAGGATGGTCTCGATTTCTTGACGTCATGATCTGCCCACCTCGGCCTCCCAAAGTACTGGGATTATAGGCATGAGCCACTGTGCCTGGCCACTTTTTATCTATTTTTTTTTTTAATTAATATACGAAGTGTTTAACATTTCTACTTTTTCTTTTTTTTTTTGATGGAGTCTCACTCTGTTGCCCAGGCTGGAGTGCAGTGGCGTGATCTCGGCTTACCGCCTGGCAGGTTCACACCATTCTCCTGCCTCAGCCTCCCAAGTAGCTGGGACTATAGGTGCCCGCCACCAGGCCCAGCTAATTTTTTGTGGTTTTTTAGTAGAGACGGTGTTTCACCGTGTTAGCCAGGATGGTCTCCATCTCCTGACCTCGTGATCTGCCCGCCTCAGCCTCCCAAAGTGCTGGGATTACAGGAGTGAGCCACCACGCCCGGCCCCTAACATTTCTACTTTTAAAAGCTCTCACTTGTGAGTTATTTTAAGAACAAAATTTTTGAAGGATTTTTTTCATTCATATTTTGAAAAATAAATTTTTCACTTCTTCCGGAGTATAATCTCTAAAACTGCTGCTGCAATTACTTTCTAAGTCTCACCATTGCATTTTCCTCTCTCCTATAAATACAGAGCACAATTAGAACAAAGTGAATTTTTGTCAGAAGAGAATGTTTTTTCCTGCACTCTATCTAAAATATCTTTCACATTAGGCAAAGCCATTGGTTCATGGTGACTTCCTGGGACACATGGCTATCCTCACATTGGTTGTAGGTTTCTAGTTAACCTGTTTATGCAATCTTTGCAGAAGATTCATGTACTTGACATTTACTGAGCTCCTAACATGGGCCAGGCATAAAGCAAGTGGAAAATACAGATAGAAAAATGTTAAGACATAACAATAAGTATGTGATTACATGATAAATATTAAATATTAAAATGTGATTTAATGTATTTAACAAATATTGCTTGAACACTATTTGCTACTTAGCAGGCTGGGTAATTATATTCTGCAAGAAGTGTTTCTGCTTATATAGGTAGCATCAAATTTTCTTCAGTTTAATTATGATACATTTCCTTTGTAATTTGATGATAATTATTGATTGCTTGCTTCACATTTAATAATTTATGTGCTCTTTTACTTAAACACATAGTAAGTCAAAAAGCAAGCTTAAAATCCAGCAGGAACACTTTATAAATTGAGGGATGAGTCATAAAGAACTCAGGCCTTTGTTATTTCAAATAAGAGGCTATGTCACAAGGATATCATAAAAAGAAAGACTTGAAGGAAAATAATTGAAAATCTGTATGTGTAAAACTTTCTTCATTAAGTCTTCACAATAAAATTTTGCAATAGTATTTTCATTCACTTAATTTTGAGATTGTTAGTGAAGTATTCACCCACGTAATAAAATGTTGAAGCAAGAGTATGCTGTCTTCGTAAATGGACAGATAAAAGGAGTAGTGCAGAAAGTTTACGGCATTAACAAATAGAACTGATTATATATAAACATACAGAATATTATACAACAGACATGTTACATCACTGGAGATTTCAGTGGTTAATTAGAAAATAATATAGGAAACATTTTCTATTTGGAAAAAAATAAGGTTGGGTCCCTGCCACATATGTCGCAAAATAAATTTCAGATGTGTTAAAATTTCAGATGTCAGAAAATTATGCCATATATGTACTAGAAGATAATAAGGACTATCTTGAAATAAAATCATTAATTTGGCCATTATTTTTGAAGGTCTATTACTTGATAGGGAGAAAGCCAAGTGCTGGCAATTGAAGGCCTACCTAGGTTTAATACTAGATGCAAAATAATAGATAAAACATTATACATTAATCACATCAAATTTTAGTAATAGTCTCCATAAATAAATGTAAATAGCAAACTGGGAAAATCTGCAAATTAATAAACAGAATGCCTACAGCTTAAAATATGCATTTCCTTACTAATAAATAAGAACTTGAATACCACAATATTAATGTTTTTAATTGGATAATTTATATCCATTTAATATTCTGCACTTTTCACAGCCTTGTATAGTATTATTGCAGATTAACCCACCCAAGTAATAGATGCTTATTGTAGAATGATGTTCTTAGTAAGTTAATTTATTTATATCTGAATATATATGGTTTCTTAGACAACTTAAAATATTATTGCTCATTTCCAGAATATTTTAGTTACTTTATTATAAATTAAATTATATGCTATGCCAGCTGGAATACTATATCAACTTAATTTCTATGAAGAATTTTAGAAAATAATCCAATCAAGTAGTTCGCATACTCTTAAGTACCATAGGGGTTCAGTATCAACTGTGGAGAAGGGTAGAACCAGGACAATGGAAGGGGAAAGATAGAGAAAGATTGGCTGTGACCACCTTTGCTTCTAACAAAGCAGTTCTGCTTTATGTGTTTAACATGTAAGGTGTCCTTATAATACTTCATGTAGAGAGAGTCCTCCAATACTATGAGTAGTAGCAATGTCAGTAGTAGCAGCAGTAGTAATGAATAAGCCTACTGTGAAAGGTTAAAAAATGTTCCCTTCCCCCAATATCATGCCTTAATCTCTGAAATTTGTAAATGTTACCTCATCTGGAAAATGTTTCTTTGAAGATGTGATTAAGTAAAGGATGCTGAGATGGGGAGATTATCCTGGTAGACCCTACATGCCATCACATGTATCCTTATAAAAAAGAGAGTTAGAAGGAGGCTTGACTTATGGAAGGTCATGTGAAGATGGAGCAGAGAGCTTTAAAGCTGCTGATCTTGAAGACTGGAGTGAAGCAGGCAAAAGACAAGGAGTGCCAACAACCACCAGAAGCTGGAAGAGGCCAAGAACAGATTCCCCACTCCCAGAGGGCGTGCCACCTGCTGACACCTTGACTTTGGCCTAGAGACACTGATTTGGGAATTCTGGTCTTCAGAACTATAAATCATACATTTCTCTTCTTTTAAACCAAAGTGATTTTAGTAATTTGTTACAGCCGCCTCAGGAAACTAATACAACATTAACCACCAGTTTACTCCAACCCTGCTCAATTTTAAAATGGGAAATTGAAGTTCAGTAAAATTAGAGAATCAGTCAGGGGCATAAAATCAACTAATTAGTATTAAAATTGCAGTGTATTTCAAGTCTTGAGTCTTTGGAGTTGTAGTCTAACATATATTTTTTATTTCGCTGTGATTTTATATCTATATATGCATACATAAAATAAACTGAATAATTTATTATATATAAAATAAATTGAATATATATTTTCTATATATAAATTGAATATATATATATTGAATGTATAACATATATTGAATATATGTATTTCAATAGCTTTTGGGGTACAAGTGGTTTTTGTTTACATGGGTGAAGTATATGGCAATGAATTCTGAGATTTTAATGCATCTGTAATCTTTACATCATGCTCATTACATTGTGAGTTATTATTAGAAATGATATTAGTAAGTAATATCATTAGTAAACTCTGTTGAAATGATTAAAGGTTTCTTTTCACCAAACAAGTAAATTTTTGCCTATTTCTTTTTGAAAGGAAATTATTATTTTTCCCAACTTTTTTCTTTAACTTTACTGAAATATATAAATTGAATAGGCACTGGTGATTTAAATATAAGGAAATTAACAGAGCTTTGAATTCCTGGAACTTGCAGTTGCAATGGAGTAATTGACAATTAAACCTTTAAATGACAAAGTTATTTGCTATGAATACAGAACTGTAGGAGATCACTACTGGAGTACATATTAACTGTACCTGAGAAAGGGCCCCAGATATGGTGACAGAAATATGAGAGAGAGAGAGAGAGAAACAAAGAGAGAGAAAAACAAAGAGAGAGAGAGACAGAGAGTTTTCCAACCACTTATGAAAATTCAAGGAAGGTTTCTCAGAGTAGTGACTTAAGCTGACACTGGAAAGATTAAACAAAGCAATGGGACTATGGAGAGAGCAGCATGTTTGTAGAACTTATCTTTAAGCAGCAAGGTCATGAATTGAAGAGTTGGCTATCAATATTGAAGCAGAATAGGGCTAACTGTGTACACAGTGTACACAGAAAAGAAGACAGCAGGGCTTCGTATTTTGTGAGTCAATTAAACTAGTTACAGTTTTTTTCACAAGATATGTGTTGCAGGTCCGGGCTGCAGGCCAAAATTAGCCTGAACCCAGGCAGAAGAAATGGTCAGATCCTTTTAGAAATTAACAGAAGAGACCTGGTGCAGTGGCTCACACCTGTAATCCCAGCATTTGGGAGGCCGAGGCGGACAGATCACATGAGGCCAGGAGTTCAAGAGCAGCCTGGGCAACATGGCGAAACCCTGTCTCTACTAAAAATACAAAACGTAGCCAGGCATGGTGGTGCACCTGTAATCCCAACTACTCGGAAGCTGAGGCAGGAGAATCATTTGAACCTAGGAGGCAGAGGTTGCAGTGAGCCGAGATAGTGCCACTGCACTCCAGCCTGGGCAACAGAGCGAGACTCCATCTCAAGAAAAAAAAGAAGGAAGGAAGGAAGAAAGAAAGAAAGAAAGAAAGAATGAAAGAAGGGAGGGAGGGAGGAAGGAAGGAAAGAAAGAAACAGAAAGAAAGAAAGAAAGAAAGAAAGAAAGAAAGAAAGAAAGAAAGAAAAGAAAGAAAGAAAGAAAGAAAGAAAGAAAGAAAGAAAGAAAGAAATTCAGTTCTTACAAGAGATGGCAACTGCAAATGAAAGAAGAATATTCTTTGTAGGTTAGAAATTACTGTGCTTACATTGTCTTTTTCTCTTTTCTCTCTCTCTCTCTTTTTTTTTTTCTTTTGCTGAAGACCAGGTTTCTGGCGGACCAAAAAATGTTGGATGACCCCCCTGTAACCACTCACCACATAGATAGTGGCTTCTATAAATTCAGCATTTTTGTAAAAAAAAAGGTGATATTAACACTAAGAGAAATTATAGTTACTTGTATCATCTTTAAATATCACTTTAAACTTTAAATATCACTTTAAACATCCACTGTTTTGAAATAGTGATTGCAGTATATTTTCTGCCCATCCTGCTAATACTTTATTTCTTTTTTTAAAACACTAAATTTTATTTTATTTTATTTTATTTTTATTATTACTATACTTTAAGTTTTAGGGTACATGCGCACAATGTGCAGGTTTGTTACATAGTTAATGGGTGCAGCACGCTAATACTTTATTTCATTGAACCAGAGCCAGCACATACAGTAAATGTGCATCACTTTGTCTGTATTCTTGAGGATTCTGCTTTGTATTGTTAGTGAAAATAACCCTGAAAAGGAAGAATAAATTGTTTAAGGAGTCAAGTGTGATGACTCAGGCAAGTGCGTATACCACTGTTTTAGAGAATAACAAATCAGCATCCTCTCTTATAATCTTCGAACGTGTCTTGGAACAAATAGTTCTGCATGAGTCCATAGATTTTTATTCTTATTTTCAAAAGAATGTTTCTTAACTCATTCCTTATTAATATATAATTTCAGAGTGTGCTGCCTTTGAAACACAATCTGTTTATTTTTAAAAGTAGCAACTTGTTTGGAACTTCTAACATTAAATCGTGATAGGTTATAACTGTTAGTATTTTAGATTTTTAAAATTAGAGATCAATGTAAAAATTTAAAAGCTGTTCCTCAGCCAAATTTGAGATCATCTGCATAGATGTCATAATGGAAGACAGTTATGGATGTATGGATGGGGAAGCTTACTGAGAAAATATATCATAAGTCAATAACAGGCTGTATAATAGCCATCAGGGATTCTAAAATGTACTGCCCAATAGAAGACAGCAAACATAAGTGACTGAGAAGTTACAGAGTTGGGAAGAAGCCAGGACAGTGTCACAACATCTATGCAAAGGGAAGACTGCCTCAAAAGGGAAGTAGCACTCAGCAATATGGATTTTTAATAAGGGATGAAGCAAGGGAGGTATGGAAAATGTTTCCGGTTTCCTAACATAGCTATAGGGAGATGAAGGAGAAATAACCAGATCAAAGAAGATATTCGAAACATGTTAAAACCTCTTTACATCAAAAAAAGGGAATATGCCTATAAACATTGTCAAAAATATGCATCGGCAACATAGTACAAAATATACATGAATCTCTGGTAAATATTTAAAAACTAGACAATTTGGCTATGTGGGAAAGGAGTGATAGAGGATTCTAAGTGGAAAAAGTAGTAAAATCCAAGAAAAAAGTTATGTTTAAAGACTGAAAGACTCCGGGGACAGGAAGAGTCTGCAAAAGAAAAGTAAAGAAATAGTTGGTGGGTAAAGCCCCTGAGAAGGAATAATGGGTGGTCATGCAGCACCACAGGCACTGGCCTGAGGCACCAGGAGCTGCTCCTGCCTTGAAGCAGCAGGGAAGAAGAAAAAGACAATAGTAATTTGGACAGGTTTTGAAGGGAGTCTTTGTGATAGGATTTCTATTTTTTTATATTTTAGGAACCACAGCTATTTGTAGGGCTTTGTGGAAATTGGTGATTATTAGCTAATGGTTCAACCAATCTGCTTTTTCCTTTTTTTATTCTTAATTTTTATTTGTATTTTAAGTGCCGTGATACATGTGCAGGATGTGCAGGTTTGTTACAGAGGTACACATGTGCCATGGCGGTTTGCTGCACCTATCAACCTGTCACCTAGGTATTAAGCCCAGCATGCATTACCTATTCTTCTCAATGCTCTCCTTCTCCCCACTCCACCCGTTACAGGCCCCCAGTGTGTGTTGTTCCCCTCCCTGTGTCCATGTGTTCTCATTGTTCAGCTCCCACTTTAAGTGAGAACATGTGGTGTTTAGTTTTCTGGTCTTACATTAGTTTGCTGAGAATAATGGCTTCCAGCTCCATCCACATCCCTCCAAAGGACATGATCTCATTCTTTGTTATGGCTGCATAGTATTCCATGGTGTATACGTACCACATTTTCTTTATCCAGTCTATCACTGATCGGGATTTGAGTAGATTCCATGTCTTTGCTCTTGTGAATAGTGCTGCAATGAACATATGTGTGCATATATCTTTGTAATAGAATGCGAGTCTGCTTTTTTCATAACCATACTCAACAATCCTCAGCTTCTGGGGAACACCCCTGGCTAAATTTGGCTCCATCTGAGTTCATTTTATTTGGTTTCATTCAGGGCTATGATTTTTGTCCAGGCAAGTGTGACGAAAAAGATAGAGGCATAAAACAATTTGAGACATTGGCAAGCATGTTCTTGAAATGATGCTCCTAGGAACTTAATCCAAGTATGATTAGCATAGAAGAACAGGCCTATCTCCTGGGAATTCAGTCACCGATGTCAGTGACTGAAAGTCTCCAAAAAAGTGAATGAAGTCATAGGGCTGCCATTGAACACGTGAGCTGGAAGAAAGGAGGTTGAGATAGTGATTTTTATAGGCTCATCAATTTGAGGTGATGACAGGTTCAAGATCTGACTTTAAGGGTGGGTTGCTGTGGAGATATGAATGATGATAAAGTAATTAATAATAATAACAATAAAGTTTGTTGAGAGTCTATGAGGATCCAGACTCATTTTTGGTACATTTTATCTTTTCTTTCTCTCTCTCTTTCTTTCTTTTCTTTCTTTCTTTCTCTCTTTCTTTCTTTTCTTTCTTTCTTTCCTTCTTTCTTTCTTTCTTTCTTTCTTTCTTTCTTTCTTTCTTTCTTTCTTTCCTTCCTTCTTTCCTTTCTTTCTTTCTCTTTCTTTCCTTCTTTCTCCTTCTCTCCTTCCTTCCTCCCTCCCTCCCTCCCTCCCTTCCTTCCTTCCCTTTCTTTCTTTCTTTCTTTCTTTCTTTCTTTCTTTCTTTCTTTCTTTCTTTCTTTCTCTTTCTTTCTTTCTTCCTTTCTTTCTTTTTCTTGACGAAGTTTTGCTGTTGCCCCCAAGCTGGAGTGCAATGATGCTACCTTGGCTATCTTGGCTCACTGCAACCTCCGCCTCCTGTGTTCAAGCAATTCTCCTGCCTCAGCCTCCTGAGTAGCTGGGATTACAGGTGCCTGCCACTACGCTGGGCTAATTTTTGTGTTTTTAGTAGAGATGAGGTTTCACCATGTTGGCCAGGTTGGTCTCACACTCCTGACCTCAGGAGATCCACCTACCTCGGCCTCCCAAACTGTTGAGATTACAGCGGTGAGCCACCATGCCTGGCCCTACTTATTTATTTCTCTCAACAATCTTAAATTCAGAAATTATAATTATCCTTGTTTCACTTATGAGAAAATTAAGACACTGACAGTATAGTAACTTTCTTTGGTGGTTGTGAATGAAGCTTTCCGGTTCAGAAATGGGAAGGCAGGTAGACTACACAGTCCATAGCTTTGGCTCAAACATGTGTTGTCTCTTTAAAATGACTGGTATAGGGTAGGTCTTATATGTAGATACTAAAGTCATCCAGGATATTGATGTTTAGGGTGGAAAAGAAGACTATAATCAAAGTGCTCAACTTTTCAATAAATGAGAGAAAGGGTACAAAGTCAGATGACTAATCAGCAGAAAGGGAAGAGATGGCCCAGGTGCATGGCATGAGCTGCATTAGGCAAATCTGACTAAAAGAATAATACGGAACATCTGGTAGATACTATGTGACTATAAGAGGAACACATCCTCAACACCTGGCATATATATATTCTTATCCTCATACCCTTGCTATATATCTATATCGATATATCTATATCTATCTATCTATATATGTATGTATGTATATATATGTGTGTGTGTATATATATATATATATATATAGAGAGAGAGAGAGAGAGAGAGATAGAGAGAGAACTATCTCCCTATATATATATAGATAGAGAGAGAGCGCAAGATTTGAGATAATTCCAGGAAAAAATGAAAGATTACATCTCATTTAAAACAAAAGGCCCCAGTCTGTGATGTTCCTCTTCCTGTGTCCAAGTGTTCTCATTGTTCAATTCCCATCTATGACTGAGAACATGTGGTGTTTGGTTTTTTGTTCTTGCAATAGTTTGCTGAGAATGATGGTTTCCAGCTTCATCCATGTCCCTACAAAGGACATGAACGCTTCCTTTTTTATGGATGCATAGTATTCCATGGTGTATATGTGCCACATTTTCTTAATCCAGTCTATCATTGATGGACATTTGGGTTGGTTCCAAGTCTTTGCTATTGTGAATAGTGCCGCAATAAACATACGTGTGCATGTGTCTTTATAGCAGCATGATTTATCGTCCTTTGGGTATATACCCAGTAATGGGATGGCTGGGTCAAATGGTATTTCTAGTTCTAGTTCCTTGAGGAATCGCCACACTGACTTCCACAATGGTTGAACTAGTTTACAGTCCCACCAACAGTGTAAAAGTGTTCCTATTTCTCCACATCCTCTCCAGCACCTGTTGTTTCCTGACTTTTTAATGATGGCCATTCTAACTGGTGTGAGATGGTATCTCACTGTGGTTTTGATTTGCATTTCTCTGATGGCCAGTGATGATGAGCATTTTTTCATGTGTTTTTTAGCTGCATAAATGTCTTCTTTTGAGAAGTGTCTGTTCATGTCCTTTGCCCACTTTTCGATGGGGTTGTTTGTTTTTTTCTTGTAAATTTGTTTGAGTTCTTTGTAGATTCTGGATATTAGTCCTTTGTCAGATGAGTAGATTGCAAAAATTTTCTCCCATTGTGTAGGTTGCCTGTTCACTCTGATGGTAGTTTCTTTTGCTGTGCAGAAGCTCTTTAGTTTAATTCGATCCCATTTGTCAATTTTGGCTTTTGTATTAATGCTACTAAAATTGAAGGTGCAAGGCATTGAAAAAGTGTTACTAGGATCTAGAGAATTTGACTGCATGACTCTAGCTGTAGCAACAGAAATATCAAAATGGCTGATAAAATATTGTCCCAACAAGAAGAAAGCTGTAGAATAAACACCTTGATCTTTCTCTACCACAGTCCTCCCAATTGTTGCTAATGCATTCCTTTGGAAGCTAGAGAGCATGGGACCCTGCTAAGGTCATGCATCAATGGCAGCCTCCTGGAGCAAAGGCATAAGGTACAGAAAGATCTGGAAGGGCTAACTGTTAAAATTTTCCCCAAGAAAGATGACGTCATCACACTCAGGGCTGCCACACATGGTTGTGTCCATTGTGCAGTGCACAACCCCAAGAGGCACCATCCACATAGGCAGCAGTACTGTATGCCCATTCTGCCTGTCTTGCAGGTATGACTGTGATTTATCAATCTTTGAAAGCATAATCAGATTATAATTTGTCTTTTTCACATAATAGCTAAACTTCAAATAGAAGAATTCAAGGCTATCATGATAGTGGACTATTCACTTCCACTAATTGGGAACCAGCTGTGGCACAGGGTAGCCTTACATAAGTGCCTGTTTATTTTATGTTTTTTGTTTGTATATTAGTAACACATGATTTAATGTAACTCACAACTGGAACTCTTATCACATCAATACATATTTTATTATAATAATATACATTTAATAAAATATATTGTAATATTTTATTATAATAGCAATAATATTTTGTTATCTAAAACTATGTAAAACAGACCAAAAAAAGTTCTCAATGCAGTTCTAGCCCTGTGAATTTTGTAAAGATGTTGGACAACACTGAATGGAAAACATAGGTGATGCGTGTGAAGTGTGTTGATGAGATCTTCATCACTGTTATTAAAACTAGTCTCCTTCAAATAGATTTCAAGTATTTCTAATAGAATCATAATTATAGATAATGTGACACCTGATTTTTCTTTACTAATTCAATCTAAAAAGATTTGGGGGAACAATAAATTAATTAAGAAATAAAGTCGTATCCTTTTCTACTGATAAAAATTTAGAAACATGATGTGAATACATATAAATTTTAAACACTTTAACAATTGATTTTAATAGTCTTAAAGCATAGTACTTAGTTTTTCATGGGAAACCAGATTTAGGTAATGTCCTTCTGCTGTTTTAAATTTCAGTATATAAACTTTATATTTACAGAATATGGTAAAATAGCAGTTGAACAGAGAGAAATCAGCCATATGTAAAATTGACTAACCATGTGTTTATTTAGCCTCCACATCTTATTAAACAACATCATCTTTGTTTAGAGAATAATCAGGACTGCTAAAAGCAGTTTATCAAATATTCACTGTAATGTCTACAGAAAGAATCTTGTTAGAGGAGAAAGCAAATTTTATTATCAATTTTATGGCAAATAAAATCCTGATGGGGGTTAACAGAGAAGCCTTAGGGTCTGAAAGAAAAAGTTAATATACACCGTGTGGGAAATATTTACCAAAGCTTTTTGTTTACCCAATTCCATTGCATATTATGTAAATATGTGTTGAGGTACTTAAATAATGTTTGAACTACAAAATGCAATATTTCAAAACCTTACCTAATAAGAAAATTATAGAATTTTTTTATTAATTGTCACATTACAGAATATGATTTGACACAGTATCTTCAAATAAAGAGTATCTATGACATGATGGCATAGAAACAATAGGGATAGAGAAGCAAGAGAAAATTTTAATGTATTCATACTTCCAATTTCCTTAGCACGAATTCCAATTCAAAGACTCAGATTTTTGCTCAGATGACTGAAATAATGCATTAATGTTATACTGTCATTCCAAATTCCACCACGTGTCATTTAAGTCTCAAAGTTCAATTAAAGTGACAAGGATGACACACATCAATAGTTAAGGAGGAAAAATAAAAAGTGAGGGAACTTCTAAATGACATTTAATTATGATCTCATGGTAGAAATCATTCTACAAAGAAAGGAAATGCAATAGAAAGCAAGATGTCATACTTTGGAATTTTCATCCCCAGAGAGAGTAAGCCAAAAAAAACCTGTAGCAGGGTGTGATTAAGTCTGTATGTTGTTCTCGACCTCATTAATGGAGTCAGCGGATGTATTTCCAGATCAATTTGTATGCAAATGTAACAGAAATAAGAATGCAGCTTTACAACTAATCTGCCCACTTTTAGACTATGTACTTTTTTTCCTCTCTTGCCATCTTCATTTATTCATTGAATGATATTTATTGGTGGCCTCACAAAAGTGTCTTGAAAACTGACTGTGTATGGTAAACAAAAAAAGGAAAATGTAAATCTATAATTTTATTTTATATGAGAAGCGTGGTATTTAAATGCAGCCTAACATTCTCTGAAGACTTTTATAGGTGTGATTTTCTTTACTCCTAAATTTTTCTAGTGCATCCTAATATACTGGAAAGTGACTAATCAATAAGTACAGACTTTGGCACAGTTACAGCCCATTCAGCTTGAGGGATGGAAGGGGACATTTCATGTCATTACGACAAACAATAGGAGCCAAAATGGAGGCGTCTTTTGCTGGTAATGAAAAGTCTACAGCTATAAGACTTTTGTTTGTGAGAGTGGTGTACATTTTTGGTATTATGAATGCAGTGTCAATCTGATATGATACTCATTATGTATACGGTTCACACTTGATTTCAACTGCTTATTCAATTAAAGTCAGTTGATAAATAATATATTGTGAAGTATCTAGTTATTGCCATTTTTTCATATTATTTGACACAGTATATTCAAATAAAGGATATCTATGACACGAAGGTATTATTAGAAACGTTGGGGAAAATTAGTTTTACTTTTGTATCATTTTATAAAGATTATACAAACCTGAACTAGGCAGATGAGGTGAAATAAGCCTGAAAAGGAGAAATCTAAGAGGCTTACAGGAGGAAAAACCAGTAAGATTTATGACTAGTTATGGGAAGAGGGAAAACCAGAATCAACCCTAACTGAAGAATGTCCTTCCGGGACACCAAGAGTGCTGAGTCCCTGAATAGGGTCGCAGGTTAAATATAGGGCAGACTGAAATTTACAAGCCATTATTAAAAAGCACTTGAACTTCAGGTTCCATTTTAATCAGACTGATAATATGTGATTTTTTCCTCTTCCTCCCAAGATCCTATTAAAAACAGTAGTACACAATAACGAAAACAATGAAGTTAAAAAATGAACAGGGCTAATGTTCCCACAGTCTTAAAGTACTAAATCCTCACTTACCATGGCAAAAGTCAGTAGGTAATATTCACAGTTAATCAATGTATATTAACTATTATAAGTATCTAATGTAGTGATGTGAAAGTAACCAACAGAATAAAAGAGACAGAAATTTTTTTTTTTAAAGTATTAGGGGTGGGACAAGGAGCAGTGGAGCAATGTAACCTTTGCTTTTCCTTATAGGGCCTTGTGTACCACTGGATTTATAAGCTCTGTGTGTGTGTGGTGTGTGTGTGTGTGTGGGTGCGCTATGTGTGTGTTTCTTAAAACATAACACTACTAAGGAAAAAATAGTATTGTATGTACTGAGAATTCAACACATTCCTAAATATGCTATTTACATTAAAACAGGAATTTCTAATCACACAAACTTCCATCGGCCGCCTTAAAATTTAATAGTCAATACCTTTCTTGTAAACATATTTATAAAGTTCCTGAAATGTTAAATTATAATATGCTATTTTAATTTTAATTACATATTAAGGGTTCATATATAATCCTGATAAACTTTTTGGCTCAGATATGCTTTCAATTCTTTGAAAATATGGTATACATTTGTGAATATGCATCACTGATGCTTTTTGGCAGTCTAGTTTAAATTAGTATGGAGATTTATAAAATCTCAATATTTTGGCATCATTTTCAATAGCAGATCAACAAACGTCTTTTCAACACCTATTAAAAAATGAGGTAATATGTTGCTCACTGTTCTTTAAGCATGCTAAGGAATAAGGGTTCTCATTCAAATCCTCTCTATATTAACCTGTCAATCCCTGTCGATTCACAGAAAACCTCCACCAACTATGAGCCTGAAAAGTAATGCCTGCTATTAGAAGAGCTCAAGGCCCACAAGCATCCCTTATATGACAACATGCCTTTATTAAAATGCTGTGATTTCTTCTGTTAACTTCGTCGAAATATCTATTCATTTTAAATGCACAATTCAGTGACTTTCAGTACATTAAGAGAGTGGTGTAAACAATATCAAAATCTAACTTTAGACACTTCCAGCACCCCAAAAAACAAACATTGTGCCCATATATATTCACTCCTAAGCCCCACATGTTGCCCCACATCACCACCAATCTACTTTCTGTCTCTATGGATTATATGGTCAGTTCTTTATGAATAACTTGAGATTAGACATTTTCAGTCAACTCAAAGTTTGAAACCTGTTGTTCAGTTAAAGTATTAAAATAAAATAATTTCTCATGTCTTAATTTTGCTTATATTTATTCAAAAAGCAGTCTAGAATCCATGAATACTTTCCAGTGTCATTACTCAATTGTTTGGCTGTTTTTTACCATATTTATTTTAATATATCATTGATCAAAATTAGCTGGATGACTGGCAAATCAACATTATAGTTGTATAAATTAACCAGATGCAATGCTTAGGTTAATAGCATAGTCTGCAAAACACTGACTCCTTGTAGAATTTTCCTTACCTTGGAAAATCAGTTTCAGGTTTAGAACTCTGTTTGTAATTAGCTAAAATCGTTTTTTTCTAAACATAAATTCATTTATTTATATGTATACTTTGGGTTGTAAGTATATTGGTAAGTTTTCCCTGAACTGAAGAGTTAGCCTAATTGTGACCAAACTCTTATAAATATAACAGTGATGTCAATTCCCAGTGTAGTAGTAACAATTTCTGCAAATTACTAGCTAAAATTGTTATTTTATAATTTATCCAAATCCAATGAGAATAGTTCAGATACATTGGATTAAGACCAAAACACTATCATTTTATAGATCAACATAAAACAATATAGAAATCTTTCTTTTAAAAAGCCTGGGCAATGGCTTCGGTAAAATAAGCCCATTAGACTACCATCTTTCACTGCACCACAGGAGTAAGAGAAAGGTTGGTCATTCTCAAAGCTGAAATCTTGTCAGCCTCACTGTAGATTTATGAGGCAGTGTTCTAATCCCTTGTTATTATCTGTCTTGTTGTTCTCCATTACTGCATCCTCAAGGAGGCTGTTTTGTTGTGTACTCCTCATGTCATGCTCAGCTGAAGTATAACTGACTGGAAGACCACCTACACTTACGGTGCATTCACACACAGATGAGTGGATGCTAGAAAAGTTGTACATCCATTAAGCAGAGAATTAGTTTTGATGTTATTCATTTATCTATCAAATATACTTAGACATATGAGTTCTCTGAAGGCTTGTTTACTAAGAAATGGTTCTTTACTCTTAGATAGGGGAAATGAAAGATATTGCTGCTGTCAATGAGTTTAAAAGCTTTTATGCAGAAGTCTGAAAAATGAGAACTTACCTCATTTTTCCATTGTCTGTTTTGTGGCATTTTCAAAGTGAATTCTTTCAGCAGGCTATTTTCATGCTGTGATCAGAAAGGAAATACACCATTACTTTGTGTTGCCTTATTCCATCTCTAAATAGAAATGTATAGAAATTTAAGTCATCAGTGACTTAGATATTTCCAATTGCGGGTAGTCTTTTAAAAAATAATAAAATATGATGAACAGATAATTTAAAATGTTGGTTTTCATTTGTATTAAAAATGTGCTAAATTTGATGTGATATGGCATATGTGGGAAGTGAGGAAGGGCAAGTCAGTGGAGATAGTCATCAGGAGCATGATCAGGTTTGTGAAGGAGAAGTACAGGATGTTGTCTAAAAATATAGTAGGGACATGCATGCTGATATGAGGAGTCTTGGAAGCTCTTTGGGGAAGTGGCAGATAAGTCTAACTTTAAAGATTAAGAGTTAGCAATGAAAAGAGAAGAAGATGAATATTCAGACTTCAGAAATCAGAGAGTGAATACTTGGAGACAGACCATCTACCAAATAACAGTCAATATTTTTGACATAACCTTCAAAATGAACTCATAATATTTTAATATCTTTTAACATTGTTGTCATTAGAAACTTGATAATTCTTAGTGAGACTAAAAGTGAAAAAAATATGTTCAAAACACTCATATACAGTTAGGAATGAATATGCATAGTTAATTGTCCAATGGCACACATTATATTAGTTACTTTAACATAATACCTACTCTATTAATAATTTATTAATACTATAACATAGACATGGAGAGTTCTATTAAAATAGTGTCATGCATCACTTAATGATAAAGACACATTCTGAGAATTGTAGCATGAGGCATTTGTCATCATGTGAACATAATAGAGTGTACTCACACAAACATAGATGGTATAGCCTAATATACACCTAGGCTACAGCTAAGCCTTGTGGTATAGCCTTTTGCTCCTAGGCCACAAACCTATACAGCATGTTACTATGCTGAATACTGGAGGCAACTGAACACATGGCAAGTATTTGTGTATCTAAGCATATCTGACCACAGAAAAGGCACAGTAAAAATACAGTATCATAATCTTCTAGGATCACAGTTGCATATGCAGTCCATTGTTGATGGAAATGTTCTGTGGCGCATGACTGTTTATGTCTAATTCAGGGTACTCTGCATTAACATTGCATACTTCATAATCATGTAATAATTTCAAGATCTTGAATCCATCATAAAATAGCCAATTTTTTCTAAGTACCCTATTTGGGTTTATGAATAGAATTAAGAATAGTTATTGAATATCCTGACTCAAATTTTATCTTCATAATAAAATACATTTATGTTGTACAGTGTTTACATGTTAGATAAAGATTTAAAATGAAGTCAAAAAGTAAAACATACATTCCCAGTTCTACTACCTTGTTAATTTTGAGTGATGAGTTTTTTTCTAGACTTTCACATATATATGTTTTGCCTTTCTAAGTTATATCACATAAACAATTGGAAAGTCTGCTTTTTCAATTCAACTTAAATAAACACTAGGCTAAATTGTTTAAAATTTCACTGGAAACTTTAAAGAAAAAAGTAGCCATTAACAGGATTGCGGTCAATTTTTTTACCATATTGAAACATAGGCTTAATGTAGTTTAGTTAAACAAAATTGATAAGAATAAGAGAAAAATGTTAAAATTAATGGTATATACTGCCAAATTGTTTTCTAATGTGGCTTATTTAAAGTTAACATTATTTAGCTAAGACTTAATATTAATTGTGAATAATAAGCAGAATTTTTTTCTTCCAATTTGAGTTAGTGGTTTCACATCTAATATGCATAGGAGCAATATATTCAAATTAATTTGAGAACCAAAAGGAACCTGTAGGACACTAGGTGGTTCTTCTTGGTTTTGTACGTGGTAGGGTGATGACTTTGAATATTATAGTCCTCAATTCCAGGCTGATATACAGCATTTTGAACCCCTAATTTTTCCTAATTTATTTTCAACATGTTTGTGACATTTTAAAATTTTATATAAAACAAATACAACTTGAGCTCAACTACATCTAGTCTTTGATAACACTTCATTCAGAAGATCTCTACTTTTCCTTTTGTTTTCTTTCTAAATTTCCAATCTAGACTAGCATATCTATGTCAGCACTCTTTCTACATTTGACATAGGTTACAACGCTCCCCTCTTACCTCTTACACAAATGAAACTACATTTTTATCTCAGATGTATTTATTTCTAGCTCAGTGAAATGAATTCAACTGAATTTTAAACTTAAAAACATATGCACATTAAAAATATTATATTTCTTTAGAGATTAAAAAAGAAAGGCTAAATTATATTACCACAGACAATTATCAATATATTCATAACCTTCCTTTTTTTCTGTCTGCTTTTATTCACTAAGTTGTGCACCTAGACAGAGGCAGCCACTGAGTTGAAATACAGTGATTTCTCAATTGACTAACCCTCTGTTTTCAAAACCTGAAGAAAGCCATTCATTCTGAGTTTCCAGAGAGTCGTCGAAAGGTAAAAAGTCTTTAGTGTGGAAGACTGAATATGCTAAAGATACAATGACCAGACCATACATTATAACAGAAAGCTGACCTCCAACCTCTGCTACAGCCAGCCCCAATACTTGGCCAATGAATGTTTTGTTTTGTTTTTTAGCACCCTCCCCCCCAACTCAGAACCAACCAGAAGCCAAATATGTTTCCCCAATTAATTATATGAGATGCTCTGCTTTTAGTTAGCCTTTCTCCAGGTTCTCCATGACCTCTTGCTCTGAGAGCATACACCCAATCCTTGTCTTTTTTCACTATTAGGTTTTCCCACTTCTTTGCTTGCCTTTAAGTCTCTGCCAAATGCAAGTGATGGTGGCTGAACCCCTTTGTACAGCAACTTCTGAATAAATAGCCTCTGTTTGTTCTCATTTGATTTGTCTTCATTTATTTCCTTAAGTGTTTGTTGTAAATCTTTGATGCATGAAGGAGGGACTAATCAAGGGCTATTGTCTCCAGGTCCAGCACATGGAGAGGAGACAGGGCCAGCTGGGCGGTGACATTTTGCAGTGTCCAGTAGTGTCCATCCGTACAGAGCTTATAGCCAGCTGTGTCAGGAATGAAAGGATCATTCCCAGAGAAGGAGGGGAAAAGAGAGGGCTTACTGAGTTGTATAAAAGGAGGAATGGTTTAGTCCAGAACAGAGCCTTGTAAAAACTCAGTACAACTATTACGCACATAATATTAGGCAGCCACCTTGCCTAATTAGCTCCCTAAGTTTTCAATACGTTCTTAATTTCTTTACTTTTATTGGATATAAGTTCTTTGTCACATAGAAGGTTTTCAAGTATTTTCTTTCAGTCTGTGGCTTGTCTTTTCATTCCCATGAATATTCTTTGCAGAGGAAATTTTAAAAATTTTCATGATCTAATTTAACATTTTTCGTTCTTATTTTACAGTATTTGTGCCCTATTTCTTTCTCTTCTCTTTATGGTACTCCAGTTGCATCCATGGTATTTCATTTGATACTGCCCCAAAGCTTATTGGTGCTCTATTCACTTTGCAGAGTCTTTGGTTTTGTTTTGTTCTGTTTTGTTGTTTTCTCCCCACACTGTGTTTCATTTGGAAGCTTCTACCACAAATTCTTCAAATTCACTAATCTTTTGTTCTTTAGCTAAAACTTGAGGCAATCTCTCCACAGAGCTCTAGCAGTATTTTTTCTCCAGTATTTTGTCCTACAAATCCTATCACCTTCTCTTACACAAAAACTGAACTTTGGCTGGAAGTGGTGGCTCATGCCTGTAATTCCAGCACTTTGGGAGGCTGAGGTGGGCAGATCACCTGAGGTCAGCAATTAAAGACCAGCCTGACCAACATGGTGAAACCCCGTCACTACTAAAAATATAAAATTAGCCAGGCGTGGTGGCACATGCCTGTAATCCCAGCTACTTTCGAGGCCAAAGCAGGAGAATCGCTTGAATCCGGGAGGCGGAGATTGCAGTGAGCAGAGATTGCGCCACTGCACTCCAGCCTGGGCAACAAGAGCGAAACTCCATCTAAAAACAAAACAAAACAAAACAAAAAACTGAACCTTGCCTCTTCAACATAGCCAGCCTGCCAGCCTCTGTTTGAATTGTTCCTCTCTGACTGTGGCTCCACTCCGCAATCTGAAGGAATCTGAGGGCTCAGCTGATTTGTTTCCCTTTTCTCACATATTAGCATCTAGGATTAGCTCAAATTCAATGGCTGACAACTTATTTCATGAATTTGTTCATTTTTCTGATTTTTTAAAGACAAGAGGGTAAATCAGATTTCTATTATTCCATTATGGCTGGAAGTAGAATTCCTAGGAACTCTTCTTAAAATGCACAAATATTCTGCTACTTCTCTCCTTTTTCTTGCAACTTGATTACTATTTTTCTTTGACTTTGAAATCATTTGGAGGTTTTTAGGTAGACAAAGTCAAAGTACCATAAATAAATTCTATATGTGAATTCTTACACCAAACAATGTGTCAGTCATTTATTTTTAGGTTTTATTTTAATAGGCTAAAATCATTATTTGTTTTATAATGATTTTAACTATTTGTGTATATTCCTATTTCATCAGTTAATTTTTAAAAAAATAAATTAGAGCAAAACTTAAAGGCATTTCTCATGTCCTTATTTGTCGCATCATGTTAGAAATTTAACCAGTTATGTTTATTATATAACTGCTAATATATTTGACAAAATTTAAAAAAATAGAAAAATGTAAAAATATTATTTTGCATAGCTAACTTAAAACTGTTCTTTTCTTTTTCTGGTTACAAATTTATGTGTGACAATATAATTATTGCTTATATCTCTAATTATATATAAAGAGCTACTATGGCAGTAAATTTCCAGTGCTGAGAAAAAAAGTAGTCAGGATTAAAATAACAATTACTCTTTTGTATTTACACGAACCTCAATATTACATCCTGGTGACAAGCTAAACTAACCTATATATTACCTAGAAACTATTTAGGTCAGGAGAGAAAACTAAATTAGCTCTTCCACAAACCACTGACTGGGTTTATGCCAAGTATCCTTTTAATTTGGTATTCCTGGTAAATAGAAAAGAATATAAAGATGATTTTTAAGCAAAATATGAATAGAAATTTGTAGTTTTTAAATATTTTACTTCAATTCTAGGAGTAAAATTTCAGTCTATTCACACTCCGTCTGAAGGGTACATCAACATCCTCTACACTGTATTAAAATACATCTAAGGGAAAAATGGTAATTTTTTAAAATCAAAATATCTTTGGATCTTATGCTCATGAGCACAAAAGAAAAATATTTTAAAGAAAAATAAACAATGTTATCATTCATTACTCATTGTTTATTACTTATATTGTTTTTACTGATATCTATGAGTTAAATTTTGTTGATTGAAATTTCTTTATGTTTTATGGATTCACTCATTCAGTCAATATTTCTTATGGACCTACACTGTGCCAGCTATTGTTATAGGAGCTGCAAATATAGTAGTCAAAAAAGGCAAAGAAGAAGTATCTTTACTTATGAAATTTTATTTCTAGTTGCATAAATAGCCAGTAAACAAAATAAATAATATAGTGCATTATAATATGATGTTCCATTTTACCTCCTTCCATGTAAACACACTCTCTTGGTAGCTGATGACAATTGTCCAATTAGGTACAGTTACTACCTTAATAAAACTTAAATTCCTTTTGCACATACTAAACAATTTGCATGGGCATATGGTCAACCAGACTGTTGCTTTTCTGCCTGGGGATAAATATGTACCTTCCTTTCTTTATTCATTGAATTGAGCTTACTACACTGCAAATGTGGCCTATTCTCACCAGCAACCGAGAACGTTGTCCATTATCAACTCATTCACCAGGATGTCTTTTCAATCATACTAAAATAGATTGTTGGTTGTAACTTGATTTACAGTCATTCTCCATGTGCAGACTCCCATCTTGTAGTTAATCAATTATGTGACATGAATATTTGAACTTATCCTTTTCTTTGTTTCCATAGTCTTAACATTCTCATTTCTTTTTATACCTCCCCTTTTGTGTTCAAACTTCACTTTATATTTTCTATATATAGTTACTACAATTAGAGCAGTACCATCTGATCCTTTTATTATTTTCAGAAGATAAAAAAAGCAATATACCTATTTAGTCATAATTATGTTGTGGGGTTTTATATTGTTCTGTTCTATTTTTGGTGATATATCTTACATTTGAGTATTCTTTGTTTTTTATTAACAACACTATTGTACATATCTGCTCAGTTTTTAAGAACAACTATAACAGAGATAAAATCATGAAAATCAATATATAGTCAATACATATTTAATCAATATAGTCAACCACGTATGTAAATCACATACTCATTTTCCCCTCTTGACTGTTAGCTACTACATGTCCTAAATTTTAGGACAATTTTGATTTAAATAATTCGCCCTACTTTCAGAAGAAATATTAGATTCGTATGTCCTGGTATTTTGGAAAATCATGTCATCATTCCTATAAAACGAGATTACTAAATGTACCTTAGATTTAGTGACTCAGTATGAGATACAATTGCTATCACATATGGACTAGAATAAAACATAAATTGAACAGAATAGTTTAAGCATATTTTTCTGTGTTTTTTGAGCTCCCATAATGTACACAATTGAAACTTTGAGAATATTTGTCTCAAACCCCAAAATTATTTTCAAATGAGAGATTATATTTCTATATGCTCATACTGATAATGATTATTTTCTCAGTATTGTTCCTAAGTAGCACACGTAAGGATCAAATAACTGTGGTACATAGAATAAATTACATTGTTAATGACATACTTTACCATTTACTTTTATTTTACCAGTTTTTATGTGAATATTAATGAATGCAATTGATATGAGAAAAACATATATATTTTGTTTCAAAGAAATTTAAAGGAAGCACAGAATATATTACATAGTACATTGCTATTGCGAGTTTATGACAGGTGAAATAGGTACTTAAAATTGCATAGTTTTATTATATTCAGTGGCTGTAATTTTTATTCTTATGTGTCAACTTTGTTAGGTTATGTAATTAAACACTAATGTAGGTGTTGATGCAAACCACATGTATTTTCCACATGTAGTGAACATCTACAATTAATTGACTTTAAGTAAAGGAGAGTACCTTCAATAATATGGGTGGGCCTGATTAAACCGGGTAAAGCCCTTAAGAGCCAAAACATGTTTCCTAAAAAAGAGATTCTATCTCCAGATTGCTCAAGACAAGCACCAACTCCTAACCAAATATCCAGCCTATCAACTTATTCTACAACTTTCACACTCACTGCCCCCAACAATGGTGTGAGCCAATTACTTAAAATAAATCTTTCTCTCTCTATCTGCATTCTAATGGTTCAATTTCTCTGAAAAACCCTAACTAATACTACAAATATTAGAATTGGAATCCAAAAGAAGTAACATAAGAAAATTATTCCTTCTTTTGTTTTTTGAAACAGAGTCTTGCTATCTCACCTAGGCTGGAGAGCAGTGGCTCAATCTCAGCTCACTGCAGCCTTGACCTCCCAGGCTCAAGTGATTCTCAAGCCTCAGCCTCCTGAGTAGCTGGGATTACAGAGTCATGCCACCATTCCCAGCTAATTTTTGTATTTTTAGTAGAGACAGAGTTTTGTCATGTTGGCCAGGCTGGTCTCGAACTCCTGGCCTCAAATGATCCACTCATCTCAGCCTCCCAAAGTGCTGGGATTACAGACATTAGGCACCACGCCCAGACAAGAAAAGTATTCTATTAATAAAAAGAATATAAATTATTTGGCAGACTTACAAAATAAGTTAAATAGGCTTAGAAAATTTTGTAATTATAAGGTATTTATGAGGGTCTTATATAATTCTTCAAAGAAATATTATCAAATTATTCAGGAATTCTTTTCATAGCAATATGTGAGATGAAGCTATTTATTACTAACACTCTAGAAATAAATATAGTTCACACATTTCATCCTAGTGTAGAAAAGAGAAGAGAGAATAAGACATCAGAGAAACAAATGGTCAGGCTTATGTGTTCCGATTTTCCACATATTTGTAGAATTAACCCAGAATGGGTTATTAGGATAAGTGAAAAGCCCAAAGTGCCACCATATTCTTAGTTTGCGACTATCAGAGAAGACTTTCCAGGCATGGAGGTCACAATACAACAAGGGAGAAGTAGTGGTTGCTAAACTAATGAGGGTTAAGATCAGAAGTCAATCAGCAGGGGCTGGCTCTGCATGGCCATGCTGCAATCCCCAGCTGTCCATGTTTGGGCATTAAGAAAGCCTGACTTTGCCCTCATGAGCCTCCCTTGGTTTCATAAGTATCCAAAAGTTCCCATTCTTCCATGATAGTTTAGTAAAGTTAACAGTTTTGTTGCTAGGGCCAGAGCAGGCAAAGTATCTTCATAATAAAGTTATGATGTGCATACCTGTGCCAGAGGAAAGAGTAGAAACATCAACTATTTCATAATACAGCTGATGTAAGAACCAACACGGCACATGTATACATATGTAACAAACCTGCACATTGTGCACATGTACACTAAAACTTAACGTATAATAATAATAAAATAGAAAAAGAAAAAATATAAGGGAATTCAGCATAAAGACCAATGGAAAAGGAGAGTAACATAAAATCTTTGACAAATGGCTGAGAACTCAAGTACCCACAAGCACCATGTCATGCAAACCTCCTGTCGCCCATAAATAGAGATTACACTTTCAGAAAGAGCAGTTGAAGGTTAGCATTTATCTGAAAGAGACTGAGTTACCTGAAAGAGACTGAATTACCTGGAAGATACCTTAAACCGAAAAAAAAAAAGAAAATATATCAAATTGGTAAATTGGTAAGTTAAAATTTATACTCGACCTTTATTCCCAATGGACTTTATGAGAAAGATGAAACCTTTTGAGAAAACAAAGAAGCTTTATTTCTTCTTCTTTTTTCTTTTTTTTTTTTCTTTTTTTGAGACGGAGTCTCGCTCTTTCACCCAGGCTGGAGTGCGGTGGCGCGATCTCCGCTCACTGCAAGCTCCGCCTCCCGGGTTCACGCCATTCTCCTGCCTCAGCCTCTCCGAGTAGCTGAGGCTACAGGCGCCCGCCACCACGCCAGGCTAATTTTTTGTATTTTTAGTAGAGACGGGGTTTCACCATGGTCTCGATCTCCTGACCTCGTGATCCGCCCGCCTCGGCCT
Organism: Hylobates moloch; assembly: GCF_009828535.3. Lineage (NCBI taxonomy): Eukaryota > Metazoa > Chordata > Mammalia > Primates > Hylobatidae > Hylobates > Hylobates moloch. The sequence continues at coordinate 36,142,029 of NW_026652277.1, forward strand.
CCCAAAGTGCTGGGATTACAAGCGTGAGCCACCGCGCCCGGCCTTCTTCTTTATATCTTAAAACAAGCATAGCAAATTGGAACTCAATTGAAATGTTTGTAGTGAAATAATTCAATAGGTCATTACTGAAGAACCCATTCCTGCCATTTGACATATTTAATTGCTTGACAAGGAAAAAGAATAATAATTAAGTTGCATAGTAGAACCCTGTAGAAATTAAAGTATGTAAACACATACTTAACATCTTATTCTACCTCCTAGAATGTTAAATGTAAGGGTTTTTAATAAATACACTCGTGATGACCTCTGAAAAAATATATCTGTATATGTATATATGTATACATACATACACACACACATATACAAATACATACACATATGTGTATAAACTTATTTCCTATTTTATAAAGCATTTCCCAAATTCAGTATGACAAGAAATTTTATGAACTCATGAGAAATTCAAACTCCATAAGCCAGCTTAATGAAGATAATTCTGAGATGTGTATACTTAATCCTTCAATTGCAAAAATAAATAGTATGCTCTTAGTCAGAAGAGTATTTTAACTGGTTATTTTAGAAAGCAGTTTTAATTTCTCAACATATGAGCTATTAAAAAGTTGGTGATAAACATAAAAATCAGTTCTCAAAATTCTATGCATTATTTTTCTATCATATTAGCAGTAAAAGATTTCATAATTTTGACTTTCACAGGAAAAGCCAATGTTTAAAAATTACTAATTTCTCGAATAGCTAATAGAATATTTCAAAATAAAATAAAAATGAAAAACATAAAATTGTATTATCTTACAATACACACATTTATATATTATAAACTCAAATTTATGGCATAGGTTATGTAATAGTTAAGAATGATGAAAATACGTGGAGAAATAAGACAAATTTAACTTTTAAGATGTGGGGAGAAGAGTTATCACTTTATCGCAGTTTACAATTTTAGTAAGTTTCTGATTTTGATATGATTTTATAGTAACAAACCCTAATTGAGAGAGAAAAATACTTGGAAATTCATAGCTTTTTCTTTAATAGCTCACTGTACAATATTATTACATTACTTAATGTAAAACATTCAGATTTTTTAAAAAGGAAAATCATTAATAATATCTAACAACTTCTATTTCTTAATAATTGAAGCAAAATCCTTAAGTAGTCAATTTTCTGGAACTAGCTAAAGAGGTTTTCAATCATTTATAGGTAGAAAGATGTATTTTTTCCAATTTATCTTATAAATATTTTTCAATCTTATCTTAAAATACTTATCTTAATGCTTATTCTTATAGACACTCTTAAATTTACTAGAGTAATTTCAATGTTATTACTAGTATGTTATCTTCAATTTAAAGCATAGATCTTTATACTCTGTAATTGTTAAGTGTGCTTATTCAGTTTATTCAAAGGCAGATATGGAGCCCCTTAAAATTATAATAAACGAGAAAACCATAAGCATTCTAGTTCAAGGTGCTGGACTCAACAAATGTAAAAATAGTAAGAAAACAGAATAAAAACGGTGAACACAAGGTATTTCTAGAAAAAATGTAAAATTGTTATTAGGGGATTAAAATGTGGAAAAAATTCTTTAAGCTAAGAATGAAAGAGGGCTAGATTTCTTGAGATAACAAATATAAGAGAGAATTGTAACCCAAAAACCAGAGCTAAGTTCCTTTCAAAGAAAGCTGAGAGCTTCAGAATCAAACTAAAAATATTTAAAAAGTAGAAAATAGCCACAGGATAATCATCTCAGGATTCAGAGAAATGCAGTTCAAATACCTGGGCCAATCACATCCTCTAACCTTTCCAGTGTACACAACTGCTGACAGCAGCCTGCCTAAGACATTTATGTGAGTTTAAAGTTTAAAACACTAAATGAAAGGAATATTTAAGCTTGAAATACTTCCATATAAAAATGAGATACTCAAAAAACAAACAAAAAAGAAGACAGCTCAGCCCAGATGTAACATTCACTGCATTAATCCAATTCCAGAATAAAACTCTTCTAAAGTGATTATAAGAGTTCCCAGTATGCCTACCTTTCACTATCAGGGTGCCCTTTAGAGATGTCTACGTGTTGACAAATCTCTGCAACTTGCAGTTGTTTCATTCAAGGCAGAGACCATTTTGTGAAACCAAAAGGTGATTTACACCACATAATTAACCTAGTCTTTCATTCAAAAGCATGAACTAAGAATCATCAGAAATTTAAAAGCAACTATGAGTATGAAATAGATGAACCAAAATGAGCACACAGAACAAATGACCCGGAAAGAAACAGACATATTTCAGGCAGTAAAAGAGGACATTAAAAATTCAAATTAGTATCCCTTGAGAAATGGAAGAAGACATTGTATCTCTAAGAAAATAACCAGTTGTTATGAAAGAGCAACCAGAGAATAAAAAGAGTTCTTAGAAATTAAGAAATGATAAAACTCATTTAAACAATTAAATGAATAAACTGAATAATAGAATATGTCAGACAAAAGATTAAGCAGATAATGAAAATATTAAACATGAAGAAATCTTTCATAACACAGAGGAAAAATGATAATGATGGTAAATACAACAGAAAAGTTATGACACATGAATGCAAGAGGATACATTAATCTAATTAAGGTAAAGAAGCATAGAGAGAGATAGTGAAGAGAAGATATAACTGAAGAAATAATAGAGAAAAATAAATTGAAAAAATAAAATTGCATATTAGTCTTCATATTTAAAAGGTCAATGTCATACTGAGAAAGTAGTCTTTCTAGTGAAATTTCCAGAAAGAAAAATGTAGTCTACATTTTTAAGGAAAGGGCAATCAGATCAGATTCAAATTTCTCATAGTAATACTGAATCTTAACATATTGCATTATATTCTTTAAAACATTTGAAAGGAAATTTAATCTATATAGAGAATTATCTACTCTAACCCTCAAACGACTATAAGAAAAAAATAGATCTTCTGGGACGTGCAAATTTACCATCCATTCAATATATGTAGAATGTGTGTGTGTGTGTGTGTGTGTGTGTGTGTGTGTGTGTGTAAATTTCAAAGTAACAAACCTGTATAAAATGTTACATTAATAGATTTTTTCTTAAATGCTAGTAACTGTAACCTAGAAGAAATGAAGAAAATCTATTGGCCCTGGACACTTCAGATCTTTTACATTTAGCAGCAGAAATTCAGTGAAGTGAGATCATAATTTTGTCTTCATGGGTCTACCCAGAGCTCTTGGTTCACAAACATATTTCTTTGTTGAGTAGTTATATGACTTGATGGTTGTGACAATATCTGGTTTATCACAGGCAGTGTCAGATGCATGATCTCTTGATATCCAGTGGCCAGATGCTCAGTTTGCCCACTAGCATGCCAGCAACTGCTGAATATAGTAGAAAAGATAGTTCTCTACTAGAGGTAGCATTGCCTTGTCCTAGAACCCTAAAGATCTATAAAGCAACTCTACTATTGCAGCTTTCCAAAGAAAAAGGAAGTCTCTTTTGCTACCCTAGATAACCTCCAGTATGATCGGACCTATCAGTTCTTATGTTCTAAATGATATGGCTGTCTGTCCTCAGCCTGGACCTGATGCCAAGTCATTTTTGCTCTGGGGCCCACTAAAAGCTAGCAGTTGTTCACGTAAAATCTATTGTAGCAGCATTATCACATGTAGAATATGCCAAAAACCATACCAAATGTTAGTCTTCTCCTGAAAACTTCATCACTGAACCTTTATAGTGCTTAATTTATCACATTTTTTTAGCACATGTGTTTTACGATACAACACAAATGCTTGCTATCTATTGCTCATAGGTCTGATTAAGATAATATCAATCTAGTGAGCCAGTATGATGCTTTGCAGAATCTCCAGATGGCCCAGGTCCCTTGGGACTATATTATGACCAAAAGCAACAACATGAGGTTTCTATTAACAACTATGTATGACAGATTCAATAGGACATTCAGGAAACTGAGAAATGTTTACTAGTTAGGCTTGTGGATCAAGTGGACACACTATGATGTGAACTTTGGCTATAATTCATTTACTATTTGATCCCTCTATGTCTGTATCCCAATAGAAGACCAGGATGGTGCTTTGGATCTCTGTCTCTCAGAGTCAACTCATATACTGTGTGTTCTGCCATTAGCCATGAACTTTAGAGAAGCTAAGACTGAGCTTTCAATAATGCCCATTCTAAGGAAAATGTGGTACATATACACCATGGTACTACACTGATTACATGGGTGACAAAATAATCTGTACATTAAACCCCTGTGACATTCAGTTTACCTATATTATAAACCTGCACTAGTACCCCTGAACCTAAAAGTTAAAAAAAAAATGCTTGTTTTCCTCACCAATACACTCTTTATTGGACTAACCTCTGGGACCACCCAAGCAAGGTAGTTAATGTGTGGATTTTCTGGTCTTCTTTAGGAAATTTATTCCAGCATGCTACTTTTCTGATTCTTTTTATTTACTTCTTAATAGATTACAAAGTCAGCTCTGCCATCCCTACTTTATTTAATGAATATAAATACTTTTTCCATTAATTCAAGAGATCTTCTGTGAGGATATTAAATTCTTTGTCAACAGAGAGTACTCCAATGTTGGTAAACCTCCCCAGCGAGGTTTATATTCTGCCCAACCTGTTGACACCTCTCATGATCCCTTCCAGTCCCGCTTCTCTGGTTCCTGCTTGTAGCTCCCTTCATAGACAAAACTGTTCCATCCTAATTAGGTACACTACTTTCTGGTTGGGTCAGACTTAAGATTTGCCTTTAATTAAGAGTCTGTGGCTCCAAAGGGCATTTGTAGGCACATCTTGAGGAAAGCAAGTATTATTTTGTCTGTTCCTCCCTAATTTGAATTTCCTATGTTGTTTTAAGCAAGAAACTGGAAGGGGAGTATATCTTTCAAGGAGTTGACCTTGAGAGTTCCACAGAACCTCAAGATTCAAGATTCTCAGGTACACCTGTCCAGATACCCCTTTCAAAATGTCAGTGGCTTATTACTTCCATATCAGTCCCTAGCCTGACATAGAAGATTTGCTTAAGCTAAGAATTCAGGCCTTTCCGAAGTTACGCCACTCTTACAGATAATGTGCTGGGCTTAAAATTTAATGGTTCTGCCCTGGGACTTCAGGAGGTGAGGCTTTCTTTAAATGCTGGTGAGGAAGACTCCTGAATCTACCTTTGCTTTAAGGCTTTGGTTAATAGAGCTTGTTATTTTCTCCAACATATGGATGCTCAGCAACAAGCATCCACTTCCACAGTTCTTATTTTTTAAATTTCCATAACACATTTCAAACACTGGAGACATTGTACCAGACAGTGTGTCCTGTTTCACTCACATACCATCCCACTTCACTCCAGCCGTAGCATGATGGGATCCATCAATCCCTCACTTGTCATAGTGATATAATATTCCAAGTCAACCAAACAGTAAAGGACTCATTTCCAGAATGTCACTCTTACTGCTTCTGAGGGACCACTCCCTGCCAACTATTTTAGGTCAGATTCTCTAGAAGAAGTGACTGAGATGGGGATTCTTATGCATGCCATTTATTGGGGAAGTACACTTAGGATTAGGAGAATAAGGGACCTAGGATAGGTCAGGGAAGCTCAGGGATAATGAAAGCATAGCTGGAAACTAGCTTTATTCTGAAGCACCATTAGACCAAATTATCAGTCACACCTGTGACAAGGGATTTGGCATTTGTTTTTTGAAGTGGGGTCTCATTTTACGTTGCCCAGGCTGGCCTTAAGCTCCTGGGATCAAGTGATTCACCCCAGTAGCTGGGACTACAGGTGCACACCATTGTGCCAGGCACGTATCTGGCATTTTGTACCCCTAAAAAAGTCAGTCATTGGCTAAGCTCTAAATGGGCAGAAAGGGGAGGGGCATAGACTCCTGGTTGATGGGATCATGGGGAATTCTCCAGAAAAGAGGATTGCCTTGAGTTTTTATTAACTGAAACACCTAGAAATTGAGAGTTAAGTACATCAGTCTGCAAAGGAAATTGGGAAGGACACGAAGAATTTCCACTGCGTGCTTTTTAAAATGCTTTTGCCTAAATTATCATGCCAAGGAAAAAGCATGGTACTAGGAGATGAGCCTGTGTCCTGCCTGATATTTATTTTATTCAGTATAACAGACAGATGCTGGACTGTTATATTTTCTTCTACGGTTTTATGTGAGCATACAGATGCTAGAGTTTTGTATTTTCTTTTATGATTTTATGTGAGCTGAAACTAAAAAAATGACCACCGTATGACTATAATCTTTCTAATCAATGAAACATTTATCAAATGTGGCAAGAGAAGTTTATTTAAAGGAGTACACCAAAATTATGAGAGCCATTAGTTAAAATACTGGTGGTTTCCAATGCATATTTTTAAATTACTATCATTTGAATTGTTCATAAAGTGAATATTTTAATTCATATTGCAGTCCATTATATATTTGGACTTTGTAGGCTGTCTGAACCTTCTTGCCAAGTTATAGGTAACCAAAAACATCTTTACAAAGCTCTCTAACAGAACAATGTGAATGTAGGAAAAGAAACTCCAGCACTCTTGTCAACATTCTGTGCCTTCATGTAACTATTAAATACAGACCTCAATTTATTCCTTGTGTGTGTGTTCTAGTTTGTTTGTTCATATCTTCATAATAAATAAAGATGGGTTGATCCTCCCTTTACCTCCTGGACCTGTTCAGAACAAAAATTGCTTAAGCAGTATTCATGACTAGAAACAATACTCTTCATTTCCCATATTAGGCAGTAGATAGATCTTATTCCCCTATGCGCTATCACATTATCATTTCTTCTCTCTCATTGTCCATGAGCCCTAACAAGTCTTAATATATATAACAGTGAATCTGCCCTCAATTCACAGATGGATACTTGCTCTTATACATCCCACTTTTGTAAATGAACAAGAATTGGGCCAAGCCCTTGTAGACTGCATCAAATATCAAATAGCCGATGTTTTATTTTCCCCTTCTAAATGAACACCACTGGAGAAATTTTCTATTCCCTGAAGAAAATTCAAATGACACATTATTTCAGACTGTGCAGCCTTACCACAGCCCAGAACCTAAAACATGTACAGATTAGAAAGTAAATAAGCATATAGTAAATGCTAATTCTTTCCTTATGAATAGTTATTTGTGTTTTCACTATTTAATGAAGTTATGGACTGTGGCCTTTCTGTGAAAGTACAGTCATTAGGAATCAATTATACTTTACATTGAAACCTTGCTTACTCTGCCACTGTGGGATAATTGGGAAATAACTATATTGTCATTTTTATGTATTTTGGCTACATTGAATCACAGCGTTTTAGTGGTGAGGCACTGGCAAATTGCACATGCATTTGTTCATATTAGGTCACGGTACATGAAGACAGTGTAAAAAAACTGCTCACTCAGAATGAACTGTGAAGATAATGTGTGAGTTCAAGCAACTATGCAAAGATAGTGAGGGCTTCCCAATTAATTTCCATTCTCAAAGCAATTAGTGCCACTTAATAGAATGTGGTGCAATATCAGAAAATGGATCTAAAGGTCTTGCTGATTTTCTGGATTTTTTAATTTGATTACTAAAATAAACTAAAAAATTCAGATTAAAGAATTTGTTTTGGGGGCAGGAAAGTTTTTCTAAGAATAATTTTTTATTTTAAATACAAATGCTTTGAGAATAATACATCAAAATAAATAAATATAAATATTAATATGTTGGCTTTCACTGCTTTGAAGAGATTTTCAAGTGAAACTTTATTTATTTATTTATTTATTTATTTATTTATTTATTGAGACAGAGTCTCACTCTGTCGCCAGGCTGGAGTGCAGTGGCACGATCTTGGCTCACTGCAACCTCCACCTCCCAGGTTCAAGCGATTCTCCTGCCTCAGCTTCCGGAGCAGCTGGGACTACAGACACGCACCACCACGCCCAGCTAATTTTTGTATTTTTAGTAGAGACGGGGTTCCTCCCAAAGTGCTGGGATTGCAAGCGTGAGCCACTGCGCCTCGCCTATATTGAAACTTTTTAAAGAGAATATTATCTGCTTATAATGTTACTGGGAACAAAACCTTGTGATATTAGATAAATATTTTGTTTCCTTATTGTTTATCTGTATTTAGTTTATTTTTAGCATTGATGCTGCTAACCAGGTCTCACAGGGAAAGCCAGTGGTGATAAACACTGAGCGGGGATATCAGTTGAAGATTCTAATAAGACTGCTATAAAAACTTCCACATTAAGAGTAAATAGGCAGTTGCTTACTTTCTGAAAACAAAGCAAAGATAAACCAGCATTTATAATCCATTGTTTGGAAGACCTGTCCCAAATGTTGGAAAGTGAGGTAAGTTTGGCATGCAAACTATTGTTTTTTTTTTTTTTTTTTTTAATTCCTTCTTTCTTTTCCTTTTCTTTTTTTTTCGCACTTTTTAAACTTTAAAAATAATGTCAGCCGTTTAATAAAATAGATTTCAGACTCATCACAAATAAGTGGTTATAAAATGTAGCAGCAAAAATTTAGTCATATGTAAATTTACATCTATAGGAAAAGGTCAGCTAAAAGATTTTTCAACTGCAAAGAGTAACCCTGTCTTCTACTTTGAAAATTATCCTGGTTTGCAGCATCCTTAATCTGAAGGATCTACATAACGTTACAAGGAAATTGTACTTTTAACATGGTCAAAGTGAAAAAAGGTAAACTTCTCAACGCATCTGGATCTCAAACGTTTCATGAAAACACTGTTCAGATATAAATAGATCCCATTCTGTGCTTTTAAATGTAGTATGTACTTTCCTCCAATGGGTGGAAGATTATATATAATAGCGAGAATTGTGGTCCTTAAAATAAATTGAAAGCATTGTTCCAGAGCTGCCTTCACTAATACTACCCCTATTATCTTCAATTAGACTAGCCCACCAAATGAGGCAGTACAAATACCCTATAGACATCAAACTGTTCTAAAAGCCGGGTACACTTGATCACTGATTACACAATTACTTAAGAGGGAGAATCCAAGAACAAAACATAAGTAATTAAGAATAGAAGATTTGTGTTTTTAATTGTAAACAAACTAAATTAAGTCAAACACAGAATTATCACTGTGAACAGAAGAATATAACAGAAATTGCCTCAAATGTGACTCTATAAAGCATTATTTAGTAGTCAACTAACTTGCATCATTTAACAACAGAAAATTAAGACAATGGGCACAAACATGTTTTTCTCTTCCTGAGATCAGTTTAGTTCTCTTTCTTTAATTTGTGTAATTGTGAAATTAAATTTAAAGATGGTGAAAGAAGTAAAATTATTTAAAATGACTTCTGCTGGAAAAATTCAAAGAGTAAATAAATATTATTATATCTATTTGTACCATTTTTTCTGAAAAGCCAAAAAGCAGTAAAAATAGGTCACCTTGAATACACAGAAAGACAGTAATATTTGATTCAATCTATCCCCTTGAAATGAGAGAAAATCTAATGTAGTAATAATTTTATGATTATACAAATTTATAAGTTATAGATTTCCATTTTTCCTAAATATTTCTCAAAGTTAAATTTATAATATAAGCATTTTTTCTGAATTACTCTATTTCTATCTGGTTAAAGTAAGTCCTAGTTTTTACTGGAGACATGTTCAGGAGCAATTGAAATATTAAGTTGAAAATGGCAGTTTCATACGGGTTAATCCAAAATATTAACTAGTATTTGTTTTCTGAGAAGGTGTCAGCATAGCGATTTTACATTTAAAGGGAAAAGATTACTGATACAAATGAGCTTCGAGACAGCTGGGGCTCTGAAGAATTCTCAGCAATATATTACTTCCACCTTAGTGTACACTTACCCATGATGATCTTCGCATTTTCTTTCTTTATTATCATTATTATTATTATTATACTTTAAGTTTTAGGGTACATGTGCATAATGTGCAGGTTTGTTACATATGTATCCATGTGCCATGTTGGTGTGCTGCACCCATTAACTCATCATTTAGCATTAGGTATATCTCCTAATGCTGTCCCTTCCCCCTCCCCCCAACCCACAACAGTCCCCAGAGTGTGATGCTCCCCTTCCTGTGTCCATGTGTTCTCATTGTTAAATTCCCACCTGTGAGTGAGAACATGCGGTGTTTGGTTTTTTTGTCCTTGCGATAGTTTACTGAGAATGATGGTTTCCAGTTTCATCCATGTCCCTACAAAGGACATGAACTCATCACTTTTTATGGATGCATAGTATTCCATGGTGTATATGTGCCACATTTTCTTAATCCAGTCTATCGTTGTTGGACATTTGGATTGGTTCCAAGTCTTTGCTATTGTGAATAGTGCCACAATAAACATATGTGTGCATGTGTCTTTATAGCAGCATGATTTATAGTCCTTTGGGTATATACTCACTAATGGGATGGCTGGGTCAAATGGTATTTCTAGTTCTAGATCCCTGAGGAATCGCCACACTGACTTCCACAATGGTTGAACTAGTTTACAGTCCCACCAACAGTGTAAAAGTGTTCCTACTTGTCCACATCCTCTCCAGCACCTGTTGTTTCCTGACTTTTTAATGATGGCCATTCTAACAGGTGTGAGATGGTATCTCATTGTGGTTTTGATTTGCATTTCCCTGATGGCCAGGGATGATGAGCATTTTTTCATGTGTTTTTTGGCTGCATAAATGTCTTCTTTCGAGAAGTGTCTGTTCATGTCCTTTGCCCACTTTTTGATGGGGTTGTTTGTTTTTTTCTTGTAAATTTGTTTGAGTTCATTGTAGATTCTGGATATTAGCCCTTTGTCAGATGAGTAGGTTGTGAAAATTTTCTCCCATTTTGTAGGTTGCCTGTTCACTCTGATGGTAGTTTCTTTTGCTGTGCAGAAGCTCTTTAGTTTAATTCGATCCCATTTGTCAATTTTAGCTTTTGTTGCCATTGCTTTTGGTGTTTTAGACATGAAGTCCTTGCCCATGCCTATGGCCTGAATGGTATTGCCTACGTTTTCTTCTAGGGTTTTTATGGTTTTAGGTCTAACATGCAAGTCTTTAATCCATCTTGAATTAATTTTTGTATCAGGTGTAAAGAAGGGATCCAGTTTCAGCTTTCTACATATGGCTAGCCAGTTTTCCCAGCACCATTTATTAAATAGGGACTCCTTTTCCCATTTCTTGTTTTTGTCAGGTTTGTCAAAGATCAGATAGTTGTAGATATGTGGCATTATTTCTGAGGGCCCTGTTCTGATCCATTGATCTATGTCTCTGTTGTGGTACCAGTACCATGCTGTTTTGGTTACTGTAGCCTTGCAGTATAGTTTGAAGTCAGGTAGCGTGATGCCTCCAGCTTTGTTCTTTTGGCTTAGGATTGACTTGGCGATGCGGGTTCATTTCTGGTTCCATATGAACTTTAAAGTGGTTTTTTCCAATTCTGTGAAGAAAGTCATTGGTAGCTTGATGGGGATGGCATTGAATCTATAAATTACCTTGGGCAGTATGGCCATTTTCACAATATTGATTCTTCCAACCCATGATCATGGAGTGTTCTTCCATTTGTTTGTATCCTCTTTGATTTCATTGAGCAGTGGTTTGTAGTTCTCCTTGAAGAGGTCCTTCACATCCCTTGTAGGTTGGATTCCTAGGTATTTCATTCTCTTTGAAGCAATTGTGAATGGTAGTTCACTCATGATTTGGCTCTCTGTTTGTCTGTGATTGGTGTACAAGAAGGCTTGTGATTTTTGTACATTGATTTTGTATCCTGAGACTTTGCTGAAATTGCTTATCAGCTTAAGGAGATTTTGAGCTGAGACAATGGGGTTTTCTAGATATACAATCATATCACCTGCAAACAGGGACAATTTGACTTCCTCTTTTCCTAATTGAATACCCTTTATTTCATTCTCCTGCCTAATTTCCCTGGCCAGAACTTCCAGCACTATGTTGAAAAGGAGTGGTGAGAGAGGGCATCCCTGTCTTGTGCCAGTTTTCAAAGGGAATGCTTCCAGTTTTTGCCCATTAAGAATGATATTGACTGTGGGTTTGTCATAGATAGCTCTTATTATTTTGAGATACGTCCCATCCATACCTAATTTATTGAGAGTTTTTAGCATGGATGACTGTTGAATTTTGTCAAAGGCCTTTTCTGCATCTATTGAGATAATCATGTGGTTTTTGTCTTTGGTTCTGTTTATATGCTGGATTACATTTATTGATTTGCGTATGTTGAACCAGCCTTGCATCCCAGGGATGAAGCCCACTTGATCATGGTGGATAAGCTTTTTGATGTGCTGCTGGATTCGGTTTGCCAGTATTTTATTGAGGATTTTTGTGTCAATGTTCATCAAGGATATTGGTCTGAAATTCTCTTTTTTGGTTGTGTCTCTGCCGGGCTTTGGTATCAGGATGATGCTGGCCTCATAAAATGTGTTAGGGAGGATTCCCTCTTTTTATATGGATTGGAATAGTTTCAGAAGGAATGGTACCAGTTCCTCCTTGTACCTCCGGTAGAATTCGGCTGTGAATCCATCAGGTCCTGGACTCTTTTTGGTTGGTAAGCTATTGATTATTGCCACAATTTCAGAGCCTGTTATTGGTGTATTCAGAGATTCAACTTCTTCCTGGTTTAGTCTTGGGAGGGTGTATTTGTCGAGGAATTTATCCATTCCTTCTAGATTTTCTAGTTTATTTGCATAGAGTTGTTTGTAGTATTCTCTGATGGTAGATTGTATTTCTGTGGGATCGGTGGTGATATCCCCTTTATGATTTTTTATTGCATCTATTTGATTCGTCTCTCTTTTCTTCTTTATTAGTCTTGCTAGTGGTCTATCAATTTTGTTGATCTTTTCAAAAAACCAGCTCCTGGATTCATTAATTTTTTCAAGGGTTTTTTGTGTCTCTATTTCCTTCAGTTCTGCTCTGATTTTAGTTATTTCTAGCCTTCTGCTAGCTTTTGAATGTGTTTGCTCTTGCTTTTCTAGTTCTTTTAATTGTGATGTTAGGGTGTCAATTTTGGATCTTTCCTGCTTTCTCTTGTGGGCATTTAGTGCTATAAATTTCCCTCTACACACTGCTTTGAATGTGTCTCAGAAATTCTGGTATGTTGTGTCTTTGCTCTCATTGGTTTCAAAGAACATCTTTATTTCTGGCTTCATTTCATTATGTACCCAGTAGTCATTCAGGAGCAGGTTGTTCAGTTTCCATGTAGTTGAGTGGTTTTGAGTGAGTTTCGTGATCCTGAGTTCTAGTTTGATTGCACTGTGGTCTGAGAGACAGTTTGTTATAATTTCTGTTCTTTTACATTTGCTGAGGAGAGCTTTACTTCCAACTATGTGGTCAATTTTGGAATAGGTGTGGTGTGGTGCTGAAAAAAATGTATATTCTGTTGATTTGGGGTGGAGAGTTCTGTAGATGTCTATCAGGTCTGCTTGGTGCAGAGCTGAGTTCAATTCCTGGGTATCCTTGTTAACTGTCTGTCTCGTTGATCTGTCTAATGTTGACAGTGGGGTGTTAAAATCTCCCATTATTATTGTGTGGGAGTTTAAGTCCCTTTGTAGGTCACTCAGGACTTGCTTTATGAATCTGGGTGCTCCTGTGTTGGGTGCATATATATTTAGGATAGTTAGCTCTTCTTATTGAATTGACCCCTTTACCATTATGTAATGGCCTTCTTTGTCTCTTTTGATCTTTGTTGGTTTAAAGTGTATCTTATCAGACTAGGATTGCAACCCCTGCCTTTTTTTGTTTTCCATTTGCTTGGTAGATCTTCCTCCATCCCTTTATTTTGAGTCTATGTGTGTCTCTGCACGTGAGATGGGTTTCCTGAATACAGCACACTGATGGGTCTTGACTCCTTATCCAATTTGCCAGTCTGTGTCTTTTAATTGGAGCATTTAGCCCATTTACATTTAAAGTTAATATTGTTATTTGTGAATTTGATCCTGTCATTATGATGTTAGTTGGTTATTTTGCTCGTTAGTTCATGCAGTTTCTTCCTAGCCTTGACGGTCTTTACAATTTGGCATGTTTTTGCAGGGGCTGGTACCGGTTGTTCCTTTCCATGTTTAGTGCTTCCTTCAGGAGCTCTTTTAGGGCAGGCCTGGTGGTGACAAAATCACTCAGCGTTTGCTTGTCTGTAAAGTATTTTATTTCTCCTTCACTTATGAAGCTTAGTTTGGCGGGATAGCAAATTCTGGGTTGAAAATTCTTTTCTTTAATAATGTTGAATATCAGCCCCCACTCTCTTCTGCCTTGTAGAGTTTCTGCCGAGAGATCAGCTGTTAGTCTGATGGGCTTCCCTTTGCGGGTAACCTGACCTTTCTCTCTGGCCGCCCTTAACATTTTTTCCTTCATTTCAACTTTGGTGAATCTGACAATTATGTGTCTTAGAGTTGCTCTTCTCGAGGAGTATCTTTGTGCCATTCTCTGTATTTCCTGAATCTGAATGTTGGCCTGCCTTGCTAGATTGGGGAAGTTCTCCTGGATAATATCTTGCAGAGTGTTTTCCAACTTGGTTCCATTTTCCCTGTCACTTTCAGTTACACCAATCAGACGGAGGTTTGGTCTTTTCACATAGTCCCATATTTCTTGGAGGCTTTGTTCATTTCTTTTTATTCTTTTTTCTCTAAACTTCTCTTCTCGCTTCATTTCATTCACTTCATCTTCCATCGCTGATACCCTTTCTTCCAGTTGATCGCATCAGCTACCGAGGCTTCTGCAATCTTCACGTAGTTCTCGAAACTTGGCTTTCAGCTCCATCAGATCCTTTAAGCCCTTCTCTGCATTGGTTATCTTAGTTATACATTCATCTATTTTTTTTTCAAAGTTTTTAACTTCTTTTCCATTGGTTTGAATTTCCTCCCGTAGCTCGGAGTAGCTTGATCGTCTGAAGCCTTCTTCTCTCAACTCATCAAAGTCATTCTCCATCCAGCTTTGGTCCATTGCTGGTGAAGAACTGCGTTCCTTTGGAGGAGGGGAGGTGCTCTGCTTTTTAGAATTTCCAGTTATTCTGCTCTGTTTTTTCCCCAGCTTTGTGGTTTTATCTACTTTTGGTCTTTGATGATGGTGATGTACAGATGGGTTTTTGGTGTGGGTGTCCTTTCTGTTTGTTAGTTTTCCTTCTACCAGACAGGACCCTCAGCTGCAGGTCTGTTGGAGTTTGCTAGAGGTCCACTCCAGACCCTGTTTTGCTGGGTGTCAACAGCGGTGACTGCAGAACAGCACAAATTCAGCTGTCTGGTTGTTCCTCTGGAAATTTTGTTTCAGAGGAGTACCTGGCCAAGTGAGGTGTCAGTCTGTCCCTACTGGGGGGTGCCTCCCAGTTAGGCAGCTCGGGGGTCAGGGACCCACTTTAGGAGGCAGTCTGCCCATTCTCAGATCTTCAGCTGCGTGCTGGGAGAACCACTTCTCTCTTCAAAGCTGTCAAACAGGGACACTTAAGACTACAGAGGTTCCTGCTGAATTTTTGTTTGTCTGTGCCCTGCCCCCAGAGGTGGAGCCTACAGAGGCTGGCAGGCCTCCTTGAGCTGTGGTGGGCTCCACCCAGTTCGAGCTTCCTGGCTGCTTTGTTTACCTAAGCAAGCCTGGGCAATGGCAGGCGCCCCTCGCCCAGCCTCACTGCCGCCTTGCAGTTTGATCTCAGATTGCTGTACTAGCAATCAGCCAGACTCCGTGGGCGTAGGACCCTCTGAGCCAGGTTCGGGACACAGTCTCCTGGTGTGCCGTTTTCCAAGCCCATTGGAAAAGCGCAGTATTAGGGTGGGACTAACCCGATTTTCCAGGTGCCGTCTGTTACCCCTTTCTTTTACTAGGAAAGGGAACTCCCTGACCCCTTGTGCTTCCCGAGTGAGGCAATGCCTCGCCCTGCATTGGCTCGTGCAGGGTGTGCTGCACCGACTGTCCTGCACCCACTGTTTGGCACTCCCTAGTGAGATGAACCTGATACCTCAGATGGAAATGCAGAAATCACCAGTCTTCTGCGTTGCTCACACTGGGAGCTGTAGACCAGAGCTGTTCCTATTCGGCCATCTTGGCTCCACCCCCCATCTTCGTATTTTCAAATCAACGTATCTTCTTTCGTGGTAACTGCTTTTAGGTGATTTTGTGCTGGATTTTGAACAAATATTCAATATTTTGAAAACACTTTACAGTGGAGGAGAAATAGTAGGAAATTGTGGTTACTAGGTTGCACACACAAGAGAAATGATCAGAATGATTTTGTGAAGATCCAGAGAGTAATTCTAGCTCTTAGCAGAACGGAGTGGATCAAGGAACCATCTATCTGGTCTGTTCATGTCTATAATTGAGCAATGACACTGTTTATGTATACTTAAGCATAACAGGAAAACAGCCAACTTTTGACCTATTGCCAGTCAGTAATTTGTTACATATTAGACCTCTCACCTGGAGCTTCATACACATTCTTTGCAAGAAACCTTAGATTATGTTTAAGATTAATGCTTTTGTTTTTTCAGCCGTATTTTCTTTAGCAAAATGCTGCATTATTCTCATTGTAATGGATGATCCAGTATTTCATAGAAAATAAATCAACCTTAAAGAAAAACTATAAGACCAGACATTAGAGGATGAGAAAGTATCAATTTACAAATAAAAAAAGTTTAAAAATCTTAAAAGTATTTTACACAGAGTCACAAGGCAAGCTAGTAGAAAAGCTGGAAATAGAATATGTATCTCTGGTTTTCTAAGTCAATTTTTATGCCAGTTAATTATATCTCAAAGCAATAAACATCTGTTTGAGAAAATATATATGATGCTATAAATGATGTTTTCTCATTACTACCATTGAATCTGGATTGGCATTAGAAACCTTATTCAACAGATATTTTAAATCAGATTAATGTATTTGGACTCAGGACATTTTGTAATATTTCTCAAAATATCACTTTTACTAAATTCTACTTTTGTGGTTATATACCCCAATGGCTCTTATTTCCTTGTGGAATAGAGTAGAAATTCTCAATCTAGCATTAAAATCTTTGTGGAAATGATCTGATCAAATTCTGACATATTTCTATGTATGCCCCACTACACATAGTGAGACAGTGTTGTGTGTTGGTTAGGAAAACTAAAAAGTAAAAGCACCTGGGTTGCACAGCTTGACCCCACATCCTTGTTCTGCTGTGTCAATCAGTGGTCAAAGTACTTATCCACCTTGATCAGGAACTAAAGAAGAAAATATGGAGCCTTACTTCATAAGATTGTTGGAACATTAAATTAGATGAGAAAAAACAGATTGATATGTGTGCGTGTATATATATATATATATATATATATATATACACACACACACACACACACGTAATATATATATATATACACACACGTATATACCTTTTCTACGTGTACAGTTATACAGTGGCTTAATTTCTCATATCAAACTGATTCACACTCACTTTCTTTCCATGTTGTCACTTTGTTAACGCTATTTCTCCTTCACAGAATAATCCCTAAGTCCTGGCACATATTCTTGTCTTCTGTAAAGCCCTCAACTTTCTAGATTAAATGAATGCTCTTGGGAGTTACCTGAAGTTCCCAAATTTAAGTGAGTTGACCTATTATACTAGTCATCCATTGCTACATAACAAATCACTACAAACTTAACAGCTTGAAGTTACAAATACATATTTTTTCACAGCTTCTGTGTGTCACGAATTCAGTCACAACTTGAATTTGTCATCACAAAGCTACTATTAAGGTGTTGATGAGGATTGGAACTCAAGCTTTCTCTGATTTCCAATCCTCAACAACACATTATAATAATTATCCTGGTTTGCAATTGAAGGAAAAGAATTAATGTTTCCTTTTTGCAAGTCAAACTTCACATATATAAAATTCGGTGTTTTGTGAGGTTAAGAAACACATAGAGTTAGTTAGCTTTATTCTTGAAATTAATCAAGCTTTTGAAGAATTCAAAATAATTATATTTATTATTTTATTCTGGTCATCTTAAGTTCTTTCTTTTTTAACTTTTTTTGATAATAAATCTAAGTATTTCTTGCTATGCTTGTATGCCACTGATACTTTCCAAGGTATTTATTTCCATAGTCCAATTTCTTCAGTTGAGACACGTACCTATTTTTATACTAATTTTTTTTTTTTTTTTTTTTTTTGAGATGGAGTCTCACTCTGTTGCCCAGGCTGGAGTGCAATGGCGCAATCTCGGCTCACTGCAAGCTCCGCCTCCCGGGTTCACGCCATTCTCCTGCCTCAGCCTCTCTGAGTAGCTGGGACTACAGGCACCCGCCACCACGCCCAGCTAATTCTTTTGTATTTTTAGTAGAGACGGGGTTTCACAGTGGTCTCGATCTCCTGACCTCGTGATCCGCCCGCCTCGGCCTCCCAAAGTGCTGGGATTACAAGCGTGAGCCACCGCGCCCGGCCTCTAATTTGTTTTTATACAGAAATTATAAAATACTTTTACCACCTCTCAGATATCATTTTTAGTGTATATTTCATTTAAATTTTAGGATATTTTCCCCACGAAGAACTTTTCTTAATTTTCATTTTGTAAAAGTTATTAATGTTTTTCTTTCTTTATTTTGTACCGGGCTTAAGAAAGTCCTTACGTGGCATTTTAGGACTATTAGATTTAGGACTAGTAGATTTAGTCCTAATCTAAATATAGATTGATATATGTATTAATCTATATTTTATTCTAGAACTAGTATTGTCTTACACATATTTAGCATATGAAGAATTTATTTTTGCTGTAAGATGTAACAGGTCTAAATTACTTTTCCAAGTGACTGTTTTTAAACACCATATTCTTTATAATCTCTTGCCCCATTACTGCTTTGACAGCCATTATTATTTCAGTCTTTTTATTTACTTCCACTGATATGTTTCTGCATTTGTTCTATAAAGTCTTGAATTTTGTAGTTTTCTATGCTTAAAATATGATAAAGTAAGTTGTGTGTATTGCCCTTATTTTACAAAAATTTCCCTGCAGACTTTTTAAAACTCTAGGTGAAATTTCTATTCTTTTTGATATGTGGCCATTTCCTAGTAAACTTATTCTGAAATATTGTCTTTGTTATGTAATACAGATTTTAAATAATTTTTGATATATATCTTTGCATATGTGTTTAAATATGCATTTATATATTTTTGCTTTATAATATCAAGAAGCAAATGATTTTGTGTATTTATTTTATTAAACTCACATATTGTTCCTAGTATCTTTTCAGATGTGTAGTTGGTACAGTGGAAATAAAATTTCAAGAAGGAAAAAGAATAAGGTTGGCCGCCTCTTAAAGAGAAGCTTTGTCATATTTTAAAAATAGATGGCCATATATACTGAGTGTTCTGATCACCTCCTATTTATCTCATTGCTGAGGGAAGCATCCCCACCCTGAATAGGGGGAAATGGTAAACACACAACACTTGACATGGGACAAATGAGATTAATAGCAGTTTGTTAGTCACATATACTCATAACCTGAGAGAGAAGGAGACATTGCATACCTCACAGAGCCACAAAGTCATTGCATTCTGGAGCAAAGTGAACAAGCAGGGGCTATGGGAGGTAGTCTTTGTAGAAGAGGTTAGAGTGCTCCTCGTATAAGAGACATTATGAAACCCATTAGATAGAAGGTGGGTGGAATGCAGTTAGTTCAGCTGATAGGAAAACTAGTCAGGTAGAGAAACTTTCCCACTGGATAGGTGACATATCTGAGGAGAGCAGAAGTCCTTAGGGCCCTATGAGGTCCAAGACATTGAGACAACGTATGAAATTTTAGGCCATGTATTACAATTGACCACTTAATTCCATCCCATCAAATATCCACGTTAGTGATGACTAATATTTTTAGTAGGGAGTACCTCCCTAGGAAGTGCAGTAGACACTTATCTGGGAGGGCCACATGGTGAGATGGTTGTTGAAAATTTGAACTTTAGAGATGTCCCCTTTATGGCCAATAAAGGCAATTGAGGAACCTCTATGGCATTGATGTAAGGAATGTGTTATCCTTGGTAAGCATAAATTTAGGCTAACTGATGTCTGTGATAAAAATGATACAAACAAGGGTTTATTTGCCATTTTGTAACTTAATAGGTATGAGGAGGTCGATAGGCCTCTTTATGAAGATCAGCAATTTGGGACCTGCGATAGAGAGGGAATTTCCATTGAATGCCTTCTTCAAGAGCTCAGCATAATATATTTTGAGAAATAGAGTAGGTATCTTGATACTGTTAGTAATGTCTAGAACCCCGAAGAGAATAGAATGTCCTTGTATTGTGGCTTTAGCATCTATTACCTTTAATTACATTTGGAGTACCTGTGAGGCAAGAGATTCCTGGAGTTTTTTACTCCAAAGGGGGCAAATTTAGACACAAATTGCTGCTGCCACTGGCCAAACAAAACAACCAGATCATTGGCAGTGGCCCAATGTTTGGCAAAAACAGACAGATGGGACCAATTGTTGACCAGGACATCCAGAACTATAGTGACTGTCTGATATTTGTCCAATTGTCCTGACCCTAGGGTTTCCTCCTTTATTGGGAACATTCATGTTAAAAGATAGAAAACAGCAACATTCCACTAAGTTGCATCACATATAATGGCGGCAATCAACCCTATCTGTAAAGTCTATGAACTTCCACTGTTGTTCCCTCAGTTAACCCACAGGCAATTTTCAGGTAGCCAATGGGTCTGTGAGAGGAGTAGCCTCTTCTAGCTCTGTGCCCTCAGACTATGGACTAAGTAAGGATATGAGATGCCATCCATCCTGCAGGCATGTTATTCCAGTGGTCACAGATGTGGTTTCATCTTGTGGCAAAGAGATTCTGGTGATTATAGTCCAAATTTTTAACAATATTGGCTATTGACTGTAGAGTGTGTAAATGGATGGAACCATAGCATTGTGTAATTCACCTTGAGTAGCTATTTAATCTTTTTAAGTTTAAGAAAAAGCCAAACTGAACTATCAGACTGAGAAATGATATACTCTCCCCTGTATTTATTGTGTCCAATATAATAAGTTTCAATTCTTGAATGCCTTGTTTTAACTTACATGGGGTCATATTAACTATTTTAACTGGTGGCAGGGGTCTGTGGGTTCCCATTTTGTCAAGCCCATTTGTAAGTGCCAAAGATTCAATTTAATTTTAATGTAATCATTAAGTCAGAGAAACAGGGCCTGCTATGAGATGTTTTAGAGCAATTGGTGCTATCACTATGGAAAATTTAGAAAATGCAATAAGGCATACTTATTTGCCCTCTATTTTGTATTCAGTAGTCCCCCTAAGATTACAGGGGAGACTATGTTCAAATTTAGTAGGATTCCCAAATCCAGTATTGATTTAGTCCATGAAGGCTTGCTAATTGGTATATTTCAGCAGTTGTTGAAGTTAATTTAGAGCCTATATTGTAAATGTGCAAGAGCAAATCTTCACCTTTTATCTTTTTGTTTGTCAGAGCTAGTTGAGAGTTGAGAGTTTTGCTTTAACTAGGGTACCTAGGGAAGGTCTAACTCTCAGTCTATATGCTTAGGATAGTAAAACTTATGTCATTGAAGATGTACAATCTACAAGTTACTTAACAAAAATACATACTAGCAAGGGAAGCCTATATTGTTAGAGGAATATTTTGGCACTATTTGTTAGAACTCTTGTAAGAGTAAGTTTGTCACGTTAGATGAATTATTTCTTCTAACTGCAGATAACATGGCTGGAAAGTTGGTTTTGTGCAAGGGAGTTGATTTCAAGTCATGGGCAAAAGATTAGTCATGAATATAGAATCATTCAGTCTTACAAATCTATTTTATGTCCATATGTTGTTATGGGCCTTAATTAAGATTACTCATACTAACAAATCAAAGAAAACAGAGACACCCTATATTAGAGCATACAAGACTCATCCCATTTAAGTAGTACATTTATATTTCCTTTGAAGACACAGCAGATCCATCATCATAAATTTGCATATACTTTATATAATATTGGGTTTTTTATGGGGATTTTATTTATGAAATAGTAGCCATTTTAACTCCACATAGTCAATCATATTGATTTTTTTCAACCCAGTACCGTTGCTACAGCAGCATTCCATTTAAAAACTGTAGACTAGAGCAGTTGTCTACCGGTAATTTTTATTGATTATGCATAGAAATTCGAATTCATGGAACAGCAGAATACTATAAGCATCAGGTTTTTTATTTAATATTGGTTTCAATTTTTAAATGCTCATAGTGTTTGCCTATCATTAAGAAATAGTCTTAAAGCAGTCAGCATTCATAGAAAAGCTAAGATGGGTAAGATTTATATTTATAGAAATATAAATCTGTTGTCCAATGAAAATTAGTATTAAAAATAAATATCAGTGGAACTATATTTCATCAAGTAAGATAAATAAATGCATTGTATTTGAATTAGCCATATCTTTCTATTATTCTACCTACCTACCTACCTATCTAGTATATATAACAACTGAATTATAAAAGAGCATTAAAAAAAGCTCAAATAAAAAGAAAAACAAATTAAAAAACACTGAAAATCAAAAGAATGCAAACGAAAACAATAAAACCATGTGAAAACTTTTGTCTATTAAATAAAAATACTTAAATGCCAAGTGTTATTGCAGCTGCAAAAACTGTTAGTATAACTGTATTAAAAATAGTTCATTCTCAATCTTATTCCACAAAAAAATTTAAGATCATTTCTAAAAATACATAACATAGTAAAAACAAATACAGTCCTGAGCCACATGATGAAGTTTCAGTTAACAACAGACTGTATGTACAATGGTGGTGTCATAAGATTATAATGGAGCTACTAAAATTTCCTATTGCCTAGTATTTACTGTATTGTACTTCTTATCAATATTTTAGAGTGTACTCCTTCTACTTATAAAAAAAATGCTACCAATAAAACAGTCTCAGGCAGGTCCTGCTGGAGGTATCCAGAAGAAGGCATTGTTTTCATAGCTGAGAGCTCCATATGCGTTATTATCCCTGAAGGGTTTCCAGTGGAACAAGATGTGGAGGTGGAAAACAGCAGTATTGATAATCTTGACTTTGCATAGGCCTACGCTAATGTTTGTGTTTGTGTCTTCATTTTCAGCAAAAAAAAAAAAAAAAAAAAAAAACAGTTTAAAAACCAAAACATAAAAAAATTAAAAATAGATAAAAGATTATAGAATATGAGCATGAGGAAAAAAATTTGTACACCTGTGCCATGTGTTTGTGTTTTAAGCTATGTGTGATTACAAAAGAGGCAAATAGTTTTAAAAATTAAAAGTTTATAAAGTAAAAAAATTACAGTAAGCTATGGTTAATTTATTATCGAATAAACAGCTATTTTATATAAATTTTGTGTAGCATAAGGGTACAGTGTTTAGCAAGTCTACAGTAGTGTATAATAATGTCACAAGCCTTCACATTCACTCATGACTCACTCACTGACTTATCCAGAGCAACTTCAAGCCCTGCAAGTTGCATTCACGATCAGTTCTCTTTACAGGTATGCCATTTTAATCCTTTGTGACATATTTTTACTGTACCTTCTTTATATTTTAGATATGTTTGGATATACAAATGTACAGTATTCTGTACAGTAAAGTGCTCTACAGATTTGTAGCCTAGCAGCAATAAGCTATACCATATAGCCTAGGTATATAGTAGGTTATACCATCTAGATTTGTGTACGTGCATTTTATGATGTTCACACAGTGACAAATTGCCTAAGGTTGCATTTCTCAAAATATACATTTTCCATTAAGTGACATATGACTATAAATTGTTTTGAAAGTTGGACAAAGGGAATATATGGGTAGGCAAAAGAAACAATAGAAATACTGGCACATAAAATTGCACCATGTAATTTCCTTTATATGTATTAGAGGTGACCAAAAAATTTGGCTCAGATTTCTTAGTGAGAAAAAAAAAGGAAAAAGAAGATTAGATAAAGTAATTAAAATGTCCAAACATAAAATCAAAACATTAATCAAGATAGTTCTTCCTGATACTAGACTGAAGGGAAAAGGCATATTTCAGATGTCTCCTGAAGAGTATACTAGAGGATTAGAGTATATTCTCAACTATGTTTCTACCATAACTATAATTTTGATTCTTATAAATTCTGATTCTCACAAAACTATTTGTTGTAGCCTTCATCACTGCAAGCTGATAGCATAAGGCATATCACAAGTCAGCAAACTCTAAAAGAAGCCAAATTAAATCTGTTTCATAGACGAATTTCATATTAATCTCAGGAATAATATTCAAAATATCTAAATAAATATATATATGCTGCAGGTGTATACCCCTTATATATTGTTCCTAAAAGCTTAGGAGCAGCTCACTTAAAATTGACAAACAGTAATCAATCTTCCCTTATGTCTGCCAAAATAATTCCACTAATATGCTAGCACAACAAATTATTTCCTTTGGGAATTCAACTAACTACATTCCAAAAGATGAAACTTAATCTTCTGGAGGCACCCTACAAAAATTCCTCTGGTAGTAAAGAAAATCGCCACTGGCCAGCATGAGAAGGTCCAGCATGAGAACTATGAGAACTGAAAAGTCTATTGGAGTCAACCTTGACTGTTACAGGTACATTATACTTATTCAATATATCAGTAATGAGGAAAAGCTCATAGGTAAATTGAGCAGATGGTGTCATCTACATAAGCAGATAAAAGTATCACCTCATTTCTAGGCTAAAAGGATAAGATAGATGAGTACTTTGGCTAAGCATGTGTTGATATATATGACACTTGCAGATAATATTATTATTACCTCCTCAAAGAGTTTTTATCCTAATGTTTGATGGGAGAAGCTGCTCCTAAATACAAATATATTTTTTTTCTTATAAAAATTCGGGTTACCTATAAATCAGTAATTTGAAGAAAGAGCTTCAGTGAAAGCTTACTGATTAACTTTCATGGCTGTAGAAGTTGGCATTTTAATGATGTATTTACAAAAATTGGGGCCAAATTGCCAAAGTATTAGCACCTGCTATGGGCAGATGAGAATCAATGACTATAAGTACGTTTAAGGTTTTTGAAAAGGGTTTTGATGCTCTTTGGAAGTCATTTCGTAGTGACATGGTTGTGACACATCTAGTGCTTCCTTTTTAGGAAGGTTAGGAAGGAAGGTCCAAGAACTTGAAGCTCAGACAGGCTTATCACCAAACATAATTCACAAGCTAATATATCCCATCACTTTAGAGTGAGCTCTGACAACTTTACAATAGAAGGTAGATTCTCATTATGAAAACCAAATATTCTTAATTTTATTTTCTCTTCCAGCAATCTCTCCCATTATTTTTCACTTAAGACTCAAAGTTATTTTCTAACCAGTCTCTCCCTTCCAATCTATTATTTGTACTGTTGCTAAAAATCTTTTTTCTCTATAGTCCAAGGGTGACAGAAAAAGTGAGATGATTTTATTCCTCTTATATTCTCATGTGTATTTAATGTGAACAAGGCTTTTATATTTTAAATTGTCTTTACTAAAATGATTTATCTGATATTGACTCTAGAAATACAGAGACTGTTGCTATTTCTACTCTTTTAAGTATATTCTGGTGAAAGTCAGTAGAATGTCCCTTAAGTATAGTCCTGGGTATTGTATTGTAATATCAAGTAAAGAGTAGAACTTTAATGTACCCAAAATTTGATTTTTATGGTGAAAACATCTACCTTTTTCTGAACTACTATAACATGCTTAGCAAAATTTAGCAGTATAATATTTAGATGATTTCAATAACTCCATTGCTATTGACATTTTGTAGTAATATTGATATCATCTTCAGACTGCATAAGAAAATCAGTTACAATTTATATGTCTCACAAAAAACTAAATCATAAAATTAAACATGTTAACCTGCTAATAATAAATTTCAATAGATATGTGACAGTTGTCCTCTAACAAATGACATGTGCACTGTCAAAGAACATTTAACATTTCTTTGATTCATGTTTTCCAAATTGACTGTCCCAAGAATAGTGATAGTTTAAATTCCTATACTATTTTTCATGTCTCATTACCAATGGCTGAAGTTTACAGCTGTTAGATTTCAGAATAACTTTTGATAATATTTTCAAATCAAGAATATTTATACAATCACCTCCCAGTCACCTCCCATGGATATAAGAAATTGGTTCCAGGGCCTGTTATGGATACCAGAATATATAGATGTTCAAGTCCCTGATCTAAAATGGTGTAGCATTTGCACATAACCTATGCACATTTTCCAGTATACTATAAGCCATCTCTAGATTACTTACAGTAATATTTACTAAGACAATGTAAATGTCATGTAAATAGTTGTTATCCTATATTGTTTATAGAATAATGAGAAGAAAAATGTCTGTACATGTTCAGTAAAAACAGAACCAGTCATTTAAAAAATCTGATCCATAATTGGTTAAATCCAAGGATACAGAACCCACAAATACAGAGGCTGACAATATTTTGTTTTTTCTGAATTGATTTTGAAAACATCATTGCAATGCATTGCTTTCCCAGTCGAGCCTGTGAGCACGAACAGGGTTCCCTTCTAACAACTCCTGAGAAAATAAAATTTGTTTTGAGTTTACTTTAAATACTTTCATATACCTAAGCAAACAAAAATGTCAATTCATTTGTAGACTATATGTAAAGTTTCAATGGAGTTACATTAACAACAATAAACAGTATACTGGGAGCTCCTATCTCCACCAAAAATTTCTGGAAATCTAGGTAAGCTATTGAAAGTTTTTCCATACAATTATTTTTGGCAGTCCCAACAGGGTGTCTCATATTTGTTACCAATAAGCTCTCCATTAAATAGTGTTATATACAAACTCTGCTCTTTTGTTCTGACTGTTGTAAAGATATACTTTCTGCAGAAGCATCAATCGAAAGGGGAGACAGTCAATTCAGATACTGCTTCCACCACCTTTAGCCACACAAATCTCATGTCGAATCATAAATCACAATGTTGGGGAGGGATCTGGTGGGAGGTGATTGGATCATGGGGCTTATTTCTCCTTTGCTGTCCTCATGATAGTGAGTGAGTTATCATGAGATCTGGTTGTTTAAAAGTGTGTACTACTTCCCCCTTTGCTCTCTCTCTCTCTCTCTCCCTCCCTATCCTGCCGCCATGTGAAGACATGCTTACTTTCCCTTCACCCTTTCGTCATGATTGTAAATTTCCTGAGGCCCCCAAAGCCATGCTTCCTGTACAGCCTGTGGAAATGTGGGTCAATTAAACCTCTTTTCTACATAAATTACCCAGTTTCAGGCAGTTCTTTACAGCAATGTAAGAATGGAATAATACAATGATAGTACATGAAAATGAGGTAGTATATTTGAAGATGCAGTATGAACCCTAAACCAATGGCGACTATATTGTTCTGTGTGACCACTAGGAAGACTGAATGGGTTCAGGGACCAATGGGTAAAAAGCAGGGTTTGCCTTGCTTACCATCAATCATAATGCGGTGCTTGGGGAATTGTGCTTTCTGTCCTCACAAGACTCAGTATCTAGAGTCTTGAGTCCCACAGCATAGACATAACCACTGAGAGATAAGAGAATCTGTAAGCTTACAGCTTGCAGCCCCCTGTTCTCATTGGGTTCTTTGCTCCAGTAGACCAGCAAGCAGGAATAAATGGCCCTCATCATTAAGGGGAAGTAGGCTGCCATTACATAACTGGGGCAAGGAGGAGTTTGGAACTCTGGTGATCTTCCTACATATCTCTTCATATCCGCAACCTGAATTAAGCCAAAAAGGAATAAGAAGAGCAACCAAGGCCTGATAATGGCTTTGTAAAAATGAGTTTAGTTTCCATTCACATGATTATATGGGTCCCCCACCATGTAAACCACCAAGACCTGCAAAAGTGCTAGCTGAAAGGGAAGGCAATCTAGAAAGAATTTTGAAGGAGAAAGATGATGAATATTACTTAAAGCCCCCAGAACAATTACAGCATCTCCCAATTCATGTCCTGTAAGTTTTCTCTGAAATTGTGACCAACAAAAATCCCCCAAAACTGTGGCTGTAGTGTTAGACCTAAATGGGTCTATGCATTGTGTAGTATGAATTATAGTGGATTTTGTTGGTGACCTCCTATATTCCCTTTATCATACAATGTCACCACACCCCAACTGCTCAGCATTTGAGTTCCCAAGGCTCAGAACTCTCCCATTCTCCAGAGAATACCACAACAAAAGGAGATCCCTTGTACCTCCCACCCACTTACTGAGGTTGCAGTTTGCAGTCAAGGACTGGTGGACTGAAAATGTAGAGTTCCTCTTGGAAGCAGACTGAAGCTAATCTCTAGCTGAGACCACATCTGTGCCTTACTGTTTTCCCTGCTCTGCACTGCTTCCTCATTCTTTCTCCAGAGAGCACTCTTCCATTATATTGCACAAACCTATTTCAGATTACACCCAGAGAACCCAACCTAAAAACATGGAGAAATACTATTTCCACATTAATATAACCTTGAGCTATTCACACAATATTGATGTCTGGAAAAATTGGTAAAACTATGTAAAGCAAAACAGTTTAAGTCCTAAGTTGTTTTTTTCTTTAAATTTCCCCCACTCGGCCACCCCGAGTTCTAACTTTTTAAACTCTGTATTTTCTTTCTTTAGAAGTTATCCTACAAAAATTATCTTGCAAAATTTGAAAGAAACAAATGCATAAATGATTCTTACAGCCTTGTATTTAGTGGCAACAATACCGAATGTTCATCAGTACGGGAATGGATTAAATAAATTATAAAACATCCATACATTTAACATCAATGAAACAGAATTAAGTAGACTCATTTATTCTAACACAAAAACATGTCCAACATATGGCAGAAGTAAATCAAAGAGCTTAAGTAGATGTACTTTCATGTCAGCAGAACTGAGTTCTTTTGCAGACTGCTTCTTACTGCATGATGGTAAGAAAGGTACTTAACCTATCTAAACCTACATCTCGTTTTCTTCATTTTTAAAATTGTTTTTTAATAAGATGTCACATGCAAAGCACTTAGCACATAATTAATAGTCAATATAAATTAGCTGTTCTTTTGTTGTTATATTTTAAGTTAAAATGTTAAGTACGAGAACACTGTGATTCACTGAATGTATTTGGAGTATGGCATAGCATCTTACAATGTAGTTCAGATAGTATTGAAGTTAAAAGATTACCTTGTTTTCAGATTCCCCATGCTAATCTCTTGTTACATCTCTAACTAGTGTGTAACCTTGGGAAAATTTCTTAAACATTTTAAGCTCCAATTTTCTTATCAGCAAAATGAATACAATAAGAATTCTTATTTGGGAGGGGTTACTACCCAATAAGCTTACATGAGATAAAAATTATAATAGCTAATGCTTACTGAGTGGCAGATATTATTCTAAATGTTTTATAAGTACATTTCCTCTTTACCTCACTATAGCCCTCAGAGGTGGACATTGTTATAACTACTATTTTACAGATGAAAAATCAAAAGCATAAAATAGTTAACCTGCCAACAGTCATAAAGCTAGTCCAAGGTGAATCAGAATTTGAATCCAAGCTGTCAAATTTCACAGGCTGGAACCATAGCCACTTTGATATAATGTGATTCCTGACATTTACTAAGGGTTCAACAAAGTGTTGATACCATATTTGCATAGTATATATGTATGTACATGTGTGTTTACACACACACACATATACACTCATACGTGTGTGTTTGATTATTCATAGAAAAATCAAATGGAATGAGTTTAATCAATTGTTATTATTACATGGGAATAAGTTTCAAGGACATTAGAGGTGGATATTAACGTTTTAATCAAAATATTTTCATGTTTTAAAAATTTTTAAATGAGCAGGTATTCTTTTGAAACAAGAATGAGAATATAGTTTAAAAATTAAGAAAATTATCTCAGTTGAATCCTAAAAATAGATCCAATTAAGTTAAAATTAGTACACTTAGTAATAACCAATTATAATTAAAAGTTCAGGAATGACAGGTAGGTAGGAAATGTGGAAAAATCAGATATCTAACCATAGTTCACTAGTGATAGAATGCATTTATTAGGTTGGAACAAAATTTAGGTGGTGGCGAGTCACTGGAGTTTTTATTTATTTATTTTTTTATTATTATTATACTTTAGGTTTTAGGGTACACGTGCACAATGTGCAGGTTTGTTACATATGTATCCATGTGCCATGTTGATTTCCTGCACCCATTAACTCATCATTAAGCATTAGGTATATCTCCTAATGCTGTCCCTCCCCCCTCCCCCAACCCCACAACAGTCCCCGGAGTGTGATGTTCCCCTTCCTGTGTCCATGAGTTCTCATTGTTCAATTCCCACCTATGAGTGAGAACATGCGGTGTTTGGTTTTTTGTCCTTGCGATAGTTTACTGAGAATGATGGTTTCCAGTTTCATCCATGTCCCTACAAAGGACATGAACTCATCATTTTTTATGGCTGCATAGTATTCCATGGTGTATATGTGCCACATTTTCTTAATCCAGTCTATCGTTGTTGGACATTTGGGTTGGTTCCAACTCTTTGCTATTGTGAATAGTGCCGCAATAAACATACGTGTGCATGTGTCTTTACAGCAGCATGATTTATAGTCCTTTGGGTATATACCCAGTAACGGGATGGCTGGGTCAAATGGTATTTTTAGTTCTAGATCCCTGAGGAATCGCCACACTGACTTCCACAATGGTTGAACTAGTTTACAGTCCCACCAACAGTGTAAAAGTGTTCCTATTTCTCCACATCCTCTCCAGCACCTGTTGCTTCCTGATTTTCTAATGATGGCCATTCCAACTGGTGTGAGATGGTATCTCATTGTGGTTTTGATTTGCATTTCTCTGATGGCCAGTGATGATGAGCATTTCTTCACGTGTTTTTTGGCTGCATAAATGTCTTCTTTTGAGAAGTGTCTGTTCATGTCCTTTGCCCACTTTTTGATGGGGTTGTTTGTTTTTTTCTTGTAAATTTGTTTGAGTTCATTGTAGATTCTGGATATTAGCCCTTTGTCAGATGAGTAGGTTGAAAAATTTTCTCCCATTCTGTAGGTTGCCTGTTCACTCTGATGGTAGTTTCTTTTGCTGTGCAGAAGCTCTTTAGTTTAATTAGATCACATTTGTCAATTTTGGCTTTTGTTGCCATTGCTTTTGGTGTTTTAGACATGAAGTCCTTGCCCACGCCTATGTCCTGAATGGTATTGCCTAGGTTTTCTTGTAGGATTTTAATGGTTTTAGGTCTAACATTTAAGTCTTTAATCCATCTTGAATTAATTTTTGTATAAGGTGTAAGGAAGGGATCCAGTTTCAGCTTTCTACATATGGCTAGCCAGTTTTCCCAGCACCATTTATTAAATAGGGAATCCTTTCCCCATTTCTTGTTTTTGTCAGGTTTGTCAAAGATCAGATAGTTGTAGATATGCGGCATCATTTCTGAGGGCTCTGTTCTGTTCCATTGATCTGTGTCTCTGTTGTGGTACCAGTACCATGCTGTTTTGGTTACTGTAGCCTTGTAGTATAGTTTGAAGTCAGGTAGCGTGATGCCTCCAGCTTTGTTCTTTTGGCTTAGGATTGACTTGGCGATGCGGGCTCTTTTTTGGTTCCATATGAACTTTAAAGTAGTTTTTTCCAATTCCCAAAATCTCCTTAAGCTGATTAGCAACTTCAGCAAAGTCTCAGGATACAAAATCAATGTACAAAAATCACAAGCATTCTTGTACACCAATCACAGACAAACAGAGAGCCAAATCATGAGTGAACTCCCATTCACAATTGCTTCAAAGAGAATAAAATACCTAGGAATCCAACTTACAAGGGATGTGAAGGACCTCTTCAAGGAGAACTACAAACCACTGCTCAATGAAATAAAAGAGGATACAAACAAATGGAAGAACATTCCATGCTCATGGGTTGGAAGAATCAATATCGTGAAAATGGCCATACTGCCCAAGGTAATTTATAGATTCAATGCCATCCCCATCAAGCTACCAATGACTTTCTTCACTGGTGTTTTTAAATTAGACAGTTCATCCGCCAGCTGAAGTTGTGTAGATCATTACCTGAATCTACTTGGGGCACACTCTCTTCAAGACCCCAGCTAAGCAATACAAACAATGGTGATGAACAGGTTCTCCCAGACTCCCTTTGACCCCACTTCAAAAATGTGCAGAGGCCTGGCGTGGTGGCACTTTGGGAGGTCGAGGTGGGCAGACCACAATGTCAGGAGTTCTAGACCAGCCTGCCCAACATGGAGAAACCCTGTCTCTACTAACAATACAAAAATTAGCTGGGCACCTGTAATCCCAGCTACTTAGGAGGCTGAGGCAGGAGAATGGCGTGAACCCAGGAGGCAGAAGTTGCAGTGAGTGGAGATCATGCCATTGCACTCCAGCCTGGCCGACAGAGCGAGACTCCTTCTCAAAAAAAAAAGTGCAGAACATTTGAGTAAAAAGATGTCATTAACCTAGGATGTTCATAACTTATTTACAAAAAAGTTGGAAAAAATTTCCTTTCACATTCAAAGTCAGACTTGTATTAACTTATTGGGTCAAATTAACACGTTTAAAATGACTTTAGAGAGCCTGCTTTGAGTTTATGAGAAGAAATATATAAACTATTGAAGGAAGATAGAATGAGTGAGAAAATCAGAAAGTAACTTAGTATAATCCAGAAAACAAAGAGAAGGCACGTGTGTGGTATTGGTTTGGGGTGGATGTTGATAACTATAGATGGCATGACACAAATAATCAAGTTACATTTTATGGTAGGCATATTTCTAACAGCTTAAGCTTATACATTATTGGATATTCCATTAGAAAACATACTGTGCAAAGTGATTCAAAATGAGTTTCATTAGCACAGAGAAACACAGCCTACAGAAATAGAAAACACATTCTATAAAGTTCCAAAAGGGACCATTCCCAAATACCCCTTACTTACTTTATTGAGGGTTTAAAATAGTCTAAGGATGTTTTAACTCTTCTAAAGAACACATCTGCACACTGGGCTCTTTTTGGTTAAAATGCTCTCATGATGTCTTATAGAACGGGCTTGTTCTGGCTTAAGTCCTGATGTAAAGAGTGAAATATGGGATAAAAGCATGGACACAGGAATCAAAGTGTCTGGGGCACACATTCTGCATTTATATCAGCCCAACTATATGCCTTGGGAAATGATTGAATTTCCCTGAACCTGATTCTCATTTGGCAAAAATAACCTTACAAGGTTATAGTAGAATTACTAAGACAATATACATGAGAAAGTGGCATATAGTAGGTGATTATAAATTATAATGATTATTATTATTTTCCTATATCCCTACACAGATCATACCTCAGCCTATTTTTGAAAATCATACTTTCCCAGTTCTCACTGTAGTGAAACAGCCAGATCTCAAATGAACAACCACATTGTGTAGAAAATGGAATCATTAAGTAGCCAAAGGAGGAGTTAGAAGAGAGAGAAGAGAAGTTATATAGGAAGAACAAGAGACAATTCATTATTTCTGACTCTTGGATTACGTTTCTATTCTTTTGACATGAAAAGTTATAAGAATAGAGAGGAAAAGAGCTATCGCTTTTGTGCTTGTAATTTTATTTTCATTTTGAATCAGGTTCACCCGAGAGGCAAGGCCTGGCAGAATCAACCCCTGTATTAGGTGGTTCCAATAAGCCAATACCTATTTATTAAATTGGAAAGAAGACTGGGTATGTTGATGTAGCCAGCTTCAAAGCAAGCCAAAAGCTAAGTGCAGGGAGATGCAAGCTGTTCAGTGGAGAACACAAAAGCTTCCAATAAAGGGAAGTACTTTCAAGGTAGAATGCACCTTAACTGATAGAGTATCAAGGGTTTATTCATAGTTCAGAAATAAAACTGCTTCTGTTCCCATCAATATCTGGGGTTTGATGAGTTTAATTTAAGGAAGCATTTTAATAAGTATTGATACAAGTTGGTTTTCTCTAAAAAGGTAATCTTCATCATTGTCAGTTTACTATTCAGAGAGAACTAAGTTCTTTTCTGCCACCTACTAGTATTATAATATTAGAAAAGCCACTTTATCTGGTATTCATTCTTTTATTAATTTAACAAATACAAACTCTGTCTTTTAAAATGCCAAACATTACATAAGGTCCTAAAAATACAAAATTGTCTCCAACAAGATTGCTCTTCTCAGAAAAGTTTATAGTCTAGTGGGGAAAAATAGACATCTGAACACAAAATTTCAATAAAGTGAGAAAAGTGATGATACTGATATGCACAAAATGGCACACTTTCTGAAGAAATGTAACAGAGGCCTCGTGAAGTTAGTTACAACCGAGCTCAGTCTTTAAGATAAGTGGCATTATTGAGGTGGGAAAAACAGTTCTCCAAAATGTGGCACTTTGGCGTGCTGAGTGCTTTGAAAATTGAAAGGCTTCAGAAATAAGTCTCAAAACTAAGGTTTCTCTCTGACTTTCCCCTGCCTGCCTCTCTCTGATCCTCTTTCCCAAAGCACTGGGAGGGACTCTCTCAGGAATTTCCTTACCTAAGAAAACTTATTTCCAAAAGAAATGCAATAGTCTAACTCTTCCATGAAAATTGGAATCAACTTCTTCCAAACTCTTGTTAATGTTCATATTTTGAACCCCTCCCACGAATCATGAATATTTTTAATAGTATCTAGAATGGTGAACACTTTCCAGAAGGTTTTCACTTTATTTTGCACACATCCATCAGAGGAATCACTATTGATGGCAGCTATAGACTTAATAAATGCATTTCTTAAATAGTAAGACTTTAAAGTCAAAATATTCTTTGATCCTTGGGCTGCAGAGAGGACGTTGTGTTAGTAGGCATAAAAACAACATTCATCTCCTTGTTCGTCTCCGTCAGAGCACTTGGGTGAACATGTGCATTGTCAATGGACAGTAATATTTTGAAAGGAATCTTTTTTTTCTGAACAGTGGGTCTCTATTGTGGGCTTAAAATATTCAATAAAATGTCATCCAGCCTCTGTTGTTCCATTTATAGAGCATAGGCAGAGTAGATTTAAAATAATTCTTAAGGACCTTAGGATTTTCAGTATTGTAAATAAGCATTGGCTTCGACATCAGGTCACTGGCTGCATTAGTCCTAAACAAGAGAGTCAGTCTGTCCTTTGAAGCTGTGACCCAGGCCAGAGTACAGTGGTGCAATCTTAGCTTACTGCAGCCTCTGACTCTTAGGCTCAAGCAATCTTTCCACCTCAGCCTCCCAAGAAGCTGAGACTACAGGCATATGCCACAATGCATGGCTAATTTTTAGTATTTTTATAGGGATAGGGTCTAGCTACGTTGCCCAGGTTGGTCTCAAACTCCTGACCTCAAGCAATCCTCCTGCCTTGGCCTCCCAAGTGCTGGAATTATGAGCATGAGTCACTGCAGCCAGCCTCAAACACAGTTTTTTTTTGTTGTTTTTGTTTGTTTGTTTGTTTTTGAGACGGAGTCTCGCTCTGTCGCCCAGGCTGGAGTGCAGTGGCGCAATCTCGGCTCACTGCAAGCTCCGCCTCCCGGGTTCACGCCATTCTCCTGCCTCAGCCTCTCTGAGTAGCTGGGACTACAGGCACCCACCACCACGCCCGGCTAATTTTTTGTATTTTTAGTAGAGATGGGGTTTCACCGTGGTCTCGATCTCCTGACCTCGTGATCCGCCCGCCTCGGCCTCCCAAAGTGCTGGGATTACAAGCGTGAGCCACCGCGCCCAGACCAAACACAGTTTTAATAAATGTCTGAATTAGATGTCTGCTGTCCCTTCCTTCCCTGAAATTATGTTTTGTCTTTAATATAGTGCTATATATTCATTTTTCTCTATAGAGAAATAGAAAGCACTTAATGCCCTCTAAGTAGCCTCTTGAATAATGCAACTTACACATCATTCATTTAGTGTTTAAGACAAAAATCTGAGATAAGTTCTCCTGGGGAAGAATTACTCCTAGATTAGCAGAAAATGAGTTGAGGCAGTCTCTGCACTTTTCTTCTAATTTTTAAAAAATTTTACTTGAATAGGACACCAGAGAAATTATTTTATCACATTATTTTTAATTATTTTTATTTTTTTTCTTACTAGAGCACATATTTCATTTCTCTCAATCACCAGAGTGGAAAATAGCATAGTTAAAAAAACTTCCTATTGAACACAAGTAATACTGATTTATTAAACCTGAGCTATTAAAAGTATTTTATAGTGCTGCACAGTGGTGATGTCAGGGAGGTCCAGAAAAAACATCTTTGAATGTTTTCATGATATAATTGATTTTTGTAGCACTGAACTGGTCAGTTAATACCTATAATATATCCTAATAGGGTGAGTGAATAAAATACCCACTCTTAAATAACTTGAAATATTATTTGGCAATAAAAGGACTATGCCAATTTAGAAGTAAAGACATGTAAAAAGATGTTATATATATTTCATTGTCAACTAAATGACAAATAAGAATTTCTTCAACATTTCAGATCAAGGAATCACGTTAGCTTTTCTGTCGTATGAATACTGTTTGGAAGAACATGAAAAAAGTGGATAGAGGGTACAGGAAGGATGAAAAGAATCAGCAAAAGCTCAAAAGCAGGCAAATGGAAGCTAGATTCAGTGAAAATGATCATGTCATTTTGTCTGTCACAGAGGTGTGCTTAACAAAGAAGAGCCTGGCCAGGAATGAACAGAAAAGATCTGAAACTTATAGCAATGAAAAGTGAAGTGTTATCAGCCAGCAAATGAATAAAGGCATCTCTGTGAAGGCCTTCCCAACCAGAAGTCACTTTGTTTATTTTCTCTAAAACCAAAAAGAAAAGAAAATATAACTCTAGAAGTATACAGAAATAAATTATGTCTATAATCTTTCACATAAAGTATTGTAATTCTATTCAGTATTTTAAGTATTTACATAAACCTTCTGAAGTAGAGTAAACCCCCATAAGCTTTGTAAACATTGTCTGGAGGTTTAAAAATATTCTCTTATGTTTAATGTGTGTGTGTATATATATTTAATATGAATTTTGCTATACATATTTACTATATATATTTGTGTGTATATATATGTATTATTTTCTATTTTGTTGTATTGGGGAGCTTTAAAATGGAGATAGATGAGAAAATTGTATAGTAAAAACTAAATGTAAAAGCCTAACTCTGCCAGGATTGTTTTAAGAGTTTGCAATTTCCATTCTCTATATTTCAATACAGTAATGGCACGTAGAAGGAAAGGAAAAAAAGAAAAAAAATGCGTGATGCAAGAGAAGATCACAAACTTAAAAGTCAAATAGACCTATGTTGCAATAAGTGTAACTTTCTCCCTATATGATTTTGAAAGCCATTTAAGCTCTTTGACCTTTAGATTTCTTATCTATATAAAAAGGACAATTATTTCTATCTCAACTATTGATGTGTCTGGTTTCCTGCTTGGCACAGAGGCAGTGCTCAAAAAACATTAGCTCTTATCCCACGAACATCATTATTTTATTCATGGTAGATTTTCTGTTAGTCACAGAAAAGACAATGTCAGCAATTTTAAAAGTTCAGTATGAGGTTATACCATGGTTCTTTTAAAATGTATTATAATTAACAACATCATTAATTCTATACATGTTTTTTGCTGGGTTGAGGTTACTGTAGTCAGTATTAAACATTCAGTTAATATATGATTCAAAGTTCAGTTGCAGGGAAAAGAATCCACTTTATTTTGTGGTAGCAGAAAGGGCTTTTTGGTAGAGCATTAAATGCTTACAGAAGTTTAGGGAAGCTGAAGGACGTGCCTCTAACCAGATCTTTTAGAAACGATTACCAAAAATCTGTTCTAGAAGCGAGAAACTCAGATTGGTAAGAAAGCTCCACACTTCCTCTGCTGTAATCTTCATTAGCAAAATGGATGGCCCAAGCCATCCATTTTTATATGGAATTCCATATAATTCCAAAGGCAAATTTGGTTTGTCTATAGGATTTGCCATACCTAGATTAATATTTGAAATTCTAGGTTTAAGAAAGATTAGATTTTTTTCTTAGATTTTGTGCCTCTTTTGCATAAAAATTTTTATAGAAAGCAGTTAAAATGGATCATTAATATATTAATACTGTATATATATATATATTACAGTCTAACAGAGTTTCTACTCAATAGCCTATTTTCATTCTTAAATTTCTGAAAAATAATAGTTGGTATTAATAGGTACCTACATAATAAATATAAATATCCTTCATGCAATTGAAATGTTACCCAAACATTACTGAAATGGCACATTCTGCATGATGTTTACTTTTTCTCCAGTTCTACAAAAATCCGATCATAATAGCCATTATGTTTAGCTAGGGGTAAATGTAAAACCAATATATCCTGTCTAAGGTAGTTGGACAAAGGGAGAGAAAAACAAAACAAATTTGGTAAATATACAGGCACTGTAGACACATATACGGGTGGCTTCTTCAGTCTCCATTTTTGTAAGTGGTCATATATGGGTAGCTTCTTCAGTCTCCATTTTTGTAAGTGGTAATAAGTTAATAGATGTACCACTTGTTTCTTCCATCAGCCTTTCTATATTTCTTTTGTCCCTAGGGACAGCTTCTACTTGTCAGAATTCTTTACCTGTTGGAGTGACCCAAAACTTTATTCCCAAAGGATCCACCACTTGACTCTACTGTATATGTGTTGTTACTCCAGTCTTCCATGAACCAAACTCACTGAAAATGACAGTACATGAAATACTTCTCCTTACTCCTATTGTGTCAAAACAAGCCCACTTGCTCATGATAATCACAACCTGTCATCCCAGGTGGCATAGTACTATCCCTACTTTTTGACCAGTTGATCCACCAGCATAAGCAGCCCAAATGACCAGGTGATAATCTCAATGACAAGTTCAATGGATCACCATTGGATCATCTGGTGGAAACATTTATCTAAGAACTCTAAACCAATAGAGCTCTGTGGTACAGAGATAAGAAGAAAATCTAATATATTGTGAGTTAGTCATTAGGTGTGACATAAGGAATGTTAATAGATTGGTGCAAACATCATTGTGGATTTTGCACTGTTGAAAGTTGGTGTTTGATATTGGAATACATTCTTAAATGTGGTTATGTTATATATCATATCAATGCACATTTCTCACTTTATGTTTTCTTGCTAATCATTTGTTACTTGCTGCTTATTTTATATTTGTTTTAGACTATGGAAATCATGTTAGACAAAAATCAAATTAGAGCGACTTTCTTATTCAAGTTCAAAACGGCCCATAAAGCAGTGGAGACACCTCACAACATCAACTATGCATTTGGCCCAGGAATTGCTAACGAACATACACTGTAGTGGTGGTTCAAGAAGTTTTGCAAAGGAGACGAGAGCCTTGAAGATGAGGAGCATAGTGGCTGGCCATCAGAAGTCAACAATGACCAATTGGGAGCAATCATCGGATGATCCTTTTACAACAACATGAGAAGTTGCCAAAGAGCTCAATGTCAACCATTGTAAAGTCATTCGGCATTTGAAGTAAATTGGAAAGCTGAAAAAGCTTGGTAAGTGAGTGCCTCATAAGCTGAGTGAAAATCAAAAGAATTGTCATTTTGAAGGGTCGTCTTCTCTTAGTCTATGCAACAACAATAAACCATTTCTCGATTAGATTGTGATGTGTGACGAAAAGTAGATTTTATATGGCAAAGGATGTTTGGACTGAGAAGAAGCTCCAAAGCACTTCCCAAAGCCAAACTTGCACCAAGGAAAGCTCATGGTCACTGTTTGGTGATCTGCTGCCAGTCTGATCCACTACAGCTTTCTGAATCCCAATGAAACCATTACATCTGAGAAGCATGCTCAGCAAACCGATGACATGCACCAAAAACTGTAACACCTGCAGCTGGCATTGGCCAACAGAATGGGCCCAATTCTTCTCCATGACAACACCCCACCACATGTTGCATAACCAACATGTCCTTGAATAAATTGAGCTATGAAGTTTTGTCTCATCTGCCATATTTACCTGACCTCTCACCAACTGACTACCACTCCTTCAAGCATCTCAACCACTTTTTGCAGGGAAAATGCTTCCACAACCAGCAGGATGCAGAAAACACACTTTCCAAGAGTTCATCGAATCCCAAAGCACAGAATTTTAAGCTACAGGAATAAACAAACTTATTTCTTATTGGGAAAAATGTGTCAATTGTAATGGTTCCTACTTCGATTAATAAAGATGTGCTTGAGCCTAGTTATAATAATTTAAAATTCACAATATAAAACCACAATTATTTTCGCATGAACCCAAGTCCACATGGTTTGGCCATAGGAGAACTAGTCTAGCCTTGTATGTTGGTCCCAGATTTATAAAATATTATGTCTCTTCTATAATGCCATACTTTGGAAATTTTTTTTCTAAATATGACAACCCCAGGATCTTTAAGGGATCTAAACAGTTACTTGCCAGTGATAGCGTGAGATTGGTGAGTTCCATTGGTGTAAACCAATTGCTCCACTTCTTTGGCTGGAAAACAAATTCATTGTTCAGAAGCAGAATGTACTGATTAAATAAGGAATTCTATACAGGTAGATGCACTGAGTTCAGAGACTTCTAGAGTGGCAATTTTACTTTTCCTGAATATTTTAGGACATTTCTATTTATAAAGATTATAATCTTTATGTAAAATATAAAAAGTACTTTAAAGATTGTATTTATAAGAATAAACATTAGAGTAAGACATCAGTGGTCTGCTGCATCTATTTAAATCTAGTATTTCAGGAACAATTGTGAGAAATTCTGATTATTATCACTGTTACCTATTATGAAAACCATGATGCCCTTGTTTCTGGCCATTAAACATTTCCACCTAGCCTCTAAATGCTAAGAACTCATCATACTCAATAAAATCAAAAGGCATATTAATTCAACCCTCATTATTATCCTACCAAAAATAGTAAATAGTGTGCTATGGCTTTCCTTACCAATGCATTTCTCACTGTCTTGGTGAAAGGATTCTCAATACTCCAGGAGTCACAACTAGCAGATATATAAGTGGATTATACACAATTAAGCCACTTCAACACTGTTATCTCTTTGAGATATTAGGATCCCCTTTTCTGTGTTGTATCATGGACATTTTGGAATCTCAACAGTTTTGCACAAGCCATCTTTGAGTCCATGTTTAAGAAACAAATCAAGGAAACAGAATAACTCTTGGTTGGCTCAGTTACAAATAATACTCAGATCCCCTTATAAGTGCAGCCTCATAAATGTATTTATCTATAAATATATAATATTTATATAAAACTGTGTTTTTCCCTCCTTCATCCACCACATTCATAATTAATTCCCATACATTTTCCTCATTTCCATGATATGTTAGAAAAATTGTTAATTAACTATGATAAATAAATGTTATCCCAGATCACCCTATGATTTCTCTCCACAAATATGCAAATGGTGCAGTAGGTGACAGTGGTGGGTCTTAAGAATAGGCATGTCTTTAAGGTAGCCACAATAGTTAACATTATTCTAAGTCTTGAGGTAAATCAGAAATTATCTCAATATTCATGGAAGAAAAACTAATAAATATAAACAGAAACTATGATAAGGGAACATTCATCTCAGTAGCAATGGCTATGTAGCTTGAACTACTTTTGTTTTCAACTACCTAGATTTGGGGGGTTGTTAATGAAGCATGGATTAGTCCATTCTGACTAACACATTGATTAATATGCATATTAGGCCTTTGTCTACACAGAAAAAGGGATTACAATTTTTAGGACACTCACATTCTCTGCACCTGTGACAATGTCTTGAGTAGTACTTTGAAACTTGGGCTAGTTTCCTTTTCCTTTTCTAAATTCTCTAGAACAGTTGCTCCTTCTAGAATTCATGCATTCTTCATTGTTGTCATAAGAGTAGATTGCAGCAGCTCAGCAGCTTACCAAATACTTGACTTCAATAGACACTTTCTCCCAATAGACTACAGTTAATCATTTAATGCTGTTTATCTCATACAATGGAAAAACAATGTTCTATACTCTGACAATAGCAGGACCCTAATTGCTTCAAACACAACCAGGTCAGATGCTAAATACCAGATGCCCGTTTCCTTGAAGCTTTTTTTCAGGTGCCAATTACTCTCGGTTAGAGTTTATTAGCAAAGACAGAACCCACTGAAGTTAGTATAAGGAAAAAATTATGCATTGGGATGTATTTAATATTTTATTGA
The DNA here is from genome assembly GCF_009828535.3 of Hylobates moloch. Taxonomy (NCBI): domain Eukaryota; kingdom Metazoa; phylum Chordata; class Mammalia; order Primates; family Hylobatidae; genus Hylobates; species Hylobates moloch. Next base: position 36,184,192 of record NW_026652277.1, read on the forward strand.
ATTATTGAGAGGCTTTAGATTGAGATCCCAAAAGTAACTTCCAAGTCAACAACAGAACTGGTCTTTCAAGGAAGCCACTTTTCCTGACATAGTCAGAGAACTGCATGTTGAATCAGGAAGTCACTACTATAGCTCCTTGCTTCAGAACCACAACACCTGTACTAAAACAGACACACACACACACACGCATGAATATATAGAAATGGACGTTTTCTGTCCTTCTTCTCTCTGTTCTTAAATCAAGATTTTTAATTCAAGTCTCATTTAAATGTATCTGATTTGAGGAACGTAAACTAAAACTAGAAATATGGGCATAAAAAATCTTGTATTTTTATTTTGTTTCACAAATTCGTCATTTCTGCATATTCAGAAAGCAAGTTAGAAAGAGGTGGGAATGGATATTGAAATGCTCAAGCCAATGCATCTACCACAGATTACTTACAGAGTAGTGATTTATGGAGTAAAATCCTGATTGTGGAAAGGCTTTATAATTAGCACTTCAATTGTGAAGTGTTCCCTCAAGCATTAACTCTATAGAATTGTTGCCAAACTTTTAGTTCAATTCACAACTTTAAGTACATAATTTGTGCCAAGTACATAATTTGTGTTACAAAGATGAATTATCCCAGTTCCTCACCCCTAAGGTGCTAACAGTCTGCAACATCGAGTAGACTAATCAATACCTACAGTAATTCAGGTATTAACACTGTGCCAAAAAATGAACAACATGTTATAAGATTAATTTAGCCTCTGATGGGTACAGAATAGATATTTGGGGACACTTGCATAGGTAAAGTTAAATCATGCCTTAAAGGATTTTTTGTCTGGCCTTAAATGAAGAGCAAAATATATTCTTTTAGGAGACAAGAATATGAGTAAAGCATGAAAAAAATGAATGTGAATATGATCCTTGAGCATAGTAGGTGTGCAGTAAAAAATTGTTGAAATACATAAGAAAAAACTAGGCTACAGAGGTCATAAAAATGAACAGAAATGAATTGTTAGATTGTTAAGGGCTGTTTAAGCCAGTTTTGAACAGTAAGTTTTGAGTGGGAATCAGGTGTATCACTTCCATGCCAGAGCATTTAATTGCTGGTACAAAACCACATAGTACTTTCTTTTTCTTATTGCTTAGCCACCAATGTCAAGAATGTGACTGTTCCAATTATAGGAAATGCAGAAAACCAGAATTGTTTTGTACAAAGAAATCCCCTAGTCATATTTTTATAGTTGTAACTTTAGAAGCACTGAGGAGGACAGATTACAGTGCAGACAGCTGGAATCTGATCAAACAGAATACTATGTAAGGGTTGTGATGTAACAAAAATATATATTTGGTTTCTCCTCCCAGTTCCTGACACAGAGCTCCTAGTACTCTTGTAACTTCTCAAGTGATAGGGATGATAGGAGCCTCTCTTGTTATAGTATTTGATATTAGTTCCTGGTTTCTGACACAAGACCCTTGGAATCTCTGGAGGGGTAAGTATATATTTTTTGCATATTAATGAGATGACTCACGGCTGAACAAGCCGCTATTAATTTCAGGAGGAGCTGGTTGACAAAATAACTAACCACATAATTAGAGGGTTGGTGCATTCATCCCCACTCCTCAACCTGTGGGGAAGGGAAAGGGGCTGGAGATTGAGTTTAGTCACCAGTGGCCAATGATTTAATCCATCATGTCTGTGTAATGGACCCTCCATGAAAAATAAACAAGGAGAGCTTCAGGATTGTAGAGCTTCCAGGTTGGTGAACAGATCCAAGTGACAGGAGGGTGGCATACTCCAACTCCACAGGGACAGAAGCTTGTGTGCTTGGGACTTTTTCAGACCTTTCCCTGTGTATCTCTTCATCTTACTCTTCTTCTGTATTCTTTATCATATCCATTGTAAATTTAAGTAAATGCTCTCCTGAGTTCTATGAACTATCATAGCACAATATCTAACCTGAGCAGGGGTCATGGGAACCCCTGATTTGTAGTCAAGTCAGACAGAAATGTTGTAACTACTTATGACTGGCATCTGAAGTGGTGAGCAACCTTGTGGGACTGTGTCCTTAACCTGTGGAGTCTGCACTAACTCCAGGTAGTTAGTGTCATTGAATTTAGGACATCAGTTGATATACAATGCAGGATGTGCTTTGTTAAAAAAGTGCTTGAAGGCAGTATGCTTGGTAAAAGTCATCGCCATTCTTTAATTTCAAGTACCCAGGGACGCAATACACTGCGGAAGGCCGCAGGGACCTCTGCCCAGGAAAGCCACGTATTGTCCAAGGTTTCTCCCCATGTGATAGCCTGAGATATGGCCTTGTGGGAAGGGAAAGACCTGACCGTCCCCGAGCCTGACACTCGTAACGGGTCTGTGCTGAGGAGGATTAGTGAAAGAGGAAGGCCTCTTTGCAGTTGAGATAAGAGGAAGGCATCTGTCTCCTGCTCATCCCTGGGAATGGAACGTCTCCATGTAAAACCTGATTGTATGTTCTATTTACTGAGATAGGAAAAAGTTGCCTTAGGGCTGGAGGTGAGACATGCTAGTGGCAATACTGCTCTTTAATGTACCGAGATGTTTGTGTACGTGCACATCAAAGCACAGCACCTTTCCTTAAACTTATTTATGACACAGAGACCTTTGCTCACATGTTTTCCTGATGACACTATCCCCACTATTACCCTATTGTCCTGCCACATCCTCCTCCCCAAGATGGTAGAGATAGTGATCAATAAATACTGAGGGAACTCAGAGACCAGTGCCGGCGGGAGTCCTCCATATGCTGAGCGCCAGTCCCCTGGGCCCACTTTTCTTTCTCTATACTTTGTCTCTGTGTCTTACTTCTTTTCTCAGTCTCTCGTCCCACCTAACAAGAAACACCCACAGGTTGTGGAGGGGCTGGCCCCCTTCATACAAGAGTTGGAGAATGGGTTGGTGTTGGAAAAAAGTCCACACACTTCGTATCAAAAATGTTGCATGTGGAGAGTATACAGTTGTGTTTTTTTCCTTTATAAAGAGTCTATGTCCGCTGGAGAAGAAAGCTCATCTCAGACACATTAAGGGGAGGAAATGAGAAGGCTTAGTTGAAAAAAATATATGGATGAAGAGAGAAGGAGAGAAGTCAGAAATAAATTCTAGATTTCACCTTGGCTTTCAGAGTGACTGGTGATGTCTTAGATGAAGTGCAGACATTTAACACTCACCAAATATCTATGTGTGTTCTCGTATTTCCCAAGCCTCTTGCTGCTAGATGGTGTCCCGTAACTTCGCAATGAGCTATGAGCAGAAATGACATGTGTTCCTTTTGGGATTAAAAAAAAAATAATAAAATAAAAAAAAATAAAAATAAAAATAAAAAAAAAAAAACAAGAGGCATGCAACTTTCTGAAATGTTTCTTCCCTGATCTGATAACAGTGGAGGTCTAGAACTGAGATGGCTGGAGCACTATGTGTGAACTGTATTTTTAAGGAACTTGATAGATAGAAGTAATCATAAAATGTCCTCTAATTCTCACAATATGTTCAGCCAAGCAAGAATGACTTTTTCATGTGTAAATTTACTGTGATTATGGGGTTGTTTCTATGGCATCTTGGTCAGTTTACCCTCACTAAAATGTGAGTAGGAGAAGAGAACATTTGTCGAAATAAATAATGGCAAAATTTACTGAATATTTATCATATGCTAGTCACTGTTTTAAGCACATGTTTGACACGTGACAACCCATCTGCTTCTTGAAACAACCTAATAAGAAAGGGTTGTTTTATCCTAATTTAATAGGTGAGGAAATTGAAGCACAGAGAAGCTAAATGAGTTTATTTTCTATAGCTGGTATACTGTGAGCTTGAAATTCTGGATCTTATTTTATATATGCTAAATTTAAGATGAGAATATCATTGTGCATATAGAGATAATTATTCATACTGAATAGATTTTATTAATAAGAGTCGATATTTGAATCCAAAGGGCAATATATCTGGAAGCATATGAGTGCAAAAAAAAAATTCTGATAGTTACTATGAAATATCACTATATAAAAAAGATAGAGAATATGTATTTTTAAAAGGTCAGAAAGCGATAACTCTAAGAGACAGCAGGAAAATTAAGTTGATATTTGAAATCTTCTTTCTCACCTGTAAATATTGGGATGTCCAGCTCTCAATTCCTACCTGTCTCTTCTTTTCTAATCATAGAGTCTATCTAGATTATTTTGCTCAGTCACCAAAGTTTAAATGCCTTCTTTGTGTTAATTGATTTCCATTTTATGTTATTAGTCCTGACTTATGTCTGGGTTTCCAGACCAAATATATTAAAATGCGTACTAGGATACTCACTCTGATATTTAGTAGGCTTTCCAAAGGAAACACATTCAAAATCTAACATTATTTATTTCCCTCTTATTTGTCTGTTCCCTAGTCTTCTCTATTCCAGTTAATTGCACACAATTTAACCTTGTTGCTTAGGCCTGAAATGGAGAATCACCCTTAATTCCCTTAATTTGCTTACACTTTTCCCCCAATGTACCAGAAAGTGTTGTAGACTTCCTTCAAATATATATCCCAAGTCTTACTACTCCTTACTATTCCTTCGTTATTGTCAGAGCTAGACACCATTATTATTTGCCTGTCATGCTAAAATAACCCACATACATGTCTCATATTATGTCTGAAACTGGTGGGTTCTCGGTCTCACTGACTTCAAGAATGAAGCCGTGGACCCTCGCAGTGAGTGTTACAGCTCTTAAGGCGGCGCATCTGGAGTTGTTCGTTCCTCCCATCCAGAGTTGTTCATTCCTCCCGGTGGGTTCGTGGTCTCACTGGCCTCAGGAGTGAAGCTGCCAACCTTCACGGTGAGTGCTACACCTCATAAAGGCAGTGCATACCCAAAGAGTGAGCAGTAGTAAGATTTATTGCAAAGAGCAAAAGAACAAAGCCTCCACACTGTGGAAAGGGACCCCAGCGGGTTGCCACTGCTGGCTTGGGCAGCCTGCTTTTATTCCCTTATCTGACCCCACCCACATACTGCTGATTGGCCCATTTTACAGAGAGCTGATTGGTCTGTTTTATGAGAGCTGACTGGTGCGTTTACAATCCCTGAGCTAGACACAGAGTGCTGCTTGGTGTATTTACAATCCTTTAGCTAGAGGTAAAAGTTCTCCAAGACCTCACTAGATTAGCTAGACACAGAGCACTGATTGGTGTGTTTACAAACCTTGAGCTAGACACAGAGTGCTGATTGAACTTTTAGCTAGACCTAAAAGTTCTCCAAGTCTCTATCAGATTAGCTAGATACAGAATGCTGATTGGTGCATCCACAAACCCCGAGCTAGACACAGAGTGCTGATTGGTGCACATGCAATCCTCTGGCCAGACATAAAGTTTCTCCAAGTCCCCACCGGACTCAGGAGCCCAGCTGGCTTTGCCTAGTGGATCCCCTGCCAGGGCCGCTGGCAGAGCTGCCTGACAGTCCCGTGCTGCATGCCTGCATACCTCAGCCCTTGGGCAGTCGATGGGACCGGGTGCCATGGAGCAGGGGGTGGTGCCCGTCAGGGAGGCTTGGGCCCACGGGAGCCCATGGCGGGGACTGAGGCGGGGGTGGAGGACTTGGGCATGGCGGGCTGCAGGTCCGGAGCCCTGCCCCGAGGGGAGGTGGCTGAGGCCCGGTGAGAATTTGAGCAGGGCACAGGCAGGCTGGCAGTGCAGGGGGACCTGGAGCACCCTCCGCAGCTGCTGGCCCAGGTGCTAAGCCCCTCACTGCCCAGGGCCCACTCGGAGTGCGGGGCCGGGGCCCGCGGAGCCCGCACCCACCCAGAACTCACGCTGGCCGCGAGTTCCTTGCACAGCCCCGATTGCCGCCCGTGCCTCTCCCTCTACACCTCCCTGCAAGCAGAGGGAGTCGGCTCCAGCCTCAGTCAGCCCAGAGAGGGGCCCCCATAGTGCAGAGGTGGGCTGAAGGGCTCCTCAAGCGTGGCCAGAGTGAATGCCGCGGCCGAGGAGGCACCGAGAGCAAGCGAGAGCTGCTGGCACATTGTCACCTCTCAATATTTTTTCTTTCGTTCTCAACAGGTAATTCATTATATAATGCCAGAGTGATATATTTAAACATATACCAGATCTTGCAACTATCATGCTCAGAAACTGTCAATTACTTTCTTTCACTTGAAGTATGAAAGTCAAAACTATTTAGTTTGGCCTATGGTACACTATAATATCTGATCCGTGTTCATCACTCTGATATTTCTTCTAATTTTCTCCTGATCACCATCACATTTTTTAAATTTTTATATATTTTAACAGTTTTATCGAGGTATAATTGACATAAATAGATGAACATACTTAGAGTCTACAATTTGATCAGGTGTGACAATCCCACAAAACAATAACTGTAATCAAGATAGTGACCACACCCACAACCCCAAAACGTTCCTTTGTGACACTTCATAGAAATTCTTTACCACCTCTCCCTGCCTCCTCCTTCCTTGGACAACTTCTGATCCGCTTTATGTCAATGCAGATTGGTTTGAATTATCTAGAGATTTATAGAAATGGAACATATGGCTTATAATCATTTTTATCTGGCTTCTTTCACTCAGCCTATTTTTAGTTTCATTTATGTTGCTGCATGTATTTGTAGTTCATTTGTTTTCTATTGCAGAGACACATCATATGAGTATACTGAAAAATATTCATCAATTCACTTATTAAGAAGCATTTGGGATTTTTCACAGTTTTTGGCTATTACAAAAGAAAATGCTCCAAATATTTATGCAGAAGTCTTTGTATGTCATGTGCATTCAAGTCTCTTGGGTGAATATATAAGAGTGAAATAGCTGTATTAGAGAAACCCCTGCTGACCAGGCCTCTGGTTTAATAAATGATGACTAGAGTGACTCCATCTTAGAGTGAGTAGTTGGGCACTCACAAGGCACCTGTAAGGTTAATATTTATGGTCTGAAAATATCTACATCCCAAGCTGACCACCAATTATATTTACAGAATATTTATGACCATACAGAATATCTGTCACCAAGCCTGCAGAATATCCAGACGTCCTAAGAATACAGCACCCTTTACTTAAAGATAACATTAATGAGTAAGTTTAGGTTGAAGGATTAAAGGTTATCAGTAACACCAATAGCCACTACCTTTAGTGTGCACATAGGCGCATTCCAAGTTTAATTATAGCTCCTAATAGTTTCTTATAAGTAAAGGAACCAACCAAGGGCATGGTGCTCCTCCTCCTGCTTTCTGAGGACATCCTGCTCTGTAGCTGAGTAGCTTCCAATAAACTTGTTTCTTTCACTGTGCTCTGTGATTCACCTCAAATTCTCTCCTGCATGAGATTCAAGAAACTGCTCTTGGAGTCCAGATCAGGACCCTTTTTCTGGCATCATATAGAATGAGTATGCTTAACTTTTTAAGAAACTAGCAAACTCTCCTCCAAAGTGCTTATGCCATTTCACATTTCCATCAGCTCCTCCACATCCTCCCACACAGTTGGTAGGTCTACTCATTTCCTAGGGTTGTTGTAACAAAGAACCACAAACTAGTGGCCTAAAGTAACAGAAATTTACTTTCTCAAAATGCTGGAAGCTAGAAGTCTGAAATCAAGGTGTTGGCTAGATCCTACTAGACTCTAGGTAAGAATCCTTCTTTGCTGCTTCTAACTTCTGATGGTTGCTGAAAATCCTTGACTTTCCTTGTTTTATGGCAGGATAACTTCAAACTTCTGGCTTCACACAGTCATCTTTTCTGCATGTATTCCTGTGTTCAAATTTTCCTCTTCTTGTAAAGACAATGATATGGGCTGAATTATGGGCTGAATTTTCAAATAGGGTTGCCTTCTCAGCTACTAGAAGTTAGGACTTCAACATACAATTCTTCCCCAAATTTAGCTGAGAAGGCAACCCTATTTGGAAATAAGGTCTTTACAAACATAATTAAGTTCAAATGAGGTCATTAGAGTGGATTGTAATCCAATATGACTGGCACCCTTATAAAAAGAGGAAATCTGGACACAGACACATGCAGAAGGAAGACAATGTGAAGACAAGGGAGAAGATGGTCACCAACAAGTCAATGAGAGAGGCCTGGAACAAATTCTTTGCTTAGGGACCTTAGAAGAAACCAATTCTGCTGACATTTTGATCTTCAACTTCTAGTCTCCAGAACTTTGAGAACATCAGTTGCTGTTGTTTAAGACTCCCAGTCTGTGGCACCTTGTTAAGACAGCCCCAGGAAACTAACACAGATTTTAATCATTAGATTTGGGCCAAACTTAGTTCTATATGACCTCACCTTTATTTGTTCACATCAGCAAAAAACCTATTTCAGAATAAAGACAGGTTATTGATAGGAAAAATATTTGCAAAGCATTTATATGACAAAGAATTTTTATCTAGAATATATAAGATTTTTCAAATCTCAGTAATAGAAAACAATTCCAGAACACATAAGCAATAAAGAATAAAGTCACATTTTCAGGTTCCAAGTGGACACAGATTTTTAGGGAACACTATTTTGCCCAGTACGGTAGGGCCGGGATTTTAAATTTCAGATATTCTAACAAGAATATAATGGAATCTTATTATATATTAATTTGCATTTCCCTAACTGTTAATGCTGTGGAGGATATTTTCATGTGCTTATTCACCATCCATATATCTTCTTTGGTAAATAAGTTGTAAAAATATATTGCTTATGTGTTCTGGAATTGTTTTCTATTACTGAGCTGTGAAAAATCTTATATATTCTAGATAACAATTATTTGTCATATAAATGCTTTGCAAATACTTTTCCTATCAATAATCTGTCTTTTTTATTCCATTAGTGTCTTTCAAAGGACAGACATTTTAGATTTTGATTAATTTTATTAATTTTTTCTATGGATTGTGCTTTTGGTGTCTCACCTAAGAAATCACAGAGCTTTTCTCCTATTGCCATCTAGCAGTTTTATAGTTTTTGGTTTAACATTTAGGTCTGTGAGCTATTTTAAATTAATTTTTGAACCTGTAAATTATGCATTATATGAATTAAAGTTTGTTTACTTTTGCTTGTTTTGTTTGCTTTTATATTTGAATATACAAATGTTTCAGCAATATTTGTTGAAAAGACTATCTGTTCATCACTGAATAGTCTTTGAACATTTATCAAATGTTTTTCATATATGTTGGATCTACTTCTGGACTCTATTGGGTTTTATTAATCTGTTTGTTTAACCAAATAGTGACAATTCTCTGGGGATGGGGTTTTTTGGGGCCCTCCAAAGCTAGTTTTTCCCCTCTGGTAGCTGCTAGGCTGCTGTTTTTCATAGCTACTGTGGTTGCAAGACTTTCATTTTTCAAGGTTACCAAAAAAACTGGGGAAGAAGGGATAGGAAAAATGCAAGATAAACACTGCAAACCTTGCTATTCTCACCACAATACAGCTGTTTTTTCAGGAATGGATACTCCTCAAATTTTTGTAAGTCATTGGTTAATTTCCATAGTTCTGAAAAAGTTGCTTTTGATGATTTGTGCTAGTGTTCTTGCTTCTATATAGAATCAGATTTCTGGAAGACTTGCTCCACTATTCCATTATTAATTTTTATTGTTAATCAATCTTTGCATTCTTTCATAAACTCCATTAGTTATGATGTGTTGCCCTTTTTATATATTGTTAGGCTGATTTGTTGAAATTTTGTTTACAATTTTTACATCTGTATTCATGAAGATCTTGTCTGTAGTTTTTGGACTGTCTTTGTCTGGATTTGTATCAAAGTGACAGTGGTCTCCATTTTCTGGAAGAACTCTTATAAATCTAGAATTATTTTCTCTCTTTAATGTATAAATGTATAGATAATAGCATTTATCCATGAAGCCATTGGGCCTGGAATTTGTGTGTGTGTGTGTAAAAGTTTTTTTGTTTCTTTTTAACCACAATTCAATTCCTTCAATAAATATGAAGCTATTCAGGTTATTTATCTTGAGTGAGCTTTCCTAACTTGTATCTTTCAAGGAATTTTCCAATTTCATCTAAGTTATTAAATTTATTGGTGCTAATTTGTTCATATATTTCCCCTTTGTTATCCTTTTAATATGAGGGAACTATAGTAAGATCACTTCTCTCATTCTTGATATAATTTCTATGCTTTCATTTTCTTTTGATAAATTGTATTTTTATTTCATGCCATTAAAAATTTCTATTTGCCTTCTTTTTTGACCCATGGGTTATTTAGATGTGCTCATTTCCAAATATTTGGAGACATTCCAGATACCATTTTGTTATTTATTGATTTGCATTCTAATTTCATTTTGTTCAGAGAATGTACTTTATATGACTTAAACACGTTTAAATCAAGACTTGTTTTGTAATACAGAATATAGTATATTATTGTGAATGTGCCATGTCCACTTGAAAAGTGTGTATATATTCAGCTGTTTTTAGATGGAGTATTCAATAAACATCAGGTCAAATCAATTGCCTGTGTTGTTCAAGTTTTCTATACCTTTACTGATTTTCTGTTCAAATGTCTTATAAATTATTGAGAGCAGAGTAATACAACCTAAAATTATGATTGTGAACATCTTTTCTCTTTTGCAATAACATCATATTTTTGCTTCATATATTTTGTACTTCTGTTATTATCTGAACTAATATTTAGGATTTTAATGTCTTCTTGAAGAATTAGTCCTGTTAGCATTATAAAATAATTTTCTTTATCCCTAGGGTTATTCTCTGCTCCAAAGTCAACTTTGTCTGATATTAATATATAGCCACCCCAGCTTTATTTACATTAGCTTTCATATGGTATATAGTCATTTCTCTGTATCCACAGGTTCCACATCTGTGGATTCAACCAATCTAGGATAAAAAATATTTTCTTAAAAACAATAAAAATAACAATACAACAATACAAACTAGTACACATAAAAACAATAAACAACTATTTACATAGCATTTATATTGGATTAACTATTATAAGTAATTTAAAGATGATTTAAAGTATAGGGGAGGATGTGCATAGGTTATATCCAAATACTATCCCATTTTATATCAGATACTTGATACTTGTGGTCTTTGGTATTAGAAGGATAGTCCTGAAACCATTCCCCTGTGGATATCGGGGGAGGACTATATCTTTCTCTGTCTTTATACTTTGAATTTATTTGGCTTATATCCAAAGCACATTTCTTAGAAGGACTTTATGTTTTGTCTTACGTTTTAATCAAATATCACCATCTGTTTTTTTTTAATTGGGGATGCTATTACTATTTGCATTTAATTTAATTTTTTAATATTTAATTTGTAGGTACATAGTAGGTGTATATGTTTATGGTACATATGAGATGTTTTGACAGAGGCATGTAATATGAAATAAGTACATCATGGAATATGGGATCTCCATCACCTCAAGCATTTATCCTTTGAGTTACAAACAATCCAATTATACTCCTTTTTTTTTTTGACAGAGTCTTGCTCTGTTGCCCAGGCTGGAGTGCAGTGGTGTGATCTCGGCTCACTGCAAGCTCCGCCTCCCGGGTTCATGCCATTCTCCTGCCTCAGCCTCCCAAGTAGCTGGGACTAAAGTCACCTGCCACCACGCCTGGCTAATTTTTTGTATTTTTAGTAGAGATGGGGTTTCACCACGTTAGCCAGGATGGTCTCAATCTCCTGAACTCATGATCCGCCCACCTCAGCCTCCCAAAGTGGCAATTATACTCTTTAAGTTATTTAAAAATGTACAATTAAGGTATTTCTGACTATAGTAACCTGTTGTGCTATCAAATAGTAGGTCTTATTCATTCTTTCTATTTTTTTGGCATCCATTAACAATACCCACCTTTCTCCAATCTCCCATTACACTTCCTAGCCACTGATGACCATCTTTCTACTCTCTATGTCAATTAGCTCGTTTGTTTTGATTTTTAGATCTCACAAATAACTGAGAACATGTGATATTTGCCTTTCTGTCCCTGGCTTATTTCACTTAACATAATGATGTCCAGTTGCATACAAGTTGATGAAAATGACAGGATCTCATTTTTTTTTTTATAGCTGAACAGTACTTCATTGTGTATATGTACCACATTATCTTTATTCATTCATGTGTTGATGGACACTTACGTTGCTCCCAAATCTTAGCTATTATAAACAGTACTGCAACAAACATAGGAGTGCAGATATCTCTTTAATATGCTGATTTCCTTTTTTGGGAGTATGTACCCAGTAGTGGGAGTGCTGGATCATAAGGAAGCAGTGCTGTTTTTTGTGGAACCACCATAGCACCTGTACTAATACACATTCCCACCAACAGTGTACGAGGGTTTCCTTTTTTCCATATCCTCGACAGCATTTGCTATTGCCCATCTTTTGAATATAAGCCATTTTAACTGGGGTGAGATAATATAGCACTGTAGTTTTTATTTGCATTTCTCTCATGATCAATGATGTTGAGCATCTTTTCATATGCTTGTTTGCCATCTGTACGTCTTCTTTTACTAAATTTGTCAGTTCCAATAGTTTTCTTGTGGAATCTTTAGGTTTATTCAAATATAAGATCATATAATTCACAAACAAAGATAATTTGACTTTTTCCATTCCTACTTGGATGCCCTTTATATCTTTCTCTTGTCTGATTGCTCTAGCTAGGACTTCCAGGAAAATGCTAAATAACAGTGGTGACAATGAACATCCTTGTCATGTGCTAGATCTTAGAGGAAAGGCTTTCAGTTTTTTTCCAATGCATTATGATACTAGCTATGTGTCTGTCATATATGGCTTTTATTATGTTGAGGTATGTTCCTTCTATCCCAAGTGTTTTGAGGGTTATTATCATGAAATGATGTAGAATTTTGTCAAATGCTTTTTCAGCATCAATTGACAGGATCATACGGTTTCTATCCATTCTGTTGATATGATGATTTGGGTATGTTGAAACATCCTTGCATCCCACGGATTAATACCACCTGTTCATGATGAATGATCTTTCTAATGTATTGTTGAATTTGGTTTTCTAGTATTTTGTTGATGATTTTTGCATCAGTATTCATCAGAGATATTAGCCTGTAGTTTTCTTTTTTTTTGATGTGTCTTTAGTTTTGGTATCAGGGTAATACTGGCCTCATAGAATGAGTTTGGAAATATTCCCTCCTCCTTTATGTTTGGAATAGTTTGAATTTGAATGGTATTAGTTCTTTAAATGTTTGCTAGAATTCAGCAGCAAAGCCATCAGGGTACACGCTTTTCTTTACTGGAAGACTTTTTATTATGGTTTTGATCTTGTTACTTGTTATTTGTCTGCCAGGTTTTGGATTTCTTCCTGGTCCAATCTTGGTAGGTTATATGTGTCTAGGAATTTGTCCATTTCTTCTAGACTTTCCAATTTTTTGGCATATAGTTGCTCATAGTAGCCACTAATGATCCTTTGAATTTCTGCAGTATCAATTGTAATGTCTCTTTTTTCATTTCTGATTTTATTTATTTGTGTCTTCCCTCTTTTTTTCTCAGACTGGCTAAAGGTTTGTCAATTTTGTTTACCTTTTCAAAAACCAACTTTTTGTTTCCTTGGTATTTTGAATTTTTTCATCTCAATGTCATTTATTTCTGCTCTTATTCTTTTCTTCTACTAATTTGGGGTTTGGTTGCTCTTGTTTTTCTAGTTCTTTAAGATGTATCATTCAATTGCTTATTTTAAATTTTTCCTCTTTTTTGATATAGGCACCTATAGCTATGAACTTCCTGTTTAGTATTGCTTTTGCTGTATCCTATAGGTTTGGTATGTTGTGTTTCCATTATCATTTGTTTCAATAATTTTTTCAATTTTCTTCTTAATTTCTTAATTGACTCACTTGTCATTGAGGAGCATATTTTTTAATTGCCATATATTTTATAGTTTCCAAAATTTGTCTTCTTATTAATTTCTAGTTTTTTTTCTGTTGTAATCAGAGTAGATGCTTAACATTATTCCAGTGTTTTTGAATGTGTTAAGACTTGTTTTGTGACCTAGCATATGGTCTATCTTAAAAATGATTCATGTGCTTAGCAAAAGAATATGTATTCTGCAGCAATTGGATGAAATGTTGTTTACATATTTTTAGATCCATTTGGTCTATAGTGAAGATTAAATTTGCTATTTCTTTGTTGGTTTTCTGTCTAGAAGATCTGTCCAATGCTGAAAGTGAAGTGGTGATGTCTCCAGCTATTATTGCATTGGGGCCTGTGTCTCTCTTTAGCACTAATAACATTTGCTTTATCTATCTGGTTGCTCCATCGTTAGTTGCATATCTGTTTACAATTGTTATATTCTCTTGCTGAAATGACCCCTTTATCATTATACAGTGACCTTCTTTGTTTCTTTTTATAGTTTTGGTCTTGAAATCTATTTTGTCTGATATAGGTATAGTGACTCTTGCTCATTTTTGGTTTCCATTGACATGGAATAACTTTTTCAATCCCTTTATTTTCAGTCTATGTGTATTTTTATGGGCAAAGTATTTCTTGTAAGAAACAGATCAATAGATCTGGTTTTTTATCTATCAGCCAGTCAACATCTTTTGATTGGAGAGTTTAGTCCATTTACATTCAATGTTATTATTGATAAGTGAGGACTTACTCTTGCCAATTTGTTATTTGTTGTCTTTTTTTTTTGTATTGTTCTCTTCATCATTTCTTTTCTTTTTGTCTTCCTTTAGTAAAGGTGATTTTCTCAGTTAATATGATTGAGTTTCTTGCTTTTAATTTTCTGTGTGTCCATTGTATGTTTTTTGGTTTGAGGTTACAAGAGGCTTGCAAGTATTATCTTATAACCCATTATTTTAACCTGATATCAACTTAATACTGTTTGCATAAACAAACTAACAAACAAGCCAAAAGAAAACTAAAAAACTCTATGCCTTAACTTTGTTTTCCTACTTTCAAACTTTTTGTTGTTTCTATTTATATCTTACTGTACTGTGTCTTGAAAAGTTGTTGTAATTATTATTATTGATTGGTTCATCTTTTAGTCTTTCTACTTAGGAAAAGAGTAGTTTACACACCACAGATTCAGTGTTATAATATTCAGTGTTTTTCTGTGTACTTACATTACCAGTAAGTTTTGTACCTTCAGGTAATCACTTATTGCTTGTTAATGTCCTTTTCTTCCTGAGTAAGTTCCCTCTTTAGCATATCTTGTAGGACCAGTCTCGTATTGATGAAATCCATCAGCTTTTATTTGTATGAAAAATTAGTCTTTGGGAGACTAATTATTTCATTTTATTTTATTTTTCTTTCTTTGAGACGGTGTCTCACTCTGTCGCCCAGGCTGGAGTGCAGTGGTGCAATCTCGGCTCACTGCAAGCTCTGCCTCCCGGGTTCATGCCATTCTCCTGCCTCAGCCTCTCTGAGTAGCTGGGACTACAGGCGCCTGCCACCACGCCCGGCTAATTTTTTTTTTGTATTTTTAGTAGAGACGGGGTTTCACCATGGTCTCGATCTCCTGACCTCGTGATCTGCCCTCCTCGGCCTCCCAAAGTGCTGGGATTACAAGCGTGAGCCACTGCGCCCATCCTGGAAGACTAATTATTAAATGCCTTGAGGTAGTCTTCCTTGAGTTAACTCTGCTTGGTGTTGTATAACCTTCTTGTACTTGGATATTGATACCTTTCTTCAGGATTGAGAAGTTCTCTGCTATTATCCTGTTGAATAAACTTTCTATCCCTATCTCTTTCTCTATCTCCTGTTTAAGGACAATAGCTCTTAGATTTGCCCTTTTGAGGCTATTTTCTAGGTCCTGTAGTTTTGATTCATTGTTTTTTATTCATTTTTTATCTCCTCTTCATATTTCAAATAGAAAGATTGAGTTTTACCTAATCTTCCCTCCCCTTTCCAAAGGCATAGGAGCCTCACTCATAGCCACCGCCACCCCAGATCACAAGGAGTACTGCCAGACTATTGCTGATGTTCCCTTAAAGCCCAAGGTCCCTTAAGTTAGCTTCTGGTGAATAATGCCTGGCCTTGGACTCACCCCTCAGGGCAGTAGGCTCTCCTCTGGCCCCAGACAGGTCCAGAAATCCTATCTAAAAGTCAAGTCTTGGAAAGTCAAGTCCTGTCTTTAAGCTTACTAATTATTTCTTCTGCTTAATCTATTCTGCTATTGAAAAACTCAGATGCATTTTTCAGTATGCCAGTTGCATTTTTCAACTCCAGAATTTCTGCTTAATTATTTTAAGTTACTTTAATCTCTTTGACAAGTTTATCTGATGAACTTCTGAATTCCTTCTCTGTGTTCTTTTCGATTTCTTTGAGTTTCCTCAATACAGCTATTTTGAATTCTCTATCTGAAATGTCACATATCTCTGTTTCTTGAGGATTGGTTCCTGATGCCTTATTTAGTTCTTTTGGTGAGGTCATGTCTTCCTAGATGGTGTTAATGTTAGTAAATGTTGTTTGGTGTTTGGGGTTGAAGAGCCAGGTATTTATTGTAGTTGTCGATTTCTGGGCTTATTTGTACCCATCCTTTTTGGGAAGACTACACAGATATTTGAAAGGACTTGGGTGTTGTGATCTAAGCTACACGTGCTTTAGGAAACAACCAAAGCCCAGTAATGCTGTGGTTCTTTTAGAGTTGTAGAGGTATCAACTGTTGATCTTGGACAAGGTCTGAGAGAATTCTCTAGATTACCAGGAATAGACTTAATCTCTTCTCTTACTTTGTCCCAAACAAGCATAGTCTCACTCTGTTCTGAGCCACTTAAAGCTGGGGGTGAAGTGACACAAGCACACCCATGGCCACTACCAGTATGACTGTGCTGGGTCAGACCTGAAGCCACCACAGCACCAGGTCTCACCCAAGGCCTGCAGTAATCATTCCCTAGCTACTGCCTATGTTTGTGGAAGGCACTGGGGTTCTACATAGAGCAGGTGGCAAAGCCATCCAGGCCCGTGCTCCCTTTCAGGGCAGCAAAAGTCCTCAAGCCCTCAGTAGAGGCAGAGGTGCCATCCAGGAGCCAGAGACTAGAGTCAAAAACCTTAGAAGTCTACCCGGTATTCTATTGTACTGCAGGTGAGATGACACTCAGACCACAAGAGACAGTTCTTCCCAATCTTCCCTCCCCTTTCCAAAGGCAGAGGAGCCTCACTCATAGCCACTGCCACCCCAGACCACAAGGAGTACTGTCAAACTATCGTCAATGCTCCCTTGAGGCCCAAGGTCTCTTATGTCAGTTTGTGGTGAATGCTGCCTAGCCTGAGACTCACCCTTCAGGGTGGTGGGCTCCCCTCTGGCCCAGATCAGGTCCAGAAATGCCGTCTGAGAGTCAGGTCCTGGGATCGGGGACCCAAAGAGTGTGTTTGGTGCTCTACCGCACTATGGCCATGCTGGCATCTGAAGCCAGGAAGTCTCTGAGGCTCACCCATAGCTCTCAACATAATACCTAGCTATCACTGCTGGTATTCAGGGCCTCGAATCTCTTCAGTTAGCAGATGATGAATGCTGTCAGGACTGGGTCCTTTCATTCAAGAAAGTGAGTTCCTTTTTGGCCACAGGTTTGTCTAGAAATGTCATCTGATAACTAGGACCTGGAACAAGGAACTCATGACTCTGACCACTGCCCTATCCTGCTGTGGATGAGCTGGTACCCAACATGAAGGACAAAATCCTCCCCACTCTTCCCTCTCCTCTCCTCAGGCAGAAGGAAGTGGTCTCTTTTGAAGCTGTGAACTGTGCAGCCTAAGGTTAGGGGAGAAGTGATGCCAGCACTCCCTTAGCCATCCCAGCTGTTGTCTCATTATGTCACATGCCACCCCCAGTCCACTGTCTTTCAGCCTAGTTCATCAATAGAGAACACAGAGTACTTTGGCCTTTGGTGGCATGGTTTTTGAGAAATCAAGTTCTGACCACTAGAATCAGCAGCTCCCCTCTGGCTAGGGCTGGTTTAATTGCTCTCTTCATGGTTAGGCATTAGTTGAGCTTGGGCCAGTTTTTCTTTCTGCTCTAACCAGGCAGCACTGAGTTCAAGCCCTCACAAGTGCTGCGTTATCCCTCCCCCAGCACCCAGAGATGCTCTCTGCACCATGCTGCCACTACTAAGGGGTGGGGGAGGGGTGGTGTCAGTGGCTCAGGACTGCTTTTGCTATCTCTTCAGTGCCTCTTTCAACAATAGAAGTTAAAACCAGTTACTATGAGTGCTTTCCTTATTTTTAGTTCTTATGAAGGTGTTTTTTCTGTGTAGATAGTTGTTAAACTGGTGTCCTTGCAGAAGGGACGATAGCTGGAGCCTTCTATTCCACCATCTTCCTCTGCCCTCCTCTAATATGATTTTTGATATGATTGGACTTAGGTCAATTATCATGCTATTTTTTCCCTATTTGTCCCACCTTTTCTTTGTTTCTCTTATTTCTTCTGATATCTTTTGGATTAAGTAATTTTGCTATTATATCGTTTTATTTTATTTATTGGCTAATTAGCTGTAATTATTTCGTTGCTTTAGTGGTTGTGTTAGAGTTTATAATATACAACTTTAACTTATAACAGTTTACCTTCAATTTATATTTTACATATTATATAAGAACCTGGTAATAGTATTCTTCAATTTCTAAAGGCTACTGTTGTCATATAATATATATCCAACAATGCACTTATTTTTTAGTCAATTTTCATTTAAATATATGTAAATAGTAAGAAAATAAACATATATTTACCCATGTAGCTACCCCTTCTGGTATTCTTCTTTCTTTTTTAAATAGATCTATGATTTGATTTGGTTTTATTTTCCTTGGCCCTGTAGTGCTAAATTTTTTTATCTCTTGCGTATCTGAAAATAAGTTTTTATTTTATCTTAAGTTTTTATTGAGATGAAATCCACATAAGAGAAAATTAGCCATATTAAATTATATTATTGAATTGAATTTAGTATATTCATAATGTTGTGCAAACATCAGTTCTAACTAGTTCCAATTGCTTTGTTTTTGAAAAACATTTGGCTAGTATACAATTTTAGGTTGACAGTTTCTTTTCTTAGTAGTATTTCTAAAATATTCTTCCACTGTTTTATCACTTGCTTTATTTACAAAAGAAAACCCTGCTTTTATCTTTATCTATCTTCCTGTAAGACACATGCATTTTTTTCTCTACTTTTAAGATTTTCTATTTATCATTAGTTTTGAGCAATTTGACCATGATGCACTATGTAATTTTCTTTGTATTTCCTATAGTTGGGTTTATCTTAGCTTTTTAGATTTATAAGTTTATGATTTTCATCAAGTTTGGACTTTTTAAAAATAATTATTTCTTTAATTTTTTAAAATCTCACTTATCCCAACCCTTTTGGTAACTCCAATTATTCACATTTTAAACCACTTGAGTTTGTCCCAGCTCACTGAAGCTTTTGTTTTTCATTTTTTTGTTGTGTTTTTTTGTTTTGTTTTGAGATGGAGTCTCGCTTGGTCACCAGGCTGGAGTGCAGTGGCACAATCTCAGCTCACTGCAACCTCCACCTGCCAGGTTCAAGCGATTCTCCTGCCTCAGCCTCCTGAGTAGCTGGGACTACAGTCACGTGTCACACGCCCAGCTAATTTTTGTATTTGTAGTAGAGACGGGGTTTCACCATGTTGGCTAGGATGGTCTAGATCTCTTGACCTCGTGATCTGCCCCCCTCGGCCTCCCAAAGTGCTAGGATTACAGGCGTGAGCCACCGCACATGTGTTTTATTTCTGATATTTTCTGTAGCTACAGTTTCAAGTATATTAATCTTTCTTACCCCTATTCAATGTATTTTTCATCTCAAATGCTATATCTTTCATCTCTAAAATTTAGATTTGTGTCCATTTGTATCTACTTAACTATTTGGACATATGTAATACAGTAATAATAGCAGTTCTAATGTTTATACCTGCTAATTCTAATATCTGTGCCAGTTCTAGGTCAGTTTCAGTGTTCTTTTTCTCTCTATTATGGGTCATATTATAAGTGAAGAAATGAAGATTTGCTGTGAGTGTCCATGAGATAGTGGCAAATTATGTATATAGCACATCTGAGAAGGTGAGAATGTAAGAGGATTTTTCTTTTTTAGAGACCTGAAGTTGCAAGAATGCACAAAAACAGGGATATCAAGACTGGAGCCTCTTACTCAGGCCCCAAAGTTTTAGATCTTGGCTACCTACTCATGCTGCTAAAGACTGGCTGCCTACTCAATGCCTGTAAAGTGTGGGTGGTGGAAGTGAAGACCATCGCATAAAGCTGAATCTCCAAAGACCTAACTCCTCGCTTTGCAGAGCTCTTCACCAGGAGGAATAGTGAGATAATTATCTATCTCTGCCCTCAATCTGGGGGAGAGGAAAAAAAAGAAATATTTACTCTGATATTTCCTCAGTATAAACCCACACTCACTAGGATTTGGGGGCAAAATTTAAAACCTGTCACCCTAAAAATTCAAGAAGAAAATAAAATATAAAGTGGTTCAGCAAGCAATTCTTCTCTGTAGAGTAACTGGTTGAAATTGCCTAAATTTGACATTTCCTTCTTCACTTGTTTTATTTATTTTTTAATTTCTGAGTGCAAAACTCTGTTGATTTTCCTTTATTCTAAACAATATTTATCCTGCACTATTCGTCATTATCCCTCAGGCCACGCCATCTATCTGACCTTTGGGGGCTTTATATTTGAAACTCATGATTTCAACTACTATGTGCATATATACACATATTTTTTCCAAATCTCTATTTATATATTTATGATTTATGTCTAACTTGCATTCTAGTTCTCATTCCAAGTCCTTAGACCCTGATGTCTATAATACATCTCTAATTAGTTGTTCAACTCACTGGTATACAGGGAAAATTAAAGTCATTTGATGGTCAACATTTCTTAATGCTGTTACTGCTATAAGATTTCTGCAAGATAAAATATGTTATCAGGAAATCATTATGTCACTGAAAACTCTTGGAGTACTGAGTTCTTTGATTTCAATCCTATCTCCTACTTATGTATATGTGAGAGTTAGAATTCTCTAAGCTTTAAAATTCTGAACCTCAGTTTTCTTATCTGTAAGTTGGGAATTATAGAAACTACTTCACTTGTTATTGTGAGTGCTAAATCAAATCCTTAATAAAAAATCATTGATATACTTAGTATATGTTAGGCCCTCTACAAAAGATAGTGGTGCTCTTCCAGGTATTTTGTGTTTTCAGTTATATTTTTACTACCAGGTAGCCAATTGCGTCTATCTATTAGGATTTTCAAATTATTCTCTTTGAAAGCTTATTTCATTCCCAGGTTTTATAGTTTAGATTTTAGAGTAATTAAGAATATATATTGAGATTAATGTTTTTCCTCCATAGTAATACTTATACCTCTTTCTAATTGGGTAAAAATATACATATGTGACTTTTAAAATTTTTAATGAATATTTTGGAGTGTCTCTACTTTTAAATCTTGGGGAAACTTTTCATTGACAATCAGGGATATTTTTACCTGCTTGATTTTCCCACTCATCTCCTAACTGATTATTTCATAAAAGTCTCTTTGCTAAGAAAGACTAAATTCTACTCTCTGACACAAATTAATTATCCATTAATTACATGTTGGAAATGTCACCAACTCTACTTTGCACTGAACTGTCTATGTTTAAATCCTGAAATAGTCCCCACATTATATAATCAGTATGTGTGTAGGGATGTGAAAGCTTTGAAACAAATTTTGGGAAAGACTTTTAGAAATGTGATTTGTATTATAACAGAGGCTCCTTAATGCTTTTTTATGTGCAATGACTTTTATCAAATGATGTGATTTAGAAAGATATCTTGCTCTCATTTTTCTTAAGATTTTTCAATCAACTTCCAGTTTCCAATTCTGACTTTTTCTAATAAGTGAACACCTACTGAAGAACATCAGCAATTTTGTGCCTGGAAATTGAATGGGGAAAAATACTGTTTGCCTCAGTGGGGGAGTATCATGACATTCATTGCTTTCTTATATTTTATTGTAAACCAATAATGGACCCAAAAAGTGTTTATTGCAGAGGAGATTATGATTAATATTTCTGGTAAGCGGACAAAAGTATTCCTTTAAACCTCCCTCTGTGCAAGATATAAGATAAATATTATAATGTTTTTAAAAGCAAATATTATAATTTTTTTCTTACAGGTTTCTCATTTTTACTTCAAAATGCTAATAAAATTTATTCCCAATTTATTATTTTAATGACAGTTGAGACTGCTAATACAGCACATAATGCAGAGAATTCTATTTCAGTTCAATTAAAACTAGTTAAGAAACATCTGTTCAAAAACTTTTTTTAGCAAAAGAATTATAACCCATTTTCAATTTTGTTTAACTTCATGAATAATTTCCTTTTTTTGTAATTTTACAGTGGATGTAATTTGAAAAAGTACCTAATGTTTCATTATCAGGAACGTAGTTCATGTCTGAAGGAAAAGTACACATAATAATCCCACATAGAGGCAGAGGACGCTCATTTGGTAATCTGTATTGTCTGGAAGCAGGATATCAGCCAGGAACAGTCATGCATTCACCCACTCATTCAGGGTTTACTATTTGATATGCGCTGTTTATAACGATGAGAAGGTCAGTCCTGACCTCACCTTCACAGAAACTACAGACAATCAGGTGACACAGAATTCAAGTATTTCTGCCCATTCCACATGTATAACCTTTACTCATAAGAGCTCTTAGTCCGAGTTGTATCACTCAAGTGTGCTTAATAGGCTTGGTAATCAAGCACTTTAGCCCATGGCTGATTAAAGTAAGTAAGTCAAACATGAGTGAGATTATGAAATGGCAAAGACATTAACAAGAAATACAAGCAATTTAACTGTGAGAGTGGATAGGAAAAATACACACAAAGAACTAGGAAAACTCAAAGAAAAATTTGACCTAAGCTTGCTTCACTTTACATTTCATTGATTCAACTCAAAATACTTTGTCATATTCAATTCTAATTTATTCATTTAACATTTTTGACTATGATATGATATGTAATATGCATGGCTCTGGACTTATAAGAAATATATGACCCCTAAATTAAAGGAACATAGAGTATTGTACATATGTACAGGTATCCTCGTTTGTGTGCTTGTATTTAGTGGGGGATGGAGGTGAATAGTTGAGAGTATGGGTAGTGGGGTAGGTTTAGGTTTTAAGAGTCAAAACCAGTTATAGAGAATATAGGTGATAGAGCGTCAAGAGAGAACTTTTTAACTAAAATAGAAGTGAGTTGAGCATAAGGGTTAAATCCGAAGTTTCTGGTAGAGAAGGTATTAAAACTATAATAAGGGTGGCATGACAAACATGGTATCCATGGAAGGACAGAATGAGGTTAGAATCAGGATAAAGATAGAAGACACCTATCTCACTATAATAGCTGGAAGAAGAAAATGGATGAGAATCTGAGAAGATGAAAATAAGTTAGGCAGTGTGAATATTTACATATGGTTCTGCAAATAGTCAGTATATTTCCTGCCCCACTATAAGTAGAGTATATTTTCATACCTCATTGATTTTGGCCTTTGCTATATGAGATGCTTTGGTGAATAGAGGCAAAAGGCAAACTCCAGATGTAAGCCTGAAGAGGTATCTTTGGGCGTTCTCAACTTTCTGGCCACTTTTGATCTCTGCCATAAAGACAGAGCTTTTGTGTCTTTAGCCTGCCCCCCGCCCTCCACCAAAAAAAAGATAGATGAAGCAAAATCACCCCAGCAAAATTGAGCCCCTGTGAAAATAGTTACTGAGAATAAATGACAATTCTCATTGCAAATAAATACTTACTGTGGTATAATACTGAATTTGAAAGTGCTACTTTTTGTACCAATAGCTGATTAATGTATTAATTCATACCTAGAATGGGAGTGCTGCATTAACAAACACCTAGAGTGAGTCACACTGGCATTGAGATGGGCTACTGGATTACAGGAAAACTCTTAAACTCCTAATGAAGGCTGGATAAATAGTGAGCTGTGGTATGTGATAGCAAAGTGTTTGATAAAACATTTGCCTATGGCTAACATGGAAGACAAAACTAATACAGGATGAACTTGTACTTTCAGCAAGGAAGCTTTGAAAAGAATTTTGAAGGCCATGTGTGGTGGCTTGTGCCTGTAATCCCAGCACTTTGAGAGGCCAAAGCTGGCTGATGGCTTGAGCCCACGAGTTCGAGTCCAGCCTGTGCAACACAGTGAAACCCTGTTTCTACAAATAGACAAAAAATTAGCTGGGCATAGTGGTGCACACCTGCAGTCCCAGCTACTCAGGAGGCTGAGACAGAAAGATCACCTGAGCCTAGGAGGTCAAGGCTGCAGTGGATTATTATCACAACACCACACTTCGGCCTGGGCAACAGAGTGAGACCTTGTCTCAAAAAAAAAGTAAAATAAAAAGAGTTTAGAAAGCATGAGATAAATGCTACTTGCTGCATTTGGTAAGGTTCTACAGGGAGGAAAATTAGCCTAGAAAAGATCTGGGGTTTGAAATCAAAGATGAGAGGGAATATAGAAAAAAACATAAATTGCAGGGTTAAAATAAAATCACAACCATTACAACATAACTTCAGGAAAAAGCCAAAAGTCCAGAGCACTAGATAAGAATGTAACACGATTTGTTGAGATATCTGAATGAATTAAAGTAGCCTCTACTACATTATTTGAGCTGAAACAAAGAGCTACTGGAAAACCCAAGGATGTGGTCCTAGAGATGTCTGAAATGTAAAAAGAATAATAATTATGTCTCAAGAGAAAGAACAATAAGCCTAAAAATATTAACATAAAGAAAAAAAGGAAACTAGCAGTTCTGGCTTTTAGCAGTTAACCTTCACTGGCATCAAACACATAGGAAATCCATAGTTTTAAAGAAAGTTTTATTAGCAGAATCATTGTTGTCCTGAAACAAACTAGACAGTGTACTTAAATGTTAAAACACATCAGAGCTACCAACTTTCTACACATAGAAAACAGTCTGAGAAAGCTGCTTAGTCACCAGGAAATATTGCTCCAACAGCAGGTAAGGAGGATTATAGATAAAGAATGACCTCCCAGAGGTCCTCCTTGTAGCAAGAGTGATAGAGATTGATGAACTAGGTAGTCAATTCCAGGGAACAAGTCTGTATTGTAATTGAGGAACATCTTCTACCCTTAGGGTAAAGGCCTCTGGCAACATTTTCCCAGCAGGAAATCAGAATTCTTGTGGACTGTCAACAACTTCTGCCTCCTATTCTTGTTACAAAATGAAAATGTACTATAGATATATTTCCTTGTTCCTCTACTGTACATTGGGAATGTGGAGAGAAAATTATTTGTCTTTTTATAGTTCATAAACCTCCATATCAAGAGGATCTGCACCTGGATAACATGCCCTTGATATTTTTGTCTTAAAGTGTGATGCTGCTCTAACAGATAAATGTATTAGTGGACTTGGAATAGGACTACCTGCATTTAGCATGAAGGAGGATATATGAAATACCTGTGAAGAAAAGAGTAGATTTCGATTGTTCACTCTCTACCTCCTACTATGGGTAAAGTATACTTCTAAGCTCATTGATTATGGATTTGGCCCTAAGGCCTGCTTTGGTCAATTGAACTGGCAATGGAAATAACAGAATGCAAAATCCAAATGCATACCTTAAGAGCCATCACATTTCTGCAGGCTACCCTTGTAGATTCTGATCTCTATGATGAGAAAACCATGGCTCAGGTAACTTCTGCATCTCCAGCCTAGATTCTTGAATGGCACAGAGCAGCCCCAGCTGATCCATACATAAGCAGCCTTTCTAATGAGTCTTTAGAATAGCTATAGCTGACCTACAGACATGTGTGCATGAGAATAATTGAATATTGCTGCCTGCCACTGTGTTTTGGGGGTGTTTCATTATGCAGCAATAGCTCACAAAGACAGGCAGGGAAACTTACTTAGGTTGGTGCAAAAGTAATTGTGGTTTTGCCATATAGTTCTGTAAGAAATAAGGGATATGGATATCTATGCTGAGTAGTAGGAAAAGTGGTGTGATATGGACCATGATTTTGTTGCAGGGCTCTTCCTTAGTTCAGCTAAAGACGGGGTCCTTGTCTGTCTCAGGGCCATGGAAATTCTAGCTCACAGAGAGTTTGAAGGGTGAGTAAAGCAGGGTTTTATTGGGTGAAAAGGGGAAAAAAGGGTGGGGGTAAAGGGGATCCTCCACAAGGCCAGAGTCCCTGCTAGAGCACTTCCCTCCCACTGCTTGAGTTCCAGGTTCCACACAGGAAGAGGAGGCGCCAGGCTCCTCCCCAGTGCAAAGGGCATGAACTGAAGCTCCACCCCAGTGTGCACTCTTCCCAGTGCACAGGCCCATTAGAGTTTTTCCAGGGACCCTCTCCCACCTGGCTGTCTTAATCAGAGTATTGAATTCTTTTAAAAGTGGTGATAAGAGGTGGCAAAAAGATAAGAAGCAACATGAAAAAAGAATCTAGGGGAGTATTGGGAAGAAGTTTTATTTTTTTATTTTTTCTGGGTAGAAGAATGCTGGCACTTTCTTGTAAATTTCCAAAATGAGTCCTTCTTTCATTCTATGATTTCTTGTCCTTTCAGAAATTTCATGTACTTATTTCTTTACACTGAGATCTTCAAACTCTTGTTCTCATAATTACAAACCTATTTAAATGTACTCTTCAAAAACTAAAAAAGAAAAAAAAAACTATACATGTATGTATAAACAGCAAGAACACCAAAAGAAAAAAAAATATTATTACCCTGTTAAGGCTATCATAGACTCCTAAATCTTATAACTTCCAAAGATTTTTCAAAAGAGTTGAAAAGGCCCTTGACATTTTGAACAAAGAAACCCAAGGTTTTTGCAAAACAGCCTATTGTTTTAAAATGCCATTGTGCCAGGAATGTCACTCACTAGCAAAGCAATGTATTAGTATTTATCAACTGTGACATTTTTTAAAATGCAAAAACTCAAGATCTTTAACTCTTTTTTTCTCTCATTTTTATCCATTTCCTATCTAATTATAACAATAAACTTTCTAGTACCTTAGTGTTACTGTCCTTATCTCAAATTATAACCTGCCAAAATTCAGAAGTAAAATTTATCAACGTCTCTTGCATCTCCACTTCCTCATTCTCAAGTAATAAAGTTACTTGGTGTTTTTCATGCCACTTCAATCACCTCAATAAAAGTTGAAGATTACTAAATGCTTTCTAATCATCAAAGTGCCCTTTCCAGATTCCATGTACCTTGAAGTCTCTGTACCATTTAACATTATTGGATTTTAGTTCCTCTTTGAAATAGTCTTCCTTGGCTTCACTGGCCTTATATTGTCCAGACCTTCTGTTTATCAATTCGTTACAGCTTCTTCTATTTACATGTATGCCTCATGTCCTGATGCCTTATTTTAAGCAGATTCTATAGATTTTTATTTTTCTTCTTATCTACCTCTCTCTACATTCTTTTTACTCTTTTATTTTAGATGACACATAATAATTTTATATAAATATGGGATACAGTGAGAAATTTTGTACACATTTATACAATGTATAATGATTAGGTCTGGGTAACTGGCATATACATCATCTCAAATATTTGTCATTTCTTTGTGTTGTGAATGTTCTAAATCCTCTCCTCCAGCTTTTTGAAAATACACAATAAATTATAGCTAATCATATTTACTCTACATTGCTGCAGAACACGGAAATTCATTCCTCCTAGCTAGCAGCAATTTTGTATCCATAAAGCAACTTTGTTTCATATTCCTCTCTTCTCCCATTCTCCACCTTTAATACCCACAAATCTACTCCCTACTTCCATGAACTCAAATTATTTTTTTAGCTTCCACATGTGAGTGAGAAGAAGCAGTATTTCTATTTCTGTGCCTCACTTACTGTCCTTAACATAGTGACTCCAAGCTCATCCTTGCTGCCACAAATGACAGGATTCCATTCTTTTTTATGGCGGAATAGTATTTCATTGTTTATATATAACGGAATACTATTATATTTTCTTAGCTTTTACATTTTTTAGTTTTTTGAGAAAATTCCATACTGTATTCCATGAATGCTCTACTAATATACATTCCCAATAACTGTGTATAAAAGTTTTCTTTTTACCACATGATAGCCAACATTTGTTATTATTTGTCTTTTTGATAATAGCCATTCTAACTAGGGTGAGATGGTATCTCATGTGATTTTGATCTGTATTTTCCTGATGATTAATGATGTTGCACTATTTTTTCATATATTTATTGGCCATTTTATAGCTTTTTTTGAGACATATTCCTGCTCTGTTGCCCAGGCTGGAGTGCAGTGGGATGATCACAGCTCACTGCAACCTTGATCTCCAAGGTTCAAGTGATCTTCCTACCTCAAGCTCCTGACTAGCTGGGACCACAGGTGTACACCACCACACCTGGCTAAATTTTTTTTTTTTTTTTTTTTTTTGTAGAGACAAGGTTTCACTGTGTTGCCCAGCCTAGTTTTGAAGTCCTGGGCTGGAGAGATCCTCCTGTCTCAGCCTCCCAAAGTGCTGAGATTACATGCATGAGCCATTATGCCCAGCCTACATATTTTCTTTTGAAAAATGTCAATTTGGTTTCTTTGCCCACTATTTAATAGAATTATTTTTCCTTTTGAGTTTGCCTTATTTGCATATTCTGCATATTTACTCCTTGTTGGATAAATAATTTGCAAATATTTCCTCCTTTTCTACAGGCTGTCATTTCACTCTGTTGATTGTTTCCTTTTCTGGGTAGAAGTTTTTCAGGTTAATATGAACCCGTTTGTTGTTTTGCAGTTTTGTTGCCTGTGCTTGTGGAATCTTAGCTGTAAAATCTTTCCCTGGCCCAATGTCCTGAAGCTTTTCCCCTGTCTTTTACTAGTTTTGGATTTTATGTTTAAATCTCCTATCCAGTTTGAGTTGATGTTTTTATATAGTAAGAGGTAGGAATCTAGTTTCATTCTTCTTCGTATGGATATCCAGTTATACCAGCACTATTTACTGAAGAGAGTGTTATTTCCCCAGGGGATATTCTTGGCACTTTTGTCAAAAATCAGTTCACCATAAATACATGGATTTATTACTGGATTATTCTATTATGTTCCACTGGTCTGTGTGTCTATTTTTATACTAATATCAGCTATTTTGATTTCATTAGTCTTGTAATGTATTTTAAAGTTGGGAGTGAATAATTTTTTTGAAGAAGTATTTGAGTTTTACTATTTATAAAATCATATCATCTTTGTTGAAGATCAGATGGTTGTAGATGTGTGGAGTTATTTTTGAGGCCTCTGTTCTGTTCCATTGGTCTATATATCTGTTTTGGTACAATTACCATGCTGTTTTGGTTGCTGTACCCTTGTAATATAGTTTGAAGTCAGGTAGCATGATGCCTCCAGCTTTGTTCTTTTTGCTTAGGATTGTATTGGCTATATGGGCTCTTTTTTGGTTCCACATGAAATGTTAAGTAGTTTTGTCTAGTTCTGTGAAGAAAGTCAATGGTAGCTTGGTGGGAATAGCATTGAATCTATAAATTACTTTGGGTAATATGGCCATTTTTCACGATATGGATACTTCCTATCCAAGAGCATGGAAGGTTTTTCCTTATGTTTGTGTCTTCTCTTATTTCCTTGAGCAGTGGTTTGTAGTTCTCCTTGAAGAGGTCCTTCACATCCCTTGTAAGTTGTATTCCCAGGTATTTTATTTTCTTTGTAGCATTTGTTAATGGGAGTTCACTAATAATTTGTCTCTCTATTATTGGTGTATAGGAATGCTTGTGATTTTTGCACATTGATTTTGTATCCTGAGACTTTGCTGAAGTTGTTTATCAGCTTAAGGAGTTTTGGGGCTGAGATGATGGGGTTTTCTAAATATACAATCATGTCATCTACAGAGACAATATGACTTCCTCTCTTCTAAATATACAATCATGTCATCTGCAAACAGAGACAATATTACTTCCTCTCTTCCAATTTGAATACGCTTTCTTTCTCTTGACTGATTGGCCTGGCCCGAACTTCCAATACTATGTTGAATAGGAGTGGTGAGAGACAGCATCCTTGTCTTGTGCTAGTTTTCAAAGGGAATGCTTCCAGCTTTTGCCCATTCAGTATGATATTGGCTATGGGTTTGTTATAAACAGCTCTTATTATTTTGAGATATGTTCCATCAATACCTAGTTTATTAAGTGTTTTTAGCATGAAGGGGTGTTAAATTTTATCAAAGGCCTTTTCTGCATCTATTGAGATAATCATGTGGTTTTTGTCATTGGTTCCGTTTATGTGATGGATTACGTTTATTGATTTGTGTATGTTGAACTAGTCTTGCATCCCAGGGAGAAGCCGACTTTAATGTGGTGGATAAGCTTTTTGATGTGCTGCTGGATTCAGTTTGCCAGTATTTTATTGAGGATTGTCACATCAATATTCATCAGGGATACTGGCCTGAAATTTAATGGAGAAAGGATTCCCTATTTAATAAATGGTGCTGAGAAAACTGACTAGCCATATATAGGAAAAAAAACTGGACCCCTTCCTTACACCTTATAAAAAAACTAACTCAAGATGGATTGAAGACTTAAACATAAACCTAAAGCCATAAAAACCCTAGAAGAAAACCTAGGCAATACCATTCAGGACACAGGCATGGGCAAAGACTTCATGACTAAAACACCAAAACCAATTGCAACCAAAGCCAAAATTGACCAATGGGATCTAATTAAACTAAAGAGCTTCTGCACAGCAAAATAAACTATCATCAGAGTGAACAGGCAACTACAGAATGGTAGAAAACGTTTGCAATGTTCCATCTGACAAAAGTCTAATATCCAGAATCTACAAAGAACTTCAACAAATTTACCAAAAAAAAACAAACAACCCCATCTAAAAGTGGGCAAAGGATATGAGCAGACACTTCTCAAAAGAAGACATTTTTGCAGCCAACAAACATATGAAAAAAAGCTCATCACCACTGGTAATTAGAGAAATGCAAATCAAAACCACAATGAGATACCATCTCATGCCAGTTATAATGGAGATCCTTAAGAAGTCAGGAAACAACAAATGCTGGAGAGGATGTGGAGAAATAATGCTTTTACACTGTTGGTGGGAATATAAATTAGTTCAACCATTGTGGAAAACAGTGTGACAATTCCTCAAGGATCTAGAACTAGAAATACCATTTGACTCAGAAATCTCATTACTGGGTATATGGCCAAAGGATTATAAATCATTCTACTATAAAGACATATGCACCCACATGTTTATTGCAGTACTATTTACAATAGCATAGACTTGGATCAACCCAAATGCCCATCAATGATAGACTGGATAAAGAAAATGTGGCACATAAACACCATAGACTACTATGTAGCCATAAAAAAGAATGAGTTCATGTCCTTTGCAGGGATATGGATGAAGCTGGAAATCATCATTCTCAGCAAACTAACACAGGAACAGAAAATCAAACGGTGTATGTTCTCACTCATAAGTGGGAGTTGAACAATGAGAATACATGGACACAGGGAGGGGAACATTACACACTGGAGCCTGTCGGGGAAGTGAGGGGTAAGAGGAGGGAGAGCATTAGGAAAAATACCTAATGCATGTGGGGCTTAAAACCTAGATGACGGGTTGATAGGTGCAGCAAAGCACCATGGCACATGTATACCTATGTAACAAACCTGCACATTTTGCACGTGTATCCCAGAACTTTAATTTAAAAAATCATGTCATCTTCAAGGAGGGACTCTTTTACTTTCTCTTTCCCAATTTGCATGGCTTTTATATTTTTCTCTTGCCTAATTACTCCAGCTAGAACTTCCAGCAATGTGTTGAATAGGAGTAGTGAAAATAGGCATCCTTGTCTTAATCCAGTTGTTAGAGAAAAAGCTTTCATCTTGTCCCCATTCAGTATTATATTAATTGTGGGTTTGTCATATATGTCCTTTATTACATTGAGCTATGTCCCTTCTATGCCTAAATTGTTGACAGGTTTTATTATGAATATTAAATTTTATCAAATAATTTTTCTGTATCTATTGAGATGATCATATAGTTTTTGTCCTTCATTCTGCTGATGTGCTGTTGGAGGCCTAAAGATTGAGGGTCGCGATCAACTCAGTATACCACGGGAGGCTATACGAGTAAGCAGCAAACATACCTCAACATAATAAAAGACATACATGATAGACTCAAGATAGTTTCATACTGAAAATTGAGAAAAACCAAAAGTCTTTCCTTTAAGATCTGAAACACGACAAGGATGCCTAATGTCACCACTCGTTTTCAACATAGTACTAGAAGTCCTAGCTAGGGCAATCACACAGGAGAAAGAAAGAAGGGATATCCAAACTGGAAAGGAAGGTGTCAAATTATCCTTGTTTGCAGATGATATGATCTTATGTTTGAAAAAACCATAAGTATCCACCAAGAAACTATTAGAACTGATAAACAAATGCAGTAGTTACTGGATATAAAATAAACATACAAAAATAAAGATCATTTCTACATGCAGACAGCAAACAATCTGAACAAGATATCAAAAATTAATCCAACTTACTACAGCTACAAATAACATAAAATATCTAGGAATTAACCAAGAAGTGAGAGATTTCTACAATGAAAACGATAAAATATAAATGCAAAAATTGAAGAGGACACACAAAAATGGAAGACTTTCCATGTTTGTGGATTGAAAAAATCAATATTGTTGAATTTTCCATATTATCCACAGCAACCTACATATTTAATGCAATTCCTATCAAAATACCAATGAAATTTTTAACAGAAATAGAAACAAAATCCTAAAATTTATATGGAACCACAAAACACCCAGACTAGATATAACTATCCTAAGCAAAAATAACAAAACCAGAGGAATCACATCACCCAACTTCAAATTATACTACAGAGCTAAAGTATCCAAAGCAGCATGGTACTGGCATAAAAACAAACACATAGACCAGTGGAATAGAACAGGGAACCCAGAAACAAATTCGCCCACATACAGTGAACTCACTTTTGACAAGGGTGCCAAGAACATAAGGGAAAGGACAGTCTCTTTAACAAGTGGTGCTGGGAAAACTGGATATTCATATGCAGAAGAATTAAACTAGACCCCTATCTCTTACCATATACAAAAGTCAAATCAATATGATTTAAAGACTTACTCCTGTTTGTTGCAGCACTGTTCACAATAGCCAAGATTTGGAAACAACCTAAACTTCCATCAACATATGAATGGAAAAGGAAATGTGGTACATATACACAATGGAATACTATTTAGACATAAAAAGTAATGTGTTCCTATCACTTGCAACAACATGAATGAAACTGGAGGTCATGTGTTAAGTGAAATAAGCCAGGCACAGAAAGACAGACTTCACATGTTCTCATTTATGGAAGCTAAAAATTAAAACAACTGAACACATGGAGATAGAGAGTAGAAGGCTGGCTATCAGAAGCTGGTAAGTATGGTTACCAGAGGCTAGTGTTTGCTAGCACAAAAGTGTGAGTACAGTAAAAAATAATGTAATTGTACATTTTAAAATGACAAAATGAGTACAATTGGATAGTTTATAACTCAAAAGATAAATACTTGAGATGATGGATAACCCCATTACCCTGATGTGATTATTACATATTGCATGCCTGCATCAAAATATCTCATGTAATCCATAAATATATACACTTACTATGTACCCACGAAAACTTAAAAATAGAAAAATAGAAACTATGTTAAAAAAGTCTAATGGAAATAACAAAATTGAAAAATATATTTGAACTAATTTGAATATGTTTCTTTACCCTTGAAACTCCACTTTTTTTTCTATAAACTGAACAACACTATAGCATTTCTGTCTACTTTACAATCTTGTTGCTCATCGTAAGCTCTTAATAGCTTATACAAATATGACATACTGTTGCATGTAGAAAGGGCACATTTTAGTTTATATTTTACTTATAGATATAACTACACATACATAATAGATACTGGAAAATAATTAGAAATTTATCAATATTTTATCAATGCCTTAAGATATACTCATTTAATAGTTTGAAAATCTGCATTTTATTTAGAAACTATCATATATATTAACTATCATATATATATATCATCTATATATATTAGGGAACTAGCAAGATATATGGTATGAATTATTTTATGCCTACCTGTGTAAATCAAATAAATTACTTATTAGCAATGACAATTTTTATAAGTTAAGAATAGAGCACATGGAAACAAACATACCAGTTTTTCTGGTGAATCATAGGGCCTTATAATGTGATCAATCTTTATTAACGAAAAATTTGTAAAAAGGCAAATTGAGTAATAACTGAATTAATGAATACCATCCATCCATGGAGTTCTTTCTCATATTTCTAAAATGGATACTGCTGTCTGTAATACACTGACTTTACTTATGCTTAATTCAGTGATCCCATTAGGCCAGAAGCCTTTTGAAAATTGTGGAATTTCACCGCTTTAGATGCCAATAATTCTTGATGGGCCATAATGAGATAATGAAACAACAGAGTGCTCTATGTGTCATCTATCATGTAAGCTGTATATGCAAAACAATTAGGAAAGTTTTACCATTAAAAAAAAACCCAGTTGTCCTAATATTTTTGGGTTACAGTGTGATCACTTTATTGTTATTGACATTACCTTCGCCAAAAAAATTACATCAAAGTTCAGGGATCCCTTGAATGTACAAGCATTATTATTTTACTACTGGCTATCCATTTGCAGCATTTGACTGTATCTTGGTTTAATCTTTTTCTCACGTTTTAAATAGTCAATTTAATCCTCATTTTCAAAGATAAATAAATTAAATTTGAAAAGCAGGAAGATAAAACTTGTGTAATCCTACTTATTTTCAGGCAAATATTTGTTTTGTCAAACAGAAAATTACTTTTAAATGAATATTTGTGTGTATCTGAGTTAATGCAGTAAAACGTACTTAAAATCATTATAAATGCCATATTTTTATTTCAGCTGAACAGATAAATTTGGACAAGTGAACACGTGCATTTACATTTCAGGGTTAGAAACCATATTAAATGAGCTCCGAAGGGTCAGTTTGTAACAAGACTTAACACACATTTAACACGGTGGTAGATCACCACATGATGAGCCAGGTCATTTGAAGTAATAAAACCTAGGGCACTGCTTTTTTACTTCTCATTCCCAAATAACAACATGTGGGCATAATTGGGGAATTTTAAATGATGTAGTTTACTAAGACCTGTGGTGAAAATGACTGTTGTTATTGAGGATTTTTTTGTTTGGTTTTGGTTGTTATTACTAATCTCTTCTTTTTCCCCACTTACTTCCTTTTAAAAGATTTTTTTTTCACCTGAATTACCAAGTAAGACTTTCCACTTCACTTAACCCAGCTAAGCATTTGTATTTGTGTTTTATCTTTCCAGGCACTCAGATTTCCCAAGGTTCAATCAGCCCCATGCCCACAGCACTTTAATTGATAGTGTGCAGTTTCTTCATCTTGCAAAAGAGTGAAGTCATTTTTAGCCTCTATGTAAAAGGCATTGTCATTCAAGTCAATAAAATGGCTTTTAGTCTCTGTGCTTTTAAACAATAGGGCACACATGCTCAGCTTTCAGGGAACTCATCATAGAACTTTATTGCTAAAAACTGAATTCCTTCTCATCTGCTAAAAGTATGAGTCAGTTATAATCTTAGTTGACAGTGTGTATCCCATTGAGAGGAAATACTTTTTATAAGTAAATGGCCACTGTTATTAGATGTCATGCTATATTTTAATAAAACAATGTTATACAAGAGCGATGCATTGTAAGGGGAAAAGAAAAAATAACCTTATAATAAAGGAGTTACTATCTTAAAATTTTACCCACAATAATTCATGAACCAAAAAGAATAAAACCTGACATTATAGCAGTTGTTGGGGTTCAGAAAATGATACCCCAGATTAAGGAGCTTTGGCATGCAGACTATATTGAGCTAAAGGATGTTGGAAGACCTCAGAAGCAGCCTCAGAACCAAGGTCTCTGACCTAATCCTGCCCTCCTGTCTCTTGCTTCTCATTCTCCCCTGAAGTTAGTCATAGAAACCAGAATTCCTCTTCCCAAAAGTGAGTGATAGAAACCCCTTTTCCCAAAGCCAGTCACAAAAACTAGAATTCCTACTTTAACCGTCTCTCACCTTTCTGTCAAGAAGCTGGCCATAAAGAAATTCTCTGACCTACCCATGTGTTATAGTTGGTAATAAGATCCTCATTTCAGAGGTCCCGCCCCATACCTGGGAGGAAGGAATGCCACGCAAAAAGGCCAAGAAGAATCTCAACAGACAGGTGGTGCTGGCTTTTCCCACTCAGTCTGTTACTATTAGATTGTTCACTTTTTGTCCAATCACATTTCTACACAGCTGTCCACTCTTCATCAAAACTAAGTATAAAAGTGACAGTTTTCTCTTGGGCCTTTGGGTCTTCATTTCTGAAGGTTTTGTGTCACATAACACTATGATTAAGTAAGTTTGCTATGTTTTTCTTTTATCTTTTGTTGCAGGAGTGTCAGCTGTAACTCATGATGGGTGAGGAAAGATATCACACCCTTTCTGCCCCTACACAGTACAGATGACTGATGAATAACAATTTGCAAAGCTAACAAGAAAACTTTCTCAAAAGTCTCTTATTTCCATCAGATGTGATGTGACTTATGTGTTATAACAGCTTTTTATTTTACTTGATACAAAGTAAGAGCATTAATAACAATGTGGAGAGTACAGAAGTCTAAGCTTGATCTATAAAGTAAATGTTTCACCACACATGAGAAAAAAACCTCAGAAATATCATATCAGAAGTAACACATTGAAGACTCATAGAGCTTTCTTATCTCCAAGAACCACACCCTGTGGTAACACAATTACTGGGTCCCTGATTATTTGCATAAAATAATATAACCATTTTTTATACATTAATGTGATATGAACATGTGTTAATCTTATATGTTTTACCTTATTTTATAAATATATGTATATACATAAATTCTATTCCCTAATATTAAATAACAAAATATACTTAATGCATAAAAGAGAAAAACTTCTTTAGTTTCATCATGATTTGTTTTGGAAAAATGAAAGGAATATTTATAGTCTCATTCTGAGAATATATTTTAAAACTATTCAAGGTATGAAGGCAATAATATACCCAATATTGCGTAAGAAAAAATTTAGGACATTTGGAATAAAAGTGTTTCTAAAGGAAAACTATGAATTATTTAGGACACACCCTTCCAATTTATTTGATCCTGTTAGGGACTCTGTGCCTTTCATTTACTTAAAAGTTATTTTGTAACACTAAGTTGTAAATAACTGATATCAATGCAAAATAATTCCTGTGTATAGGTATGCAAACAAATTCTGTGGAAATTCACTTGTGTTCCCTCCTCAACTGCATTAGAAGTAAGTTTTGCATCTCTTTGCAGATTTATTCAACATTCAAGATCTATAAATTGCTCTTCTTTGGATTCTTCTTTGAACGAGTTGTAACTTATTTCCAGTACTCTCATTTAAATAATGACTAAAATCTTTGATCTATGTTCATTTTATTAATATGTGAGCCATAATTCTTACTTGAAAATTATTTTTTATCTTAGGTACATTCCAGAATTATATTTTCAAAATTATAATAAAACTAGACATTTAGATTTAAAGGTAGTAAAACAAAAAACATAAACAAAATGTATTCATAAACCTCAGTAAAGTTCTAATCACCAAAAACACACTGAGTAAGAAGGGAAGCCAGAATTGGGATGCAAGAAGGAGCACTTTTGGATTTCTTCGTTTGATTTGTTTAAATCTGCCAACATGTTTCTTATCAGTGAACTGGAAATGAGTGATTGCTCTCAAGTAGATGCCCTGAAAGGTTCAGAGATGAGAAGAACATGCATTTTGTTGTTGAACATGGCAACTCAGAATTGTAAGTAGAGGGCTGGAGACAAGACAACATGTCAAGA
This sequence comes from Hylobates moloch, assembly GCF_009828535.3. NCBI lineage: Eukaryota > Metazoa > Chordata > Mammalia > Primates > Hylobatidae > Hylobates > Hylobates moloch. The sequence goes on from NW_026652277.1 coordinate 36,222,109, forward strand.
ACTGGGAGGCAAGAAAAACTTGAAATTGAAAGAATCAAATAAAGAGAACACGGATAGAAAAAACAACATGTACTACTAAGTTCAAGCATCAAGGGAACATAAAAAATTAGATGGAGAGTTACCATCTGGACATTCCATTTTATTTTACTTTACTTTCTATTCTATTCTATTCTATTCTATTCTATTCTATTCTATTCTATTCTATTCTATTTATTCTATTTATTTTATTTTATTTTTGAGACAGAGTTTCACTCTTGTTGCCCAAGCTGGAGAGCAATGGCATGATCGCAGCTCACTGCAACCTCCACCTCCCTGGTTCAAGCAATTCTCCTGCCTCAGCCTCCCGAGTAGCTGGGATTACAGGTGTGCACCATCATGCCTGGCTACTGTTTTGTATTTTTAGTAGAAACAGGGATTCACCATGTTAGCCAGGCTGTTCTTGAACTCCTGACCTCAGGTGATCTGCCCACCTCAGCCTCCCAAGGTGCTGGATTACAGGCGTGAACCACCACACCCGGCCCCATTCTTGTATTTTTAACTTGTTTCAGTTCAGTCTTCAGATGCAAATGAAGAATGAGCAATGGTATTAATATGTAGACATGAAACCATCTGAAGAAACATAAACTCTATCCTGTTTCAAAGAAAAAAGAAAGGAAGTTTATCTTTTTCTCTAAAGTTCCCTTCCACTTTCTAGAAATAATTGAGCATTAGAAAATGGTCTACCCTTTATTTCCTAAACCTGTGGTCTTCATATTAGACAGCAATTTACCTTTCCCAGAAGACTTTCTCATGGATACTCAAGGATGTAATTTAAAAATAATCAATGTCTGATTCCTCAACTTCCATTTATAGAAAGTGATTTGCCTGCAAATGTATTTCCTGTGGGTTTTCCAGGTCTAATCCTCTTTCCTAAAATTATTTTACTTAGGAAGGCATACATTTTACTCAAAGTAAATTTTAGTATTGTGTACGGACTCAGGGTTAAGCACCGCAAGCCTCAAAGAAAAGGGCACATTAAATTACTCAAACCATCTGATACGGTTTGGCTCTGTGTCCCCACCCAAATCTCATCTCAGATTGTACTCCCATAATTCTCAAGTGTGGGAGAAACTCAGTGGGAGATAATTGAATCATGGGGACGGTTTCTCCCATACTGTTCTTGTGGTAGTGAATAAGTCTCATAAGATCTGATGGTTTGATAAAGGGAAACCCGTTTCACTTGGCTCTCAGTCTCTCTCTTGCCACCACCATGTGAGATGTGCCTTTCACCTTCCAAAATGATTGTGAGGCCACCCCAGAGACATGGAACTGCAAGTCCAATAAATCTCTTTCTTTTGCAAATTTCCCAGTCTCAGGTATGTCTTTATCAGCAGCATGAAAATGGACTAATACAGTAAATTGGTTCCAGTAGAGTAGGACATTGCTGAAAAGGTACCTGAAAATGTGGGAATGACTTTAGAACTGGGTAACAGGCAGAGGTTGGAGCAGTTTGAAGGGCTCAGAAGAAGACAGGAAAATGTGGGAAAGTTTGGAACTCCCTAGAGACTTGTTGAATGGCTTTGACCAAAATGCTAATAAGGATATGAACAATGAAATCCAGGCTGAAGTTGTCTCATATAGAGATGAGGAACTTGTTGAGATCTGGAGCAAAGGTGACTCAGGTTACCTTTTAGCAAAGAGACTGGCAGCATTTTACCTCTGCCCTAAAGATTTGTGGAGCTTTGAACTTGAGGGTGATGATTTAGGGTATTTGGCGGAATATATTTCTAAGCAGCAAAACATTCAAAAGGTGACTTGGGTGATGTTAAAGGCATTCAGTTTTAAAAGGGAAACAGCATAAAAGTTCAGAAAATTTGCAGACTGGCAATTTGAAACAAAAGAAAATTCCATTTTCTGAGGAGAAATTAAAGCTGGCTGCAGAAATTTGCATAAGGCAGGGGAAGCTGAATGTTAATCACCAAGGCAATGGAGAAAATGTCTTCAAGTCATGCCAGAGAACTTGCAGCAGCCCCTCCCATCACAGGTCCAGAGGTTCAGGAGGAAAAAATGATTTTATGGGCTGGGCCCAGGGTCCCTCTGCTGTGTAGTCTAGGGACTTGGTGTCCTGTGTCCCAGCCACTCCAGCTGTAGCTAAAAGGGGCCAAGGTATAGCTCAGGCTGTTGCTTCAGAGGGTGAAGGCCCCAAGCCTTGGCAGCTTCTATGTGGCGTTCAGCCTGTGGGTGCAAAGAAGTCAAGAACTGAGGTTTGGAAACCTCCGCCAAGATTTCAGAAGATGTATGGAAACACTTGGATGCCCAGGCAAAAGTTTGCTGCAGGGGCTGGGCCCTCAAGGAAAACCTCTCTAGGGCAGTGCAGAAGGAAAATGTTGGGTGGGCACCCCTACACAGAGTCCCCACTGAAGCTCTGCCTAGTGGAGCTGTGAGAAGAGTGCCACCGTCCTCCACACCCCAAAATGGTAGATCCACTGAAAGCTTCCACCATGATCCTGGAAAAGCCACAGACACTCAATGCCAGCCTGTGAAAGCAGCTGGGAGGAAGGCTGTTCCCTGCAAAGCACAGGGGTGGAGCTGCCCAAGACCATAGGAACTGACCTCTTGCATCAGCATAACCTGACATGAAGTTAAAGAAGACCATTTTAGAGCTTTAAGGTTTGACTGTCCTGCTGGATTTCAGACTTACATGGGGCCTTTAGTCCCTTTGTTTTGGCCAATTTCTCCTATTTGAAATGGCTATATCCACCCAATGCCTGTACCCCATTGTATCTAGGAAGTAACTAACTTGCTTTTGGTTTTACAGGCTTATAGGCAGAAAGGACTTGCCTTGTCTCTGATGAGACCTTGGACTGTGGACTTTTGAGTCAATGCTGAAATGAGTTAAGATTTTGGGGGACTGTTGGGAAGGCATGATTGGTTTTGAAATGTAGGACATGAGATTTAGAAGGGGCCAGGGGCAGAATAATATGGTTTGGCTCTGTGTCCCCACCCAAATTTCATCTTGAATTGTCTTCCCATAATCCCCATGTGTTATGAGAGGGACCCAGTGGGAGATAATTGAATCATGGGCAGTTTCCCCCATACCGTTCTCATGGTAGTGAATAGGTCTCAAGAAACCTGATGGTTTGATAAGTGGAAATCCATTTCGCTTGGCTCTCATTCTGTCTTTTGCCACCACCAGGTGAGATGTGCCTTTCCCCTTCCACCATGATTGTGAGGCCTCCCCAGCCACGTGGAACTGTAAGTCCAATAAACGTGTTTCTTTTGTAATTTGCCCAGCCTCAGGTATGTGTTTATCAACAGTGTAAAAACGGACTAATACATCATCATAAATTTTCCTGGTAGCTATCATTCCTGTCACATATGTATTTCTGTTAGGAATAAAGTATAGCTTTAAATCAACATCATGATCTGTGAGGATATTCTTTTTCAGACTTCAAATATTATGGAATATACTTAACGTGAACTGTGGAAATAAAAAGAATGGCTTAGGAAGTCTTCTACTTCTAACTAAATTTTATTTTTCTTTTCTCATCCCAATATTCTTCCAACATATCTCATGTTACATTTTAAAATCTTCATTTGGCATTTTAAAATTCTACTTTCCTTGTAGTTTAGTTTTGATTGACTTTTTGAAGCAGTGGGCTGATACTTGAGTAAGACGTTTCTTATTGAGAAAACAACATACATTTGGATAATCTGGTTTCTGTTTTATAGTTGAATATCAGAACTGCATATGTCTGTAATGTCTGTGTATAATATGACATTTTAAATGCCTTATTTTGCTCTCTATTCTGGGTAGGACTTTTATTTCTAGAAGATGATATTTTAACACAAATACATTTAGTATTTTAAGCTTATCATTCAAGTTATAGTTCTTCCCAATATATCATTACAATTCTTTTAAAATAACTACAACAATACATAACACTAAGCTTCTCTATAGTGCTAGCACATGGGGGATTGTTTTAACATCTATCAGACAAAAGATGAATTGTTAAAAATAGTTTTGTTGGGTATAAATGTTGATGCTTAAAGCAGAGCAAATATGCTAATCAAAAGATGGCCACAATATATTTCATTTTCATCTATCATATCCCCCTGAATTCAGAGTTGTGAGGTATATAAAATCAGAAAGTTATACTCCAAAGGCATTGGTTTCTAAGGGCACTGATTCAGGTACCTGTGTTATCTGCACTTCATCTTTTCCCAGCACATCTCTACATCTATTTATGATTCAAAATGCCCACAGAATATGGATAAGAAATTAGGAAATGAAAATCATGGTTTTGGTGGTAGATTTTAAAAGTTGTTCATTTAACATTAAGACCACGGTTTGGATAGGTATAGTCCTGATAATTAATGTTTCATATTGAAGACCTTGGTTAATTAACTAGAGAAGCTTATGCTTAAATTGACCAAAATGCAGACAATAAAATTATGAAATAATCTTAAACCTGGGGAGCTAAATTAGATGATAATTTGTAGGCAAACTGAGCAAGTGTGAGAAACTTCAACCTGTACTCCAACTCTGAGTTTGAATGGGAAACTAATATCATCCAGAGAATAGTGATTAGGGACAAACATCATTTTAAAAAATAAATAAATAACAAGTCTGAAAAATCTTGCCTTGAAAGATAATTAAGGGTAGAAAATCAAAACCAGCAATAGGTGGACTATGAAAACAAATTCAAACATTATGGAAATAGATTATGGATCATCTATATGGCTGAGAGGAAAAGTATATAATTCACCCTCATTTTGGATGGAAAATCAGCCTCTGTCTCAACTAAAAAGGATCAGGGATTTTGGTTTATTTGTTTTAGTTTTCATTAGTCAAGTGAATCAGTGAGAGTAGAGAAAAAAAAAATCTGTAACTGGTTGTGATAAATTAGTTGTAAGCATTACTGCACTTCGATAAGCCAAAAAGGCTCTAATGCTCTACTTCTCTGAAGAAATATGGTGAAACCATTTATACATCCCAGATATTTACCTGCTGAAATATGTTGACATGTTTCAAATATATATTGTCAGCATTTTTAATATTACTAAGTTAACACCACTTCTGTTTCTGACGATGGAGAAACTTTATCTTTTCTATAAGAGCATCATGAGATTCCTCCTTGCCTACAGATAACAAAGGATAGGTTAGGTTGTGTCTGTTTATAACAGAAATCTTACAATTTTAATGGGTTTATACAGAATTCAGTAAGATAAAGGAGGAGATGAAAGAAACTACAACTCTAAGACTTACCTTGGATACCTACAAAGCAGAATAATGCAGAGACACAAAGCAAAGGTATGGAGAAGATGTTATCTGTAATGTAAACAATAAAAGAATGAAATTAGGAACATGAGAAAAAATGTAGTGGATACAGAGAATAGAGAGAACTAAAGCTAAATGTCAAAATTTTGCTTCTGGAAATGGCAGAATAGCTTCTGTCAAAGTAACTTTACTGCAGATAGCAATTATTAAATCTGAAAAAGCATTTTTCAAAGCAACAGTTTGAAAGCACTAGAGAAACCAAAATCAGGCCAAAACTAGAGAATAGTTGACTCTTTAAAGAACAGAACTGTGTGGGGTGAAATTAATGTTTATATGGCTTGCCACTGAAGTCACTGTGAGTCCACTGGCTGCAGAGTTGCTACAACTCAAAAAGAGACACACAGCTCCATGGATAAGAGGATGAAGTACACCACTACAGTGCCTGGAATGTGGTGTTTGGTAGGGCAGGGGGAAGGGTGGGCATAAAGAGAAAGAGACACCCAAGAGATATCCCACAAAATTTCTATTCTAACTTTACCTAAATCCTTGCCTGGCCCCAGAGCAGCACATGTGTGGTCAAGATGCCAAGAACGCTAGCAAAATCAAATGTGGGAGGCCTGAAAGAATGACAGGAGAAACAAGTTTGGAATTTGAGTCTAGTTAAATTAACCATCTGTTCGAAGAGATATTAATACTCTTCAGAGGAAGATAAATAAACCTAAATTCTTTGCACCATATCAAATATAGTACCATATGTAGAAGAAAAGAATGGTAATATTGCAGAAAAACCAAGAGAATAAAAATCTTGGAAGTAGATAGAAAAAAATAAAATACATATTAAATGTGAAAGAAGCCATAGACACAATGGCTGACTTCTCATCAGAAGTAATAAAGGAATGATGACAAATGTAGAGAAGGAAAAATTTTGTTTCTCCCTCATCACTAGGTTCATGGCTGAGATCCCTATAACAACAAAAAACGATTAACGAGAACAAAGATTATACATTTATTTAATATAAGTTTATTTTACTTGAGACACACTTTATAAGGAAATTAAGACCTAAAGAAACAGAAAAATCTGTGTATTTTATGCTAAGTTTTATAAAAAAGTGGGTAGTTGTGGAGAAGTATGGTTGGAGAAAGAGAATGTAAACTAATAGTAATAAACTGGGGAACACTTAGAAAAGCCTATTTGTTCATATTCTTCTATATGTCCCTGTCTCTTCTGAAATAAAGACATTCCTTTCATTTGCGTAGAGGGTAGGTACCACTGCAGTGAGAGCTTTATGACCTGCTTCATGATAGAAAGGCAGGAGGAAAGTGAGAGTGACCTTCCTGCTTCTAGGGTTTTCTTAAATACAATGGTTCCATATTTGGGGGTAGCATGTCCTAAATCCCATTACAAAGAAAGCACATTTTTAAAGTGCCTAAATACATTTAAAAATAAATAAGTAAACCCTATCAACCGAGAATTTGGTAACTAAAAAAGTCTTCCAAGATCTTTAGGCCAAATAACAACAATTTTAGATAAGTAAAAATTATATTAGTTTTGAAGGACCTTGCACTTCAAGAAATGATAATGATGATCTGTAGGCTGAAGGGAAATGCCAACAAATGGAAACCAAGATCTACAGGAAGAAAGGAAGAGCAGTAGAAATGATAAATATGTGGAAACATATATGCTTATCCAGTTAAATTTATAGGTCATGTTAGGAAATCACACGCTTCTATATTCTCTTTGTAGGAGGAGGAAAAGCTAATGAAAAAGGTTTGAAAATAATGATATGCAGAAATAAACATTTAGGAACAGTGTTTCTCTGCATTGGTTGCTTAGTTGAAGTTGGAGAAATTTACGGTGTTGGTCAAAATTTTTCCAGGAGTACTCAGCAGCCTTGATACAGGCAGAAAGGTCAACAAGAAGAATTTTCCAGGAAGGGTTGGTGGGCAAAAGAATATGAAATCACGAATACTGTCAAGAGAATAAGTAATGGACTGCAGAATCTAACTGGACAGTAAAGGAAAGAAAAACAGGAGAATTTAGATGGGGAAAAATGGAGATGTGGTTAAGGAGTTCCTGTGAGGTCCAGAAATGCAATTAGTTGTTTGGCTAACCTCCATGCTCAATGAAAACATCTTCAATGGTAGGCAGGTTTGGGGTAGAAAGAACTACGTGCCATAAACAAGATGACACATTTTCACAGTACAAGGGGTAGGAACCAGGTCAGTAAACTACGATTAGAAAAAGAGATAGAATGAGGCATAATCTTCAAAGTGGGAAACTTAATCATGAGGGTACATGTGGAATGCTTAGTATGTAGCAGTTGGCACATGGAAGAACATTAATCTTGAGAAATCTAGTAAGGGGAAATAAGTAGTTTCCATCTCTCGGGGTTCTGAGGAAGTATTAATCACAGCAGAGAGATTTTCGTTTTGGCTTTTTAAGTTGGAAAATCGGGATTCCTAGGAGGTATACTAAAAAGAATTCAAAGGGAAGAGAAAATTGGACATTAGTATCAGGATGAGAGTACAAGGGCTCACATCTTGAGTGGTGACCAATAATAATGGAGTTGTGAGACATGGTAGGTGCAGTTGTTCTTAAGAATCCTTCACAATAGGCCGGGTGCGGTGGCTCACACCTGTAATCCCAGCACTTTGGGAGGCCGAGGTGCACAGATCACGAGGTCAGGAGAGCGAGACCATCCTGGCTAACATGGTGAAACCCCGTCTCTACTAAAAATACAGAAAATTAGCTGGGCATGGTGGCATGCACCTGTAGTCCCAGCTACTCGGGAGGCTGAGGCAGGAGAATGGCATGAACCCAGGAAGCGGAGCTTGCAGTGAGCTGAGATCGCACCACTACACTCCAGCCTGGGCGACAGAGGGAGACTCTGTCTCCAAAAAACAAAACATATCCATCACGATAAACCTATTGGGTAGAGGATTGCTGTCAGGGCATGGAGGTTCAAGGGTGTGAGCAGTGGTCATTGCCAATACCAGTCTGGGCTCTTTGAACTGGAGCAGAGCCTTTGCTTGGCTGTATGCTTGAGAGAATATAGAAGTAAGGTCAAAGTGGTGATGATGGTAAGGACATTTTGGAAGACTGTTGTGTGGATTTCAGTGTTAGGCAAGCAGAGCCATCTGTTCAAACCTACTCCAAATACATGGAGACAATGCTATTATGATTGTGATAATGTCACAATCTACTTATTTTAGATTAAGGGAATATTTTTCTAACTCTTCTATTTCTTATGTCTCGAAATAGAAACTATCTGTCATTAATAGTAAGCTTGTGACTCAAAGTTTAGGACTTTTTCTGTAATGCTAAGAATTTAAAAGATTTTTTAAAAAATAAATGACATTCTCTCAGTGTTTTTCTGATTATTATCATTACTTATCACTACTTCTTTAGTGTATATCAGGAGTAATTTGCTATACAGATACCACAAAATTGACCTCTGAGTCAATTGTTGGTGGTTACTATTTTTCTTGATTCAGTCTCTGAATATGCTTCTTCATGTACTCTCCTCCCCTTTTTCCTTTCCCATCCTTTCCTTTTTTCATTTCCTATTTTTGTTTTTAGAAATTTCCTTTGTCTTTCTTTTCCCTGATTTTCTTCACCTTTCTCTTTGTCTAATTCTTTTGGGGGTATGTGTTTAACAATATAGTTTGGGCTAAAGTGTCAAGTAGCTCATGTTTTGAGGTTTATAAGTCCCTTGTACAATAAATCAGAAACTCATGAAGATGGAAAAGGAGGAGTATTCTGATAAACTGGTGAGAACAATACTGAAAAATAAAGTTAGGGATAAAGAGTGACATATGGCAACACAGAACAAAAACATTAAAAATGAAGAATTCATTTTTAATTTCTATAAATGTGTATATTAAGTACTTCCTAAGAAACAGAAATCACTCTATAGATTGAGAGTAAAATAAAAACATTGCCATAAAGTAAGTACAATCCAAAATAGTAGGTATATTTATTTAGTCACAGTCCGCTTGGCATGTCTCCTTACCATATTGTATTATAAATATTATTTCTTATCTAATTACTTGATTAACCACAGTATATATCTTGATCTGTTCTTTATACTCAAACCTCCTAAAAGTTTATGTTGCTTGGCAAAGTCACAAAAGCCTACTAGGAGAAAAATGATTCTTTCAGCTTAACTAGCAGAAACGAGAGAAACTATTACCCCAGGGACAAAAGAAATAAAGTTAAAAGCCAGAGGGGAGTGAGCTTACTATATAAAATATACCAAAAGGAATAACTATTTTGAATCTGACAACAGTGGGAATTATTGGTAGTCTCTTTGTTGAAAGTTGAAACATAGATAAGCAGAGAGAAATACCCGTAGAAGATAAAGTTAACAGCTAATTGTTTTTATAATTTAGAAAATTTTCTGAAAATTACTTTCTATATATTAAAATTTTACATAGCATATTTGTACATTCATTTGAGACTAAATTTTAGCTTCAAATATATTTTTCTACACTACTATAATTATTTGACATATATGACATCATATTCATTATAATAGAATTGTAAAGCAAAAATACAATTTTGATTTTGAAGGAGTTAAATTGAATACCAATACTCTGTTCATAATTTCCTAGAAATTTCAGTTACAAATTTCTGAATGGTACTTAATTAAATGATAATTTTAAAATTCAGAAATGTCATTGAACATACAGATTATATCATTGAAAGGGACTAAATATCTCTTTAAAATTCTTCTCCCATAATATGAATATTCTGCCTGTTCTCTTCTCAGATAATGGCAATATGAGATTTCTAATATTCAGACCAAAACCTTGAGAATCTTTTAAGACTTCTCTCATTGATTTACCTCTCATTTCAACATTTCAACAAGTTATTCAGATTCCATCTCCTAAATATCCCTCAAATACATCTCAGTTGAAAATTTAATGATGAATTACCTTGGAGTATATAATTAAGGGCATGTCCTTGGCAATACATACTGTCAAAGTTCTTTTCTATCTTCTTCTACCCTTCCACATTGTCAAGTCAACTTTAACCCCACAGTGAACAAGTAACTACCCTATACTCTATTTGTTATAAATATTTGTCATTCAGTGAAAGCACACTTTCAAAGTTATTGTAAATGTCGATACTTGTGCCTATTCTTGTAGTATCTATTCCTCATGGTTTTGGCTTTCAAAATCTTAGACTTTTTTTTCAATTCTCCTTCATAAAGCTTTCCAGGATGACAACAAATCCCTGCATACACCACGATATTTTGTGATTGGGGCATTTGGCATATGGCAATAAAGGAATGTACAGTGCCAACTAAGTCTAGGACAAATAGGAAGAGAGGGAAGACAAGGAAATATGGAAAGGAAGAGAAATAGAGAGAAAATATGTAGAAGAAATGTTGGCTTCTTGATGCAGTTCATTGAAGGTAAGGAGTTTCATCTATCTCTAGAAATAGTACGTTGAATTATTGAGAATAAGCTCAAGGTCCATATCAGTTTTCAATTTATTTATTTATTTATTTTTTGAGATAGAGTCTCCCTCTGTTGCCCAGAGTGGAGTGCAGTGGTGCAATTTTGGCACACCACAACTTTCACCTCCTGGGTTCAAGTGATTCTCCTGCCTCAGCCTCCTGAGCAGCTGGGATTACAGGTGCCCACCACCATGCCCGGCTAATTTTTGTATTCTTAGTAGAGATGGGGTTTCACCATGTTGGCCAGGATGGTCTCGAACTCCTGACCTCAAGTGATCCATCTGCCTCAGCCTCCCAAAGTGCTGCGATTACAGGCATGAGCCACCATGCCTGGCCTAAATTTATATTCTTATTGAGATCATTCAACATTCATTTGCAATTATAAGTAGCATTAAAGACATATCCAGTGTCAACTTTACCCAGTTTCACACAATAACAATTACAAAAAACTCTAGTACAGCTTCACAACAAGGATGTTGACATTAATAAAATCTACTGAACTTATTCACATTTCTAGTTTTGTATTCATCTGTGTCTGTTTGTGTGTGTGTATCTATGAGTGTTTAGTTCCAAACAATTTTATCTCATGTGTAAGTTTTTGTACCCACTTCCACAGTCAAGATAAGGAACTATTCCATAACCACAAGGATCCCTTCTGTTACTATTTAAAACCACATAAATCTCTCCAACCCACCCTTGCCCCTAACCCCTGGGCAGCCACTAACTTACTACCCATTTCTAAAATATCATAATTTCAAAATATAGTATAAATAGAATCATGAAGTATGTAACCTTTTAGAATCAGATTTTTCCACTCAGTATTATTGTCTGGATAATCATCTAAGTTGTCATGTATATCAATAATTTGTTCCTTTTTAATGCTGACTAGTACTAATATGATATATATTATGACAGTTTGTTTAACCATTAGTCAGTGAAGAACATCTATACTGTTTATAGTTTTTGGCTATTACGAATAAAGCCACTATATACAGTCATATGCATGTTTTTGTGTCAACATAAGTTTTCATTTCTCTGGGATAAATCACCAAGATTAAAATATCTGGGTCATATGCTATTTGCATTTGAGTTATACAAGAAACTGCAAACTTGTTTTCCACAGTGGTTGTAACATTTAACATTCCCATCAGCAATGTATGAGTAATTTAGTTTCCCTTTATCCTCACACATTTGGAATTGTCACTATTTGTTTTTTTAGTCATTCTGTTAGGTATGTAATGATATTTAATTATGGTTTCAATTTGCATTTTCCTAATGGCTAAGGATGTCACACCTCTATTTATCTCCTTATGTGCCAACTGTACAGCCTCTTCAGTGAAATATCTATTTCTTTTTTTAGTTTTCAGAGTTCTTTATATATGCTACTTACCTATTCTTTGTCAGATAAGTGGTTTGGAAATATTGTTTTCCAATCTCCTGCTTGTTATTTCATCTGCTTAACAGGGTCTATCACCAAGAAAACTATTTTTTATTTGGATGGAGTCTCAAGTTATCAATTTTTTCTTTTATCAATCATGCCTTAAGATCAAGAACTCTTTGCCAGTTCTAGATCTCAAATATTTTCTCTAATGTTTATTTCTAACAGTTTTATACTTTTCCATTTTACATTCGTCTTTGTTATATTTTCGAGTTAATTATTATAAAAAGGCTTCAGATTTATGTTGGGGGTTATTTTATTTTATTTTTTGCCCATGGATGTCCAGTTGTTCCAATACCATGTGTTGAAATGATGTTGAATTAAATTGAATCAGATTTCTCTGTTTGTTTTTTAGACCATTGTCAAAAATTAGTTGAGAGTATTTGTGTGGATCTAATTTCTAAGTTCTATATTCTATTCCATCAGTCTGTTTATACCTCCTCCAATAACACGCTGTCTTAACTACCATAGCTATATAGTAAAACACAGTATCAGGTAGAGTGCTTTTTCTCACTTTATGCTTCTTTGTCAAAATTATTTTAGCTTTTGTAAGTTCTGTGCCTTGCCTTTCTTTTTTTTTTGAGATGAAGTCTCACTCTGTTGCCTAGGCTGGAGTGCAGTGTCGTGACCTTGGCTCACTGCCACCTCTGCCTCCCAGGTTCAAGCGATTCTCCTGCCTCACCCTCATGAGGAGCTGAGATTGCTGCGTTCCACTGCTCCCAGCTAATTTTTTGTATTTTTTTTTAGTAGAGATGGAGTTTCATTATGTTGGCCAGGTTGGTCTTGAACTCCTGACTTCAGGTAATCCACCCGCCTAGGCCCCCCAAAGTGCTAGGATTACAGGCGTGAGTCACCATGCCTGGCTGTCTTTCCATTTTATTTTTTGGACTAAGCTTGCTTATATTTACTAAAAACCTTGCTGGAATCTTAAAAGAAATTACATAAAATCAATAGCTCAATTTTGAGTGAATTAATACTTTTCCCATGAAGAATATTCCAATGCATTAATGCAATATACCTTTCACCTAGTTTAGGTCTTCTTTGACTTATTGGTGTTTTATAAGCGGCATATGGATGCTGTATATATCTGTATTAAGCACATACCTAAGTACCTTTTTAAATTTTTTATTTGGAGTAATTATTATTTTGTTTATTTTTAAAATTTTATTTATTAAAATAATTTCCACTTTTATTTTAGATTCGGGGAGGAACAAGCCTATGTAGTCTTCCTTCTATTGGTAGGTTCTGGTTTTGGAAACACTGGGATTGGGTCACTTTCTTCTGTTGGGTAACAGATGCAGGACACTTTGATGCTGTACTGTTTCTCTAGTTCCGTGGTACTAAATCAACTCACTTTCCTCTTACCAACTTTTCAAGCTCTCAAGCCCCCTTTTGTGTTATCTCTAAGGTTTTTAGCTATATTTTTCTGGGAGAAGCTGAGAAAAGTAAGTCTACGTGAACTTGTTCAGATTCCCATATCATTTTAATTCCAGGAAAATGTCTGCCCTTGTCCAGAATTTAATATATGTCAAATAGGTTGCAATAAATTTATTAAAAATTTGCAAGAAAATATGTTTGGTTTTCTAGACTCAATAATGGACATGGCCTGTATACTTCAAAATGGAAAAAAAAATACCAGCTTTATGTTTTTATTATTTTATAAACACCTCTTTGATTATAGCATTCACAGCTGAACCTAATAGATGGATGAGCAGGCTATTGCTTCGGTGAGTATCTAAATGGCAGTTAGTTCTGAAGTTTAGAAAATCAAGAAGAGGCAGAACAGGACTCTACGTGAAGATTATTTGTAAATAGGGACCCCAGCAAGGTGAAGAGTAATTATGAGAATGTAGATGAAAAAAATTGATACGATTTAATCCATTTTTAAATGTCATAAAGAGTGAAATGACCATTTTTATTTAATATTCATTTTTAAAAATATAGTAGTTTGACAAATTTATTTTTTATCCATCATGGAGGTTAAAAGCACATGTGTGCCCATTGTTTTAAATGGCAAGTTTTTCAATAATAATACAGAGGAAACTGAGGATGTCATCAAGATTTGAAAAATTAATGATATCTTGATAAAAGCAGTTGTGGGAAGTATAGCTCAGTAAATTAGGACCTCTTTACTGCCAGATACTAAATTCGAGAGTTGAAATCATTCACACAGCTCACTGTTCACATTATCAGGATGTTACTATTCCACTGGTTTTATCAACATAACTTTACTGTTGCCCAGCGGAAGTTGCAAATAAGTGTATTGTACATTCCAAGAACTTCTTGAAACATGCTATATTTAATAGAAATTATCAAATGCCAATTATACATCAAGACTCTGAATGCTCACCTCAAAAATTTCTATCTTCCTATGTCTGTCAATCCCTAAATCATTATATCACAATCCTTGCCCAATCTTAACAAAGCCATCTTTCATTGAATGACCTGTCTTGAACTACATTTAAATATCATAAAAAGCATCCCAACTTTTTCCTCTTCTTTCTGTGATGCGAATAAGCATATTTTGCAATGGTGTTCCCCCTTTCTAGAGTAGGCAGTAAACACAGATTTGTCTTTCCAAGGAATTGTATTGGTGATATTTGGTGCAGCAAACACTTGACAATTAATATTTAATAGTGGCTATAAATAACCATTCAAAAGGATTAGTAACTATATTTCCGCTTTAGGAGTGTTTCTTATGCACACACATACCCTAGAACCTGCCATGGATCATAGCAATATAATTTTTCCAGTGCTAACTGTGTAGCAGCCATCATGCTAAGTGATTTATAGGCATTATCTCAACTATCCAATGAGATATGTACCGTTATCATCATCATCATCATCCACATTTTCAAAATGTGGAAACTAAAGCACAGAGAAGTTACACAACAATAGTAAGTTTATGTCGTAGGTAGCAGTGGCAGGACTTGGTCTGAGTGTGTCAGGTTCCAAAGCTTGTGTTGTTTCTTATTTATTTTCTACTGACATTCTTCTCTGCTTTATGTTATGGTTCTAAATGTTTGATTTTATTAAATCCTAGCCATTATCTCCATTTCACAGATGAAGTCTGGAAGGATTTAATTACATAGATGTAGTTTGAAAGACTACAAAGATGTAGCTTGTAAAAGATAGAATTTATGGGAGGGGCCAACATGGCAAACCAGAAGCAGAACCTGTGTACTGCTCTTCCAGAGAGGAAACAAAAAGGGCCTGCAGGGGAACACTGACTCTCCAGGCCAATCATCTGAGAAACCATATTGGGATACATCACAGCAGCAGGGGACCACAGAGAGCAGAGAGAATCTAAGCTGGGCATCAGCATGTCTGGGCTCAGTGTGGAGCCGGGAGAACCTCTCCAACACGGGAAAGGGTGAGCGAGTGAGAGCCCCTAGAGGGATTCATGCACTCAACAGAAACCTGTGCAAGACAGGAAACAGGAGAATCTCTCTGCCCCCAACTCCCACACCTCACCACTGCATTTCTAGACTGAGACAGAGAGTCACCCAGATGTTTTGCCTCTTGAGTCCAAGGGGACCTCTACAAGCCTGGGGCCCCAGAGCAGACCGGTGCCGTAGTCCAAATAGAGGCTGCAGTTGTGGAGCCTGAGAGTAGTAAGATTGCTCCATCCCCTCTTGCAAGACCGGAGTCAGTGCCAGCTTCTGGCCCAGTGGTCCCACTTGGCCTGAACTTGACTGGCCACTCCACCCACCCTCACCACTGGTAGACACGTGGGCAACACTTGCTAGAGCTTCTAGCCAAGCTGGCTGTTTCTATGTAAACTCAGCTGGAGGGCATAGTCTCTTGTTGTTCTGGGAAACACTGGGATGGCAGAGTTTACAATCCCACCTGCCTATGTCACTGGTAGTCAGGTGGGAAATAGATGTTAGAGCTTTCGGTCCAGTGGTCCCCACTTTTGTGAAAAGTTAACCTGCAGACATAGCATCCTGTTGTCCCAGAAAACACCTGGATAGCGGAGCGTGTGACCCCATTCACTCCTGTAATTGACCACCAGGCAGGCAATACCTACTAGACCTTCTAGCTGAGCAGTCCTGCTTCTGTGTAAACTCAGCTAAAGGATGCAGCTTCCTGTTGCCCTGAGAAACACCCAGAAGGTAAGGCAGGCATCCCCAGCCACCCCCATTTCTGGCAGCTAGGCAAGCCATGCCTGTTAGAGCTTCCAGCCCAGCAGACCTACTTCTGCCTGAATTTGCTGAGGGGCACAGCCTTCCGTTGCCCTGCAAACATCTGGATGGCAGAATGGACTTCTCCACCCACCCCAGCCTCTTGTAGCCAGATGAATCACGCCCATTAGAGCTTCCAATCCAGCAGTCCTGCTTCTCCCTGAACTCTGTGGGCAGGCACAAATCTGTGTTTCCTCATGAAGCTGAGAAGGATTCAGCTTGTCTGACAACTGAGGCACCTGCCTGAAGGTGCCCCATGAACCAAAGCACCCAAAAACAACAACAACAACAAAATAGGCACAGAGACAGTAATCAGAGGGGGCTCCTCCAAGACCTAGGAGTGAAATAGAATCCAAGCCAGTTAATCAAACCCACCTTATACCACAATTATACCCTCAAGGGCATCAAAGAAGAAAAAAAGAAAAAATCCATCCAAAGAATAGTAACTTCAGAGATTAAAGGAACATCAGCCCACACAAGTGAGAAAGAATCAGCACAAGAACTATGACAATTCAAAAACCCAAGGTGGCTTCTTAACACCAGATCACCACACTAGTTCCTCAACAATGGTTCTTAGCCAGGCTCAAATGGCTAAAAATGCTAGAAATAGAATACAGAATGTAGATAGTAATGAAGATCATCAACATACAGGAGATAGTCAAAACTCATTCCAAGAAATCTAAGGATTAAAATAAAGCAATATGGGAGGTGATAGATGAAATGGCCATTATAAGAAAGAATCAAACTTATCTTATAGAGCTGAAAAACACAGTAGAAGAATTTCATAATGCAATTTCAAGTATTAACAACAGATTTGACCAAGCTGACAAAGCAATCTCAGAGCTTAAGACTGACTCTCTGAAGTAACTCAGTCACACAAAAATAAAGGAAAAAACAATAAAGAATAATAAGCAAAACCTCTGAGAAATATGGGATTATGTAAAGAGACTAAATCTACAGCTCATTGAACTTCCTGAAAGAGAGGGAAAGAAATCAAGCAACTTGGAAAACATTTTGGGATATCATCCATAAACATTTCCCCAACCTCTCTAGAAAGGCCAACTTTCAAATTCAGGAAATGCAGAGAACCCTTGTGAAATACTGCACAAGAAAACCATCCCCAAGACACATAGTCATCAGATTCTCTAAGGTCAAAATCAAAGAAAAAATGTTACATGCCACTAGAGAGAAGGGGCAGGTAACATACTTAGGGAACACCATCAAACTAACAGCAGACCTGTTAGCAGAAACCCTACAAGCCGAAAGATACTGGGGGCTTATTCTCAGCATTCTTAAAGAAAAAAATTTGCAACTGAGAATTTCATATCCAGCCAAACTAAGCTTCATAAGTGAAGGAGAAATAAGATCCTTTTCAGACAAGCAAATGTTGAGAATATTTGTTACCTCTGGCCTGCCCTACAAAAGGTCCTGAAGGGAATGCTAAACATGAAAAAGAAAGACCATATCTGGCCACTACAAAATCATCCTCAATTAAATAGACCAGTGACACTATTAAGCACCCACACAAACAAGTCTGCATAAGAACCAGCTAACGGCATAATTACAGGATGAAATCCACACCTATCAAGGCTAACCTTAAATGTAAATGGACTGAACAATCCAATTATAAGGTACAGAGTGGCAAGTTGATGAATAAAATGGTATGCTGTCTTCAGGAGACCCATCTCACATGCAATGACACCCCTAGCATCAAAGTAAAGGGAAGAAAAAATATTTACCAACCAAATGGAAACAGGAAAAAGCAGGAGTGCCATTCTAATTTCAGAAAACACAGACTTTAAGCTGAGTGTGATGGCTCATGCCTGTAATCCCTGCACTTTAGGAGGCTGAGGCAGGCAAATCCCCTGAGGTCAGGATTTCAAGACCAGCCAGGACAACAGGGCGAAACACCATCTCTACTAAAAATACAAAAATTAGCTAGGCATGGTGGGGTGCACCTGTAGTCCCAGCTACTCAGGAGGCTGAGGCAGGAGAAATGCTTGAACCTAGGGGGCAGAGGCTGCAGTTACCCGAGATTCTCCCCTGCACTCCAGCCTGGGCAACAGAGCAAGGCTCCATATCAGAAAAAAAAAAAAAAAAAAAGAAGAAGAAGAAAGAAAAAGAAAACAAAGATCAAAAAAGATACAGAATTATATAATGGTAAAGGGCTCAAGTCAATGAGAGGACCTAACTATCCTAAATATACATACACTGAACATAGGAGCACCCAGATTTATAAAGCAAGTTCTTAGAAAACTATGAAGAAATTTAAACTCCCACATATAATAGTGGGAGGCTTTAACACCTCACTGACAGTATTAGACAGATCATCAAGGCTGAAAATTACCAAGGATTTTGTAAACTGAAAATTACCAAAGATTTTCAGGATCTGATCTCTGCACTTGACCAAATGGACCTAATAAGCAACTACAGAACTCTCCATGCAAAAACAACAGAATACACATTCTTCTCATCTGTACATGGCACATACTCTAAAATCAACCACACAATTGAGCATAAAACAATCCTCAGCAAATTCAAAAAAACCAAAATCTTACTAACTACACTCTCAGATCACAGTGCAATAACAATGGAAATCAATCCTAAGCAAGTCACTTAAAACTACACAATTACATGGAAATTAAACAATCTGCTCCTGAATGACTTTTAGGTACATAATGAAATTAAGGCAGAAATCAGGAAATTTTTTGAAACTAAAGAAAACAACAATACAACATATCAGAATCTCTGAGATATAGTCAAAGCATTGTTAAGAGAGAAATTTACAGCATTATGCCTACAAATAAAAAAGTTAGAAAGATCTCAACTTAACAATCTAATATCACAATTAAAGGAACTAGAGAAACAAGAGCAAGCCAACCTCAGGCTAGCAGAAGACAAGAAATAACCAAAATTAGAGTTGAACTGAAAGACATTGAGATGTGAAAAACCATACAAAAGATCAGTGAATAGAGGAGTTCGTTTTTTGAAAGAATTAATAGGACAGATATACTGCTTGCTAGACTAATAAATAAATAAACAAGTGAGGTGCCCAAGATGGTCGAGTAGAAACAGCTAGTGTGTGTGGCTGTCATGGAAAGGAATGGAAAAAATGATTAAATATAGCATCTTCAACTGAAAAATCCATGTACTTACATTCGGATTAATCAAAGAAACAACTTGAACCAAAGATAATGGAGAAAAGCAAGGCAGGACAATGGGCCACCTGTGAGTGATACAGAGCCAAGGAAGCAGTGAGTGAATATGCAAAACTATGCTGCTCCCATGGATCTTTGCAACCCTTGGGTGAGGAGATCCCCTCACAAACCCACTTCACAAGAGCCATCAGACTCCACACATACTACGTGGAGCTAAATGGAGTCTCAGCAGAGCACATCCAGAGACTGGGGCTCTCCATGCTTACCAGCAAAAGTAGCTGCAACTTTGACAAAGTGAGAGGTTAGACCTCAGTACATACCCTAGGAAAGAGGCTGAATCCAGGGGGCTGAGAAGACAGTCTGCAGGCCCAACTTCCATGGCACCTCACAGGATAAGACCCCCTGGCTTGGAATTCCAGCCAGCCACTGGTAGCACCATTGCACCTCCCTGGGATGGAACTCCCAGGGGGAGGGGCTGGTCATCATCTTTGCTGTGTGGGCAACTGAGCCATTACAGCCATTGGGCTTTAGAGAGTCCAAGCCAACCAGGGGAAGAGAGGACCCCCCCAGCACAACACAGCTGCTCTATGAAAATGTGGTTGGACTGCCTTTTGAAGAGGGTCCCCAATCCCATTCCTCCCCAGTATGGGCAGGATCTCCCAACCACAGCCTCCAGCCACCACCATCACTGTTCTCTAGTCAACAGAGATTTGAAACCTCCCTGGGATGAAGATATAGAGGGAGGGACACACTGACATATTTGCTGTTTGGGCAACTTAGCTGTTCCAGCTTTCAGACATTGGAGAGTCCAAGACAACTGGAGGGTGGAAGTAGTCCCCCAGCACAGCACAGCTGCCTTATGAAAATGTGGCCAGACTGCTTTTTAAAGCAGGTCCCCAATTCTGTTCCTCTTCACTGGGTAGGTTTTTCCAACCAGAGCCTCCAGCCACCACCAGAGCTATGAAGCCAGTAGCAACTCAACAACTCCCTGGACAGAGCCCCCAGAGGTAACTGAAAGCTTCTCTGACCCTTCTTCTACAGCAGAACTGTACTAACAGTTGCTCCTTTGTTAGTGCAAAAACCCTAAGTGATTTATCCACACCTCCAACAAGCTGCAGTTGACCCAAGGAGAGGAGGCCAGTTTGTCTCTCATGGGTCGCACACACCCCCAGTTGCTCATCACCAGACAGGAAATTCCTGCCTTGGGCCTGCAGCACAAACCCTCCATCCTGGGATGATTGCACTGAGCAAATGCTGACCCACATGTCTCTGGGATGGAGTCCCCAGGAGATAAGCAAAAGACCCTGCACCACAACCACAATGAAGGTGGTCTCTTCCTCTGCTGCCTCCAAGTTTGGGAAGGAGCATAAACACTGAAATCACCCCAGAGCTGCAGTGAGCAGTCCAGGAGTTTTAAGCTAGTACTCAACGGGGAGAGGAACCCACAATTTCAAAGCATTGAGAGAGAACATAGCTGCAACTGTGAGGAAACGTAGAGGAGACACACAACTGAGCAAGAGTCTACCAACTGACGAATAAGCCTAAGTGCCACCTACTTGATCACACCAAAAGCTTCAACACCAAAAATATCACACCAGCATATCTCTCTCTGAAACCAGAGACAGAATGTTAGCTCCAAATAAAGACCCTGCACAAAGCCTCAGCCCAGTGAAAGCATCCAGAAAAGATGTCTATTGACTACACTCAATATACATTGCTGTTAAAGGAGTACCCACACACAAAGATGAGAAAGAACCAACACAACAACTCCACTAACTCACATGGCCAGAATGTTGTATGTCCTCCAAATGACCAGAGCAGTTCTCCAACAAGAATTCTTAAGTAGGCTAAACTAGCTGGAATGAATGAAATAGAATTCAGAATATGGATAGAAACAAAGATCATTGAGGGTCAGGAGGATGGCAAAACCCAATCCCAGAAATATAAGAATCACAATAAAGCTATACAGGAATTGAAGGATAAAATATTTAGTATATAAAAGAACTCTATGGGTCTGACAGAGCTGAATAACACAATACAAGAATTTCACAGTGCAATCACAAGTACTAACAACAGAATAAACCTAGCTGAGGAAAGAATCTTAGAACTTGAAGACTGGTTTTCTGAAATAAGACAATCACAGAAAAATAAAGAAAAAATAATAACCATATTTCAGAATATTGTCTATAAAAACTTCCATAACCTTGCTAGAGAAGTCAACAGTCAAATTCAGGAAATACAGAGAACTCCTGCAAGATTCTACACAAGAATATCATCCCCAAGACACATAATTGTCAGATTTTCCAAGGTTCAAATAAAAGTAGAAAATGTTAAAGGCAGCTAGAGAGAAAGGGCTGGTCACCTACAAGAGGAACACCATCAGGCTAACAGTAGACCTCTCAGCAGAAGCCCTACAAGCCAGAAGAGATTGAGGGCATATATTCAGCACTCTTAAAGAAAAAAAGTTTTCAACCAAGAATTTTATATCCAGCCAAACTAGGCTTTCTAAACATAGGAGACATAAGATACTGTTCACATGGTCAAATGTTGAGGGATTTCATAACCACTAGATGTGCCTTTGAAGAGATCATGAATGGAGCACTAAATATAGAAAAGAAAGACTGCTATCAGCTAATACAAAAACACACATAAACACACAGACTAGTGTCACTGTAAGACAACCCCACAAAAAACACGACATAATAACCTGTTAACAACATAATGACAGGGTCAAACTCACACATATCAATACTAACCTTGAATGCAAATAGGCTAAATGCCCCACTTAAACTGCACACAGTGGCAAGATGAATAAAAAAGCAAGACCCAATGATATGCTGTCTTCAAGAGACTCAACCTCCATTCTTGGCTTTTGTGTACCCACAGGCTCAACATCACATGGAAGCTGCCAAGGCTTGGGGCTTGCAGCCTTTGAAGCCACTGCCCAAGCTGTACCTTGGCCCCTTTTAGTCACAGTTGGAGCAGCTGAGACACAGGGCACCAAGTTCCTAGACTGCACAAAGCTGAGGGACCCTGGGCCCAGACCACAAAACCATTTTTTCCTCCTAGACCTCCAGGCCTGTGATGAGAGGAATGCCACAAAGCTCTCTGACATGCCCTGGAGACATTTTCCCCATTAACTTGGTGATAAATTTTCATCTTTTCATCACTTATGCAAATTTCTACTGCCAACTTGAATTTCTCCTCAGAAAATGGGATTTTAATTTCTATCACTTTGTCAGGTTGCAAATTTTCCAAACTTTTATGCTCAGTTTCCCTTTCAAAACTGAATGCTTTAACAGCACCCAAGTCACATCTTGAATGCTTTGTTGCTTAGAAACTTATTCCACCAGATATCCTAAATCATCTCTCTCAAGTTCAAAGTTCCACAAATCTCTAGGGCAGAGTTAAAATGCCACCAGTCTCTTTGCAAAAACACAACAAGTTTCCAACAAGTTCCTTATCTCCATCTGAGACCATCTCAGCCCAGATTTTGTTGTTCATATCATTATCAGCATTTTGGTCAAAGCCATTTAACAAGTCTCTAAGGAGTTCCAAACTTTCCTACATTTTCCTATCTTCTTCTGAGCCCTCCAAACTGTTCCAAACTCTGCCAGTTACCCAGTTCCAAAGTCACTTCCACATTTTCGAGTATCTTTTCAGCAGCACCACAGTTCTGGTAACAATTTACTATATTAGTTAGTTTTCATGCACTGATAATCAAGACATAGTCTAGACTTGGTAATTTACAAAGAAAAAGAGATTTAATGGACTTATAGTTCCACGTGGCCAGGGAGGTTTCACAATCATGCCAGAAGTTAAAAGGCACTCTTACATGGTGGTGACAAGCGAGAGAATGAGAATCAAGTGAAAAGGGTTGCCCCTTATAAAACCATCAGGTCCTGTGAGACTTATTCACTACCATGAGAACAGTATTGGAGAAACTGCCCCCATGATTCAATTATCTCCAACCGGGAGATAATTCCCTCCCAGATCATGTGGGAATTATGGCCACTACAATTCAAGATGAGATTTGAATGGGGACACAGACAAACTATATCACTACCCAAAGCAATTTACAGATTCAATGCTATTTCTATCAAACTACCAATGACATTCTTTACAGAACTAGGAAAAAAAAACTACTTTAAAATTCATATGGAATGAAAGAAGAAACTGGATAGTCAAAGCAATCCTAAGCAAAAAGAGTGAAGCTGGAGGCATCATGTTACCCAACTTCAAACTATACTACAGGGCTACAGTAACCAAAGCAGAATGGTATTGGTACAAATACAGGCACATGGACCAATGGAAGCCAATAGAGAGCCCCAAAATAAGGCCACACACCTACAACCACCTGATCTTCAACAAAGCTGAGAAGAACAATCAACTGGGAAAAGTATCCCTATTCAATAAATGTTGCTGGGATAACTGGCCAGCCATATGCAGAAGGCTGAAGCTGTACCCCTTCTTTACACCATATACAAAAATCAACTCAAGATGGATTAAAGACTTAAATTTGAACCCCCAACTATAAAAACCCTGGAAGACAACCTAGGCAATAACTGTCCTAGACAAAGGAATGAGCAAAGATTTTATGACAAAGAAACCAAAAACAATCACAACAGAGGCAAAAATTGACAAGTGGAATTTAATTATACTTAAGCACTCCGGCACAGCAAAATAAACTATCATCACTGTAAACTGAAAACATACAGAATGGGAGAAATTATTTGCAAACTATGCATCTGACAAAGGTCTAATATCCAGCATTTATAAAGAACTTAAACAAATTTATAAGGGAAAAACAACCCCATTAAAAAGTGGGCAAAGGACATGAACAGACACTTTTCAAAAGAAGACATACCTGTGGCCAAACAAGCATATGAAAAAAAAACTCAGTATCATTGATCATTAGTAAATGCAAATCAAAATCACAATGAGGTACCACCTCTTACCAGTCAGAATAGCTATTATTAAGAGTCAAAAAATAACAGATGCTGGCAATGTTGTAGAGAAAAAGGAAAACTTTCAGGCTGTTGGTGGGAGTATAAATTAGTTCTACCATGTGGAAAGCAGTATGGTGATTCCTCAAAGAACTTAAAAAAAAATCTAAAATTTGCCCCAGCAATCCCATTACTGGGTATACACCTGAAAGAATATAAATCATTTTACTACAAAGACACATGCATGCCAATGTTTGTTGCAGCAAACATTGCTATTGCTATTCACAATAGCAAAGACATGGAATCAACCTAAATGCTCATCAATGACAGATTGGATGAAGAAAATGTGGTACATATACAGCATAGAATACTACACAGCCATAAAAAAGTACAAGATCGGCCAGGCACAGTGGCTCACGCCTGTAATCCCAGCACTTTGGGAGGCCTAGGTGGGTGGATTGCCTGAGCTCAGGAGTTCAAGATCAGCCTGGGCAACATGGTGAAACCTCATCTCTACTAAAATACAAAAAATTAGCCAGGGGTGGTGGTGTGCACCTGTAATCCCAGCTACTGGGGAGGCCAAGGCAGGAGAATCACTGGAACTTGGGAGGCAGAGGTTGCCGTGAGCCGAGATCATGCCACCACACTTCAGCCTGGGTGACAGAGCGAGACTCTGTCTCCAAAAAAAAAAAAAAAAAGTACAAGCTCATGTCTTTTATGAGAACAGGGATGGAGCTGGAGGCTATTATCCTCAGCAAACTAATTCAAGGACAGAAAACCAAATACCACATGTTCTCACTTATAAATGGAAGCTAGATGGTGGAGGTTGGAGGGTGGAAGGAGGGAGAGGAGCAGAAAAGATAACTATTGGGTACTGGGTTTATTACCTGGATGATGAAATAATCTGTACAACAAAACTTCCTGGTATAAGTTTACCTATGAAATGAACCTTCACATGTACCCCCTAAGCCTATAATAAAAGTTTAAAAAAATAAAGTGATAGAAAAGATCCAAATAAACGCAATCAGATTTGATAAAAGGAATGTATTAGTCCATTTTCATGCTGCTATAAGAAAAATGCTCAAGTCTAGGTAATTTATAAAGGAAAGAGGTTTAATTGACCCACAGTTCTGCATGGCTTGGGAGGCCTCAGGAAACTTACAATCATGGCAGAAGGCAAAGGAGAAGCAGGCACCTTCTTTACAAGAGGGCAGGATGAAGGGAGTGCAAGCAGGAGCATTGTCAGATGCTTATAAAACCATCAGAACTTGTTAGAACTCACTATTGCAAGAACAGCATGGGGAAAACTGCCCCATGATCCAATTACCTCCACCTGGCCCCACCCCTGACACGTGGGGATTATGGAGATTACAATCTGAAGTGAGATTTGGGTGAGGACACAGAGCCAAACTATATTAGGGTACATTCCCACTGACTCCATAGAAATACAAAAAAAAAAAAAAGTCCTCAGGGACTATTGTGAACACCTCTATTGCACACAAGCTGGAAAACCCAGAAGAAATCAATAAATTCCTGGAAACACACAAACTCTCAAGATTGAACTAGGAAGAGATTGAATCCCTGAAGAGACCAATAATGAGTTCAGAAATTGAATCAGTAGTAAAAAGCCTACTAACAGAAAAAGCCCAGGACCAGATGAATTCACAGCCAAATTCTAACAGATGCATAAGGAAGAGCTGGTATCAATAATACTGAAACTATTCCAAAAACTGAAGAGGAGGGACTCCTCCCTATGGCATTCTATGAGGCTGGCATCATCCTGATACCAAAACTTGGCAGAAACACAACAAAAAAAAGGGAAAACTTCAGGCCAACATTCTTGGTGAACAGAGATGCAAAGATCTCAAGAAACTATGAGCTGAATCCAACAGCACATC
This sequence comes from Hylobates moloch, assembly GCF_009828535.3. Taxonomy (NCBI): domain Eukaryota; kingdom Metazoa; phylum Chordata; class Mammalia; order Primates; family Hylobatidae; genus Hylobates; species Hylobates moloch. Next base: position 36,248,458 of record NW_026652277.1, read on the forward strand.
AAAAAACTAATCCACCACCATCTAGCAGCCTTTATCACTGGGAAGAATAGGATTTAAAGTTTACAGAAAATTCACTAATTTTCCCAGAACCACACAAATAGCTAAGATTTGAAGCTAGGATTTTGAATTTTAAAATCATGGATTTTTTCACTAACCACTAGTAAATGAATTAGATTTATTAACTTCTGCAGCATCCTAAATGGTGATTGAATAGTCATATGTCTTCTTCAGGAGACTCTGAGTCAAAACAATGCTTTTCTATTTGAAAATGTAAAGTTAGTACTCTACACTCTGCTGCTTATACATGCATATATTTTTAAAAACTATTATAATAAAAACTTCTAGGTTTTCTTGATTAATTATTCTTTAGTTATAGGCTTGTGCTCATATTTAAATGCACATCAAACACTGCTCTGCCTTTTCTTGATTTCTTAAATTTCAGAAAAGAACACAAAATGGTATTTAGTCACTTACAGAGGGAATGCCCCATTCATTAACCTATTGGGTACAGCTAATAATACTAATAGGATTGACTGTAAAATAGCTTAAGTTGATATTTCTCTCTTCACATAGAAAGTGTGAGCTTAGTAATAACCTTGTATGTCTCATTTAGCAGACTGGCCAGAGAATAGGAAGAGATTTATTTAAAAAATTTTACATGGTAACGGTGGAGGTGCCTAAACTAAAGATCTTCTGTTCAGCTCTTGTATTTTATATGCTATACTAGTCCCGCTTCTGCCATTCCAAATTATTTCAAGACTTCACATGTATTAAGAGAGACAAGTTCTTTCCTACAGTTTTTTTTTCTTAAAGCATAACCGCATGCTATCAAATTCTTTTGATATGCTCCTTTCTTTGAGCTTGTCTTGAGTCCACCTAGCATCTTTTTTCTTCAATTTGGTGCACTTTGAAAACGGTAAAAAATTAGTATGTTCTGAGTGGTGATCTTCCAAATTTAGACACATTCTAAAGAGTCCAAGATGGGTAAAGAAAAAAAGAACAGAGAGAACACCTAAATGTCTTCTTTCCTTAGTAAAAATAGACTGTTACTTTCTACCAGAAAAATAAAGTTACAGATTCCACAGTGGCATAGATAAATATGACAGAACTTTGTACTTTCTTCAAAAAGCATAATTTATACTAAAATAGGCACATAAGAAGTAGCCCACAGTTAAGTGAAAAGTGTGGGTCTTGACAGCCACGTGGCAAGTCTTCCAAGGGAAGCAATGCACTGCTTAACTCAGCAGAATTCCATGTGATGTAATTTTTCTTCAACAAAAAAGGTCCTCTAAGATTGATATATTCATGTGGTAATATATCCATCTAGATTTAAAGCAGAGCAAAATTACTATGCTTCTGAAACAAAACATAAGTTTGGTGGACTTCCATTCCATTTTGAGTAGCTAGAGATAAAAGACTTATATGAGCTATGCACGTCAGATAAAAGAACTGTTGTTAAGAAGACGGCAAGTTTCAGAGTTTGGGATTTAGAATTAGAAACATTTGAGTTCAAGTGTCCATACCTTTACTTTTTGGAAATTTTTTTTTTTAATTCAGCTCTGGAACAAAATGATTTAATAATGTAATAACACTTACATCATGGCACTCTAGTAATAGTACGATGAGGTAATGCATGTAAAGACACACAGACCATGCTAACCACTCGATAATCTACCTGTATTTAAAGTACAATGTACCTTGTCATAATTAATCACTAAATTATCATGAAATTCTTATAAGATACAATTACTTTTTCAGATAAAACAATTAAAAAATTAAGTGAGGAAGCTTGCCTTAGTAACAGCTTAAGCTTATGACAATTAAGAAATTAGGTTCTTTTAATTCAGCTCTCGAATAACACTGGAAGTTTTTATTTCCTACAGTTGATTTAACAATGTCTCTAAGCACTCTTCATCCAATGAACTGGTATTTCTTGATTATAAGGATGGACATTTTATTCACCTTTGAGGATATATAGCTTCTTAAAAAAAGTAAAAGTCGATACCTGTCTTCAGGCTTTGTATATTAGACTGGAGATCAGACAACAGACACATGGAAAAAATCTGTGTGGTACAGTGGTAATGTACAGGACAAGTGAGATTAACTGTACAGCTGTGGAAGAGGGGAAATCATGCAGCAGAAATTGCCATTTGGGGTCTGGACTAGTCGCAGACCCATAATGTTTAGACTTATGATGAACTGCTAAAAGAGAGATGATGCAATTCATTCAGATAGATAACAAAGCAAGGCTGATTTTGGGGAATACAATATATAGATTTTTTTTTCTGTGCTTTTTGAGGCTCTAGCTTATTCTTGAAAAGGCTTCCATCAGTCAATAGGCATTTGGCTTTGCTTTACAGAGAATGAGGATTTGATATGATGATTTGAGCCTCTATCGAAAAGGTGAGAGTTGAACTATAAAAATGTAAAAACAATGTAGAAAAAGGAAAGGTAGAGCCCTAAGATGCAGCACAATGCCATATATACAGCAAATGGTCAATACACATTTGTTAATAAAATAAGTGAGAGACAGGACTACCTAATGTTACTGGTATTGCTCTAACAACTACTAATCTTGCTATCCGTACTGCTATTGCTACTGTTTTTACTATTACCATGTTCCTATTACCTGTTTTTCCTTTTCACTTAAAATGGAGAATCATTTTCCCTCCCTGAGCCTATATCTTTGTGGAAGAAAAAAACAAATTCAGGGCAGACCTAAGTGGTTTAAGATAACTTTCCAGACATGCCTTTGGGCTATTTTCACCCTTCAAAGACTAAGTAAGACCAAGACTAGGGAAAAAAAAAATGGGACCAAATGACCTTTAGTCACTGGAGGACTAACAATATTCACAAAAAGTATTTGACATTTGATATACAACAAAAATGACAGTAATAGCATCTAGAATAACTTGAATAGGAATGGGAGCACATGGGGGAGCCTCTATTCACCATCGAGGGGAATTGAACTAAACTAATAAGGCAAAGACAACATAACTTAGAATGTCAGGCCATGGACTGTGGGGCTGCCTTTCTGTGTTTGAATGTTGCTGTTTGAACGGTATGGGTTTGAATGCTGGTGTTGCTAATTATAAGATCTCTAACCTTGGGCAAGTCATCTGACCTTTTTGTGTGTGCCTCACTTTCCTCATGTTTAATATGTAAATAATGACTCATGAAAGTATATAAAAAATTAAATGAGTTAATATACTTGGAAGTGTGTTAGCTGATGTTCTTTACACACTGTCTCATTTATCCTCAGAAGAACCCTATGAGATTCCTATTTTGCCCATCAAGACATAGGCTTAGAGATGTAGTGTAACTTGTTTAAACTTATTTCTTTAATAACCAACATCCAAGGCCAGCATTTGAAACTAGGGGCATATTTAAAGAGCAAATATAGAAAAAACGATACCAACAAATGCTGACTGTTGATCTCCCAAAAGACCACCAGAAAACCTTGTGGATAAAACAAAACTAAGTTTATTAGACTTGTGCAGAAAGGTAAAACTCCACTTTGCAGAATCTTACTTTAGATGTACTACATTTATAGGGTTTTAGAGCCTAGGCTGTATGATTTTTAAGGTGTATCTTGACAAACAGGGAATTCATTGGACAGAGTTTATGACCTAACACCTTTGGGTTGGTGATTGCAGTGAGGGAGTGTCATGAAATTATCAATGAGCAAGCTGTTAGCCATGATATGTGAGCCATTAGCTAGTCCATAATCTTATCTTCTAGGAGCAGGTATTTCTTGGAGCAAACAGTTGGGATATTTTTGCTTGATTTTAGCACATTCCTTCACACATAGAAAAGGAATTATGTTGACTTCAGTTCGCTGAAAGAAGAAGCAAAAATAACAGGAGGAGACCAGCTAAAAGAGTTCCACTAAAGGTCATCTGGAGAGACCTATGCTGATTTATAAATGTCCAGCAACAAGATGGACAAGATTGGACATAAAAATAAAGGTCTTGTAGCACCATTTCTTTTTTATTATTATAAGATTTTATCTAGAGGCATAGGATATAAAAATGATTTGATTTTTGCTTTAACGTAAGAGTCCAACTCAAATTGAAACGTAAAAATGAATGACTTGCAAAAACCTTCAATAGCAGAATTCTGAAAGCCAATTTAATACTAACTTCTAAACTACTAGTACAATATATAAAAGTCCATGTTTTTACCAGTCTTTCTTAATCTTATTTGATTCATCATTGCTGCCACTTCTTACTCTATTTCACATACAATGAACTTATTGTCAGGAGTAACATTGTTAAATATATTTAACTTTATATTTGAAATGCTTAGAAAACACCAATTAAAAGTATTTCCTTTTTGAGAAACTTAGACAAATGAACCCATTTGGAGACTGAATTAAAAATGTGCACTAATTACTCATGTCACTGAAGCATAACAACTTATCTCCATGAATGCACAAATGGATGAGGCCTGCACTGATATGGGCAACAGATGGGGGTGAAGGGAGTGAGATAGAAGAGGGGGTATATGCTGGATTCAACTGTGTTACTAAAAGTTATCCAGAGAAATTTGAAATTGATAGAAGAGCTTTGATATTTGTAAAACAACCAATGGTTTTTATTTATTTAGTAAGCTAGTGTTCATGCGTGTGTGTGTATTTATGTATGCATTATGTTGAAAATATTGTATGTTAAATACTTGGCTGAGAGGGAAGCAGAGATAAAGATCTCTAACAATCTCTCTCCTCTAGGAGCTTACCATCTAGTGGGATCTTTTAAGTATGTGCACAAATAACATTCAGAGAAAGTAGTGTTTGAAAAGCCCTGAATGAATTGCTCAGATAGCTGTTTATTAGGAGTCCAAACAACTAATAATAGGTAATTTTGAAGTTTAGGAAATATTGGGTAGAATTTCTATTGATGATACTTTTTAATGTTGTACCTCAGTACTTAGAATTTAATGCTGTCTATCCAGCAATCTACAAATAACAAATGTTATTAAATATACTGCTATAAGTCCAGCAAATATAATCATGGAATAATCAGTAGTTCATGAATCTTACAATCAGATGAAAAAAATCAGAAATTAATCAATAAGCCACGCTAAATAAATAAGAATTGTTACTGTAGAAGTTTCAATGAAGAAGAGAGACAAACAGTGCCAGGAAGTATTGGTCATTAACTTCATTTGGGAAGTCCAGGAAGGATATCAGAAAGCAAGTGTTGATGAAGCTAGAATATGAAAGAAGAACAAGAGAAATTAAGTCGGCTGGGGGAGTTAAAAGATGGGGAAGGTTGGAGATGAAAAGATGATTCCAGGAAGAATAAGCGAGTATGATGAGTTTCACAGGCATAGGAAATCCAGAAACCCAGAGTGGTCTAATGACAGTGAGCACCATCTCCTAGCGCCCCCCTCCCCCCAACACACAAAAATGTTAAGACAACGAAGGAGAAAATGGTTGTGACAGGAACCCTTGGGTTTAATTTTTAACCTGAGTAAGTATTTTAAGCAGGGAATTATGTGATTGGATTTACATTTCACAAGATCACCCCAGCTGTAGTTTAGATAATTGATTGGAAAGTGTCATGAAGGAAGGGTACCTGTTAGAAAACTAGAGTATTTGCCCAGACTAATTTGGACTGTAAGTGCTGGCAGTCGGAATGAAGGAAAGTCAACTTCTTTAAGACATGTTTAGGAGGAACTGGTGAGAGATTTGTTAAGCCAGAGCAAGTGGAAAAAAAAAACATACATGATGACTCTTATATTTCTGATTTGGATAGCAAGACGATAGTTCAAACACTCACTGCAGTAGGGGACCAGGTTTGAAGGAAGCTCATGAATTTGGTTTGAAAATACTGATTTTCATGTCTATTTGAGACATTAACTGAATGTTTAATGTGGACACAAATGCGTTTCTTGTCAAATTTGAAGATGGCATAAAGGCTTTAAAAGAGCATGGAACAAAAACCTTTTTAAAATTAGAAATAAATACTGACATCAAGTACAGCGACGTTAGTTTTAATAGAGGTATTCAAACTTGTCTGTCTTAAAAGCAAGTTAATAAACACAAATTAGTGACGATATCAAGTATAAATACTGTAAAATTTAAATGGGAAATACACAAATAATTACTTCAATGATGTAAAACCTAATAACTAGTTGTTTAAATTGGTTGTTTAGTTTCAGTTTTTAAGCTCTATTTGTGTTATTTTTTATGTGCCTACATTTTACTCCTAATTAAATTCTATCCCCATGACATATCTCTATTTTGAATATAAAAGTTTGTTAAATACACAAGATTTTGAAAAATATTAAAAAGCTAGGTATGTAGTAGCTTGTATATTTACTTTACATTAGTCTCTAAACAGCATACAGACATGCCTTTTAAAAATGATTTGGAAGAGTGACAAGTCACCTTTATACTTGCATAGTGTATTTCATACTTGCCTTCTCAGCAGTATTCAGCTAACAAAGCTTTGTAATTCTGTTTGAAAGCTGGCTCCAGAATACTGGTAGCATTTACTCTTATTCCTAGAATAAAATGTGGTACACAAATGGCCTTATTAGAAAAGACTAGTCCATCCTTCTTTCTATATATTTATGATGAGGTGTTCTAGTCAACTAATATTATGAGTAGATATAATACTTTTTCTAATTCATAACTTATGCACATAGTCTGATGAAATATACTCTTTACTTAAAAGCTACTGCAGTTCAGGTGAATGCACAGTTAGTCCACGTGCAGATAGAGTAGATATTTACCTACCTGATATTAGAAGAAAGATTTGGGGACAGCATATATATTCTAGAATGTATGCCCTAAACAATCCTACCTTATCACCACATGTTTAAAATTCTAAAGTAAGGTATTTAATTATTTGAGCAAAAACTTTAACAGTAGTAGCCTCTTGTTAAAGACTGGAATTTTCTTCATAATTTATTTAGAGTCATTGAGCTATTATTAGTCATAAACAATATAATCTAAAGCACAAACCTAGAATTTAGGGGTTCTGCCCTAGGCAGAACAACAATATGAGAGTTCAGAAAAGCCCTGGAGCACAGGAGAGAACTAGAAGAGGACTGATATGGCTTGGCTCAGTGTGCCCACACAAATCTCACTACGAATTATAATCTCCACTGGTTGTGGGAGTGGCCTGGTGGGAGTTGTTTGAGTCTTGGGGGTGGACTTGCCCCTTGCTGTTCTCCAGATAGAGTTCTCACGAGATCTGGTTGTTTGATAAGTGGTGCTCCCCCCTCCCACCCCCTACCCTGTTTCTCTCCTGCTGCCATGGGAAGACACGCTTTGCTTCCTGCTTGCCTTCCACCATGATTGTAAGTTTCCTGAGGCCTCCCCAGTCATGCAGAACTGTGATTCAATTAAACCTCTTTTCTTCATAAATTACCCAGTCTCAAGTATGTCTTGATAGTAGTGTGAAAATGGACTAATACAAGGACTATCTTCAGAAAGGGAAAAGACTCTGCTAAGAAATTTAAAAGGGCTTTAAAGGGAAAGCTGCTGACACAAATATTCCAAAGAAGTATTGTATTGAAGCATAAAACCCAGTGTAATCTTCTAACAAACCTCTTGGGAGCGTATATTGCATCAGACTTTATGCTTTACATTCTCTTAAAAAAAAAAGCAACAAGACAGTATGAGTTTTTATTTTTTCAATTGTAAAAATGTATAAGCCCACTTGATCCCAAAAAGACTTGAAGCATGCAGTCATATATCAGCTGAACATTTGTGTACTTTCTAAATATAAGAGGACCATGCAATCTTTTTATTCAGCCCTATTATATATATATATGTGTGTGTGGATATATATATATCCACCTTCTCCTCATATATATATATAATATATATCAGATATATATGGACATATATATAGGATCTATATTATATATATCCTATATATTGGATATATATAGGATATATATTATATAGATCCTATATATTGGATATATATAGGATATATATTATGTATATCCTATATATTGGATATATATTATGTATATCCTATATATTGGATATATATAGGATATATATAGGTTATATATAGTATATAGATATATATTGGATATATATACACTATATATGGATACATATATGTATCCACATATATACATATATGATACATATATCATATATGGATATATATGGATATCCATATATGATATATATATCATATATATATCATATACCATCCATATGTATGATATATATCATATATATCTATGGATATATATATCCATATATATCATGGATGATATATATGACATATGATATATATGACATATGATATATATATGGATATATACCTGTATATGGATATATATCATATATATCCAATATATATAATTATACATATATATCTATATATATATATATGGAGAGAGAGAGTGAGAGAGGGAGAGAGTATGTATTTGTGATATTCAATTAGTTTTCTTGGAGATAAATCTTCTACTTAAAAAAATTGTCTTATTGTTCATGATAAACAAATTCAAGGGGTCTGAGCCTTTTTTATGATTTTGATGCCTGTATTTGTATTAGTGTGTTAATCATAAGTGATTATCTAAGTGCCAATATTTAATTTTTAAAGTTGGGGAGACTATTTCTGTTTGGCCTTAGGTTAATATAGACAAGTTTCAAAATGACACAGAAATTCTCCTGCACCCACTGTTGAACCCAAATTATGTTGTCAGTTATGAAGGCCAAAATTATATGTACAATTGCAAGCAATTTTCATAAAAAGGATTATGATTTCTGAAATTAGTTAATAAACTGAGGCTTTTATTTTACTTCACAATAATGATAGACAATGCTTTGTTTTCAGTACTATCAAGACAAGGATTGAGGTACAATTAACATGCAAATGTACACCAAGCGAAGATGAAATGTAGACAAAACATTCTGTATAAATAACAGTTTTTCAGTAGTTAAACTAGATAATAGAAATGGGTTGTTTGAATTATAACCCAACATACCATAGTGTGTCTGAGACATTAGAGCAGTATTGGTTAAGAAAAGACAATATTGAGCTTGGCTTCTGTACTTGAGTTTGGATGAGTGACTTCACCTTTTCCTATGTCAGCTTCCTCAGTGACAAATCGGGGAAATATATATGTTCTGCATAGAATTGTTATGAATACTAAATGAGTTAAAATGTGGTTAAACAGTGTCTGGGACATCATAAGCACTGAATAATGGCTAGACGTTATTAATGCAAAATACTGTGCACCAAAGGAGTTCCCACAAGATACCCATGTTGTGGGTATTAATTTCAGCAAAGTGATACCATGTGCAACATTAAGTTAATATTGCTGATATGAATGTAGTTGGTTTAATAATTTCATTTATTAATATTTACAAATATTATTATTAAATTTATTAGAATAGTGAGTAATTTACGGTAGTGACTTACTTCAAGTCCCAGGTGAGAAACTAATTAACTGTAGTTTACATCAAATTCACTTAACCATTGTACTCTATTTACTCTTCCACAAATTGAAATTTGAACTAAATAATCTTTGAGGCAGCAGATCACAAAATGTGATTCTTTGACCACCTGCACTAACTGACATAAAGACAGTGTGACATTTTATGTTCAAAACACTTATTCTAGATATTAATTAGAAAGCATCATTTTGGAATATATATACTATATATGTAAAATAAAGCCACTGAATTAGAAGAACAAAAGCATGAATCCTTTCTAAAAGTCAAGTGGAATTTAGAGTCATATAGTGTGAGAGGATAGTAACTTGTTTTTACTCTTAATAAAATAAGAGCAGCTAACATTAATGAATGCTTTCTCTTTGAATTCCATTTAGTATAGGTCATAAATTGTTTTTATAAACATAAAACATTATAAATAAGTTGTCTTTTAACCTATAATAAATCTCATACTATTTAGGAGATTTATTCAAAATGTGTGATATTTACTACTTAATGTCAGCAAGAAATTTCTTTTACCTTAAAAGACTTCTGAATTACCCTTGAAAACACCATTTTATCCTCTGAAATATGAAACTAAGAAAGTATATAGAGAAAATTAATTCATGTGATATCAGTAACATGTTTTGAGTATCTCAGAGGAAATTTTTAATTTACAAAATAGCATTTTATGTAATTAATGTCACTATTGGTGGTTTATTTTTTAACATTTAAGTGTCTCTTTATGTTCAAAATATTATAAAATTAGATGAATTTAAAACACACTGAATGTATTTATTTTAGGGAAAAGTGAATTCTCAGGACAATAACTTTATATATCTACATATTATTTTATGTATATATGTATATTATTATCTATATATCTACATATTATCTACATAAAATTGATATTTATATTAATTTTCTATTTCATTCATCTTCATTTTAATAAGTATTTTTCATGTTTACTAGAAGTTATTAATTATATTTCCATTGTTATCTTCATATTTTAAGGGGATAAATTTCAATATTATCCCTAAAATATACATTTATATTGTTCATTATATTTGTAAAATTTTATGTTAACCAAATCAGTAAAAAAATTACTTATTATTGGTATTCAATTTAATGAGCTATTTATTCACGCAAAAATAAAAATTGTGTGCCCTTTCAGCAGAAACAATTTCATAGTATCAGTTCTCCCCCCCATCCACTTGTGTAATATCTCTGATCCTAAGGGAGAATAACTTGAAAGAATGACCTCCATTATCTGAAATGTCAACCACTTGGAAAGTCGTGTGTTTCCCACCTTCTACAGCTATGACTCTTGACCCATTGGAGCTGTTAGAGGCCTCTAGACTGTTTTGTAAATTCAGGCTTGAATGTTTATAAATGAGATAGGAAGTAAAAATATTCTGTGACAGCATAATCTTTGGGCCTATAGTAAGATGAACCATTAATCTTACAATAGGTTTTCCTCATTCCTGTTTGCACTTTCCTGAAAAAATTATCTGAACGATACTATCATGTACTGTATTAGACAATAAGATTTGTTTCTTACCCTTGTAAATGGACAAAAAAAAGAACCAGGGATTGTAAATCAAACTTTTTAAGTCAGAAATTCAAAACCTTTATTGTTTTCTACTTTTTAAAAAACACAGCATATAATTTGGATCATATTTCTAGTTATGGCATAATAACAGATCTTACTATTTGCTCTGACAAAGTGTATATAACCTGGTGATAGAATCACTGAAAGAGATGATTGCAAAAACTAACCAAAGTTACAAAATATTTACATTTCTTGAGGAATTTAGGCTTTTGAGAGTTTAATATGGTCATTAAACTTGGAAAGCCAAGATCAAACCAAGTTTTAGAGCTCCTCTCATGACACTTTCTCAAATACATTAAATATGACTTTGCTTAATACTTTTTTCTCAATCATAATATACTAACTCTTTTGGATGAATGAATGTTGCCATCTTTGCCTTCTAAAAATTATATGTTTATTTGAGACCCAAATAAGCAATATTGCATTGAAAAAGTTGGCCCATATTATTCTCAGCAGGGTCTGAGGCAACATCTCATAATCAAACATATTGGCATTTCTTTAGAAAATTATATCACTAATAAGACAATATGATATATCTATGAAGATTGTAGGAAATAGATCTATTTGGATAGAACCATTTAAAAAATAACTCTATCTGATATATATTTGAACTGGTGAAAATATTATTCTGGTGTCCAATCACAGTATGTAATAACAAGGTGGGGGGTGTGGGGCAGGGATGATGCCTCAGTGGAAAAAAATAATATTGTCTTATTATATATCTAGTCAATATGATATAAATTATCATATATCTCATATATGTCATATATCATATTATTAGTCATACTCTGTGAGAGTGTGTGTGTGTGTGTGTGTGTGTGTGTGTATATATATATATATATATATATACAATCTAATAATACACCCCTTCCTCTATTGGTTCAATGTAAATTCTACCACCAAATGAATTTGCCACAATCTTACCAAATGGATACTTTGGGTTTTTAGAAATTTTGTGGTTTCTAATACTGAGAATAATGGATCATGGTGGTGGTATTCCAATATGGTGGTGGTATTCCAACATTTTAGGAATCTTGATCTTCCCTGCACAATAAATTTGCCTCCAGGGAGGAACTTTGACACTGTGGAGAGTCTAGATACTTCTTGGATTTCTATAAATAGTTGTACTTATTGGGCTGCACTTAAGCAGAAGGGCATTCTCATTACACAATGTCCTCCATATATCATAGTCCTAGGATTCTGGTTCTTTCTATCAAAGTAAAATGTTATTTTTGGTAGGGTACAGTGTCTCATGCCTGTAATCACAATTCTTTGGAGGTCGAGGCAGGCGGATCACCGGAGGTCGGGAGTTCGAGAATAGCCTGACAAACATGGAGAAACCCTGTCTTTACTCAAAATACAAATTAGCCAGTCATGGTGATGCATGCCTGTAATTCCAGCTACTCGGGAGGTTGAGGCAGGAGAATCACTTGAACCCAGGAGGCGGAGGTTTGCTGTGAGCTGAGATTGTGCCATTGCACTCCAGTCTGGGAAACAAGAGCGAAACTCCGTTTAAAAAAAAAAAAAAAAAAAAAAGTTATTTTTAACACAAGAAACATTTGATTTGCTCCTGCATCTCTAGTGACTCTAGCACAGAGAAGCAAAGCTTATTATTACAGTGCAGAATGAAAAGAAATCTGGAAAGTTCAACTAAGTTAGACATGTTTCTATTGATTACAACACTACTGAGAGGAGGATGGGGTAGATAAAAACCAGAAAGTTGGAATTAGTTTAAAATTCTCTCTCTAAGGATTGAGCCCTTTAGAAAAAGCAGTAGATACGTTACAAGTTGCATTTTAATAACCTTCAAGCACAAAACTGTGAATGTACTATATATATGTTCAGAAAGAAAACATAATTGTAATGTTATTTAAATACTTCTTTTGACATAATTAGTAGATTTTCTAAGGAAAATTGCAAGAAATACCTTGCAGTTGCCATGGGAGCAGAGTCAATATGTTTTGAATGCAATGACATGAACTGTTGAAAAAGAAAGAAAATATGTACCCCTGGTGCACTTTGGGAACAGTGCTATGCATGCAGCTTTCTGTGATTATGCACATGTGGTGGTCACTAGCCACATGTTGATGTAGAGCTTTTGAAATGTGGCTCCTGTGACCAGGGAACAGAGTTTTCCATTTAATTTTATTTCAGTTTAAGGGTAAATATATGTGGGCAGTAGCTACCCTAGTGAACAGTGTAGCTATGGAATTTAACATGTATTAAACCTGTGAGCTTTTTTCCCTGCCATCTTAAGGTGGTAAAGATTGTAGGAAATAGACCTATCTATCCCTATCTATTTGGATAGACCTATTTAAAAAATAGCAACAACTCTAATTATCTGATATACATTTGAACTGGTGAAAGTATTATTCTGGTGTCTAATCACAGTATGTAATAACAAGGTAGGGGAGGAGGTGGGGATGATGCCTTAGTATAAATATAAATCTTAGTTACATACGTCTAAAGTAAGTCAGTGCTCCTCAAACTTGAAAGTATATAAGAACCAGATGAAGAACTTGTTAAAGCCCAGAGATTCTTACTTGGTAAAACCAGGATGGGACTCAAACACTTTCATTTCTAACAAGCTCCAAGTGTTTCTGCTTGTGGTGATCCATACACCAAATATTTAATAGTACTTACTGGTTACTTAGTGTAGTTATTATCCTCAGTGTAGATTCTGGACTAGAATCTTTACCAGAAGAATTACTTTGGAACTTGTCAGAAACGCAAATTATTACTATTAGGAGTTATCCCAGATTTATTCAATCAGAAACTCTAGGGCTAAGCATAATGTTTTCACAAGACTTCCAGATGAATACGATACATGCTAAAGTTTGAGAATCATACTGACTTGGTGGATTGGGATGTCCTAAGAAGCAAGAAAACGTGACTAATTACTTATTAATATAGTCAGAGCATATAAAGTTACATTTCTTATATTGATTCTAATAAAAATCAATCCATTGCTTTGCATTGATTTATTAAACTATAACATAGTAGCAAAATGTAGAATTTTAATAGAAAAATTATGTTGTGATGAGATTGAGATTTCTTTCAATTACATAAAATGATTATAATATGAAATCTGCACTATAAACTATGAAGTAAATAATTTTAATATGCACTGCCTTATGACGTATTAACATACAGATGGTACACTTGAGGCTCTTTTCCAGGAGATTTCAGTAGAATCAACTTAGTTCTATCTTCTTTCTGCATTGTCAACATTGAAACATTTGCATCTGGAGAATGTGTAAATCTCAGAAAGATTTACTTTTACAGTGAGATAGGTGATTCTCTATACCCAATATCCTGTTTTGGAAGAATTTATGGTATAATAAAAAAGATATTTGTTTTTCATCCCTAGTACAAAGCTCCTAAGAGGCTTGTAATTTGCTGAGTGATAAAGGTGATAAGAACATCTTTTATTCTAAAAGGGCAAATATTGGCAGGTCCCTAGAGAGCTTCAGGAGAGCAGCTGATTGCCAGAAAGACCAAACTTTAATTAGATGCTTGGAACTTTTAGCCCCTCTTCCCAACCTTTAGGAAAGGGTGGAGGGGATGGAGAATGAGTTAATTACTAATGTCCACAATTATGCCTGTATAATGAAACCATAAAAAACAAAAAAACAACCAAACCATAAAAAAACCCTCTAATCAAAAGGGTTTAGGAGCTTCTAAGTTGGTGAACACATCCACATGCTGACAGGGTGGTGCACCCCAACTTCATAGAAAAGAGAATTGTGAGCTTGGGACCCTTCCAAATCTTATCCTATGTATCTCTTCATCTGGCTGTTCATTCGTATCCTTTATAATAAACTATAATGGTAAGTATAGCATTTTCCTAAATTGTGTGAGCAATCCTAGCAAATGATCTAACCTAACAGGTGGGTTTTGGGAACTTCCAACTTTGTAGCCAAGTGGGACAGAAGTTTATATTAACCTGGGGATAGGGAGCTGATACTTATGACTGGTGTCTGAAGTGAAGGCTGTCTCATGGGACTGTGCACTTACATGTGTAGAGTCTGATGCTAAATCCGGGTATTTAGTGTCAGAATGAAATTGAATTGTAGGACATTCGGATGGTGTTGGAGAATAAGATAATTAGTTTGTGTGGGAGAAAACTTCTCAGGACTGTTAAACAAACATGAACTAGCACTTAATGACTTGGCAAATTGTTAGCCTATGTATATTATCAATGAAAATAAGAAATTTAGGAGATTAATTATTAGGAAAGCATGCTGTGGGAGACAAGGCCAAGGGTGTAGCTGTGCAATTTTTTTTTTTTCTGAAGAAATTAGCATATGAATAAAGGGCATATTTAATCATTTCAGTGGAAGTGAGAACTAAATGTGAGATTTTCTAGGAACAACTGCAGGACCTTCTTAACTAATGGTGTGAATTCCTATGACATACATAGGCGTTCCATAAGGTTTCTGAGAGTGTTACATCAGAAACATAGTTTGGAATGAAAGAGAAATAGGGCAAAATGAAGGAAGACTATGAGACTTGGGGCACCCTATAGGCAGGAAAAATTAAAACTGTTGGAGCTTCTCAACAGCAAACATGTGCTATCCTTCAAGAAAGAGGAAGAATTACTCCAACAGCAGAGCTTTGGGCCTAGAAGATAAAGCTGTAGCTAAAGAGATAAAGGCTGGGACACCCAGGAGCATGGAGGGCAGAGCCAGAGACCTAGAAATAGAGCCTCAAATGATAGGGGATGATTCTTAGGCCTTGAAACCTAATGAAATTTTCCCTGTTGGATTTAGAACTTGCTTGGGATCAATAACCACTTTATTACTCCATGTTCTATTTTTAAAATGGAAAAAACTGTGACTCTTATATTAATCCTGTTGTACCATATTGGAAGTAGACAATTTGGAAGTACATAAATAAGCCTTTTGGAAGTAGATAATTTTTTCTGGTTTCATAGGTCCACAAATGTAGTAGAAAAATTTTGCATGAGGATGGATCATATCCAAAGTCCTATCCATACCTGATTTAGATGAATTATATGATGAAATTTGGCACCTTTGAACTGATAATATTTAGATGAGATTTTGGAATTAGCATTAATGCTTTAAATGGGTTGAGTATTTCGGGGAAGTTGGGTAGGGGTGAATGTGGAACAGATGTGAATTTTGGGTACAGAGGGCAGATTGTAGTGGTCTAGACGCTGTCCTCCAAAATGAGATTATTACCTTATTTTGTAAATGATGTTTGCATGTGGGGATTAAATTTTTCGTCTTGAGAGGAGAAGCTTATCCTGGTTTATGCAGTCAGACCCTAAATGCAATCATGTGTGTCTTTAAAAGATAGAGAGATTAGACTGAGAAACACAAAACGAAACAAATACAGAGAAGAAGAGGAGGTCATATGACTATGGATACAGAGATGGAGTGATGTGGTCATAATCCAAGGAACACCTGGAGCCACCTGAAGCTGGAAAAGGCTAGAAAGGGATTCTCCCCCCAGGGGTTTCACAGGGAGTACAGAGGTGCCCACATTTTGATTTCAGAATTTTTAGCCTACAGAAGTTTGAGAGAATAAATTTATGTTGCTTTAAGCCACCCAGTTTGTGTTAAGTAACACAAAGAAACTAATACATTTAGCAACTAAATCTAATTATACCTCTCCAGAGAAAGTTGGCATACAGAGAACTAACTAGAAGATTCATATATTTGCCTTTTCCTCTGTCTTTATCAGTGTCACTTATCCTCCTTTTGCTGCTTATTAGGTGGTAATAGAGGTAAAATTTGCTATATAAGTGTAGAAGATCTTGTGTATGTAGCTAGGTATTCCCTGCTAAGTTGAGAACATCAATAAAAATGCTGACAGTATAATAGGATTTGAACTAATATTTTTATAACTCTTTCAAAATGAAAACCTCTCATAATAGCAAAACTAACCTCCATGGTCTTTAGAAAACCAGAAGTGTAATTATTTCTCTTTCTCATTTTTCAAGTTATTTTTGTTGCCACAATTAACAAGTCAATCTTAATAAGTATAGTCAGTTACAAATAGATTCTAAAATTGAGTTGTTGACATCTCAATTGTCATACATAGTGCATACAACAGTGCATATTTTCTAAGTAGGGCGTGTAGAAACTATGAAAAGTTGTAGGGCCAAAACGGTGATTCTAAAATGGGTTTAAAGTGTTGCAGAAAATAATAGAGTTATCTGGCCTTTTTAATCTGCTTATGCCCTCTGAGGATCTCATAGATCCTCCTCGGGAAAACTCACTTTTTGCCTTGAAGAAAATTACTGTCACTATGAGCTGTTTACTAAAGAGATTTTGTAATTTTCCTCTGGTATATTGCAATAGAAATCAAGTATTAGCTAGTGTTTAGTGTTCTGTTTATAAGTCAACATCATGTATGTAAAAATGTATGAAAAATTATTCATCTTTATTTCTATAATATGTGTCTTTACACACACACACGCATGCACACACACACACACACACACTTTATAAAAAATTTGCCATTCTTAGGTTTTACAAGACCAATACTAAAAAAGACTGCTTATTTCTTCCCTGGGAATTTGCCTGCATTTTTGAAGACAGGCACATCAGTAATGTACGACTATGACTTCACTGTTACAACAGTTAAGGTTACTATGGTTTAGATATAGATTCAAGGTTTTCGTTTTTCTTTTTCTTTTTTTTTTTTTTTTTTTTTAGATGGAGTTTCTTTCTTGTTGCCCAGGCTGGAGTGCAATGGCGTGATCTTGGCTCACCATAACCTCTGTCTCTGGGGTTCAAGCCATTCTCTTGCCTCAGCCTCCCAAGTAGCTTGGACTACAGGCACTCACCATCATGCCCAGCTAAATTTTTGTATTTTTAGTAGAGACAGGGTTTCTCCATGTTGATCAGGTTGGTCTCGAACTCCCAACCTCAGGTGATCCACCCACCTTGGCCTCCCAAAGTGCTGGGATTATAGGCGTGAGCCACTGTGCCTGGCCAGATTCAGGGTTTTTCAACCAGTACTTCACAGAATCCTTAGGGATCTTGAGATGCCATTAGGTGTTCTGAGAGATCTTAGGACTAAAAAATAATTTTGAACTGTGTGGTGCACAATGATAGAGTTCAGAGTGATAGACAACACCTCTAGCAATTCTATTAGCATCTTTCAGTCCTATATAGCAGTGCACAGTAGGACACCATAATGATTTGGTTGAGCCTTTTGTGTATGTTCTCAGGTTTTGACATCAAATTGGGGTGAGCTAAGGGGGTTGGGAGCATTAAAAATCGGTGAGTGCTTGTATTAGTCCATTATCATGCTGCTATGAAGAAATCCCTGAGACTGTGTAATTTATAAAGAGAAGAGGTTTAATTGACTCACAGTTCACCATGGCTGGGGAGGCCTCAGGAAACTTACAATCATGGGGGAAGGGGAAGCAAACATGTCCTTCTTCACGTGGCAGCAGCAAGAAGTGCCAAGCAAAAGGGGAAAAGCCCTTTATAAAATCATCAGATCTCAAGATTACTCACTATTATGAGAACAGCATGGAGGTAACCACCCCCATGATTCAATTACCTCCCACGGCATTGGCATCTGTCCCACAAAATGTAGGGATTATAGGAAATACAATATTAGATTCCAGTGGGGACACAGCCAAATCGTATCAGTGCTCTATTGAGAAAGAGGACAGTAGGCTGATAATGTCACCCTCTCTGTATTTTTACCTCTTTGAGTCTTCTCTTAAGCACCACCTATTAAATTACAAGAGCAAGTCCCACGTGTATCATTGAAAATGTTTCATTTAAAAACAAAATTTTTATGCTCCATGAATCGGGAGTCCTCCTGATAATTTGCTATTATTGTTAAGTGCTGCAGAATATGAATAGTGTAGGTTGGAAGAGTTGCTAAGTTTTAACATTTTTTGTTATTTTCTTTTTAAATTATTTATCGTCTGTTTTTACGTTATTCATATTTGTGTTTACAAACATTTTTGCACATCCATAATGGTGTTTCCTTAACTTGAAGTGTGAGATGGAAGAGGATGATTTTAGACATGTTTCTATGGATATTTTGATAAGATTGGTAATACATGATTAAGATATTCAGTCATTTCAAAGTAACTGGCACCACAGCAACCAAGAAAAATACAAAAACTACAGCAACAGCAACAACAATGAAACTTGTCTTTACCATAAATGTTAATTATTAATTAGTTTTACATGAACTAATAATCCAAGCTGTTATATCCTGTTGCAAACAATTTCTAAATGAAGGAATACTTAAAATACGCTTAAATAAACTACATTTGCCCAACAAGTAGAGGTACTATAAATGGTACTGGAATCATCAATAAATTCAATAAAGTTTTTTAAAAAAAAAGTCACATTCAATAAAAAGTCTCAAGAACCAAGTTATTTAGTAGCAGCAATTATTGACCAAAAAAGGAAAAGTTAAATAGTTGATGGGAACATAATGATGCCAGCTTGTAAAGTTGTAGTGATACGATAAATGGTAGGTCAAGATGTAGCTGGATAAATTGAAGACCCCACTGTCAAACAGTATGATAAACTGAAATATTGAAGGCACATCACCTGAAGCTTGAAGATATTTCAGGGTAACAAACGGAAGAACAACAGTTTGTCCTTGTAGATTGATGAGTTAACTGATTTTAACATTAAATGTCAAACTCTAGCATTTGTAAAAGGTGTAAATGTTGGTGAAATTCATGAACAATGTTTCTCTGCTGCAAAGCACTATCTAAAACAAGAAAATGCCAAGATATATTTAATGTTTTGTTTTCATATCTAAAAAATTCTGTTCAGGAGGAATTGTGTGGTTGGCTCTATGAGAGGTTTTGTCTATTGTATAAAATAAAATCTTGAAACTGTCATATAACACTTATTTATTCATAGAGAAATACTGGTGTCAAAAATACTTAAAAAGGAAATGAAAACTAAAGTGTCTGGATAACAGCACAAAATGATTTACTTTATTAAATAATGATCAGCTTACTTGAGAAAATTTTTAAAATATATAAAAACTTGGACAAAGAGCACCTAAATCGTTTAAAACATAAACAAATCTGGATTCATAATAGAGGGAGAGCTCTCGGGAAAAACTTTGGAGCTGAAAGGTGAATTTCAGTGGTATATTTGAGGAAATATTAAACCAAATTTTGTCGAATTATTTGAAAATGATAAATGGTCACTCAAACTGACCTAATTAGCAGGCATTGTTTCTTCACTTGAACCAGTTGAATAACTCTCTGCCAAGTCCTATAGTGACAAGATTTTTATGCACAAATGAAAACGAAATCTTTGAAAAATCATGTTGGAGAAGAAAATCTTTATATGTTTCTACTTTGGGCTGGGCTTGAAAATGAAGTATATCAGTAAATCTCATCTCAATCCCACATTAATTAAAGGTGCTATTAACAGCTGGCCAGAAGACATTTTATTTAGGAAAAACTTAATAATACAAGAGCCTCTACTGATATTATAAGGTTCTTAATAATATTACAAGTCAGTTTAATCAATATCTAGTTCTATTTGGGCTGCTTTTTAAAAAAATACCATAGATTGAGTGAATTATAAGCAACAGAAATGTATTTCTCACATTTCTGGAGGCTGGGACATACAAGATTAAGGCCCTGGAAGATTGTGTCTGATGAGGTCCTATTTCTCATAGATGGTGTCCTGTCACTGAGTCTTTATACAGTGGAAGGTGTAAAGCAGCTGCCTTGGGCCTCTTTTATAAGAGCACTCACCTTATTCATGAGGGCTCCACACTCATGACCTAATCACCCCCTAATGACCCCACCTACTAACAACATCAAATTGATGGTTAAGTTTTAACAGAAATTTTGAGAGAAAACAAACATTGAGATCATAGCAATCAAATAGCACAATGCAACAACTGAAAATCTAGGGAAAAAATAGAAAATGGAAACAGATCATTAAGAAAACAGATTTTAAAATAATGTTAATTCATATAGTCAAAAGTACAGAAAGACAGAGATTTAAAATCCACCAAAGATAATCAAACAAATACTCTAAAACTGAAAAAATAAATTAATAAAATTAAAAGTCAGTGAACATTAATAGCACACTAGACAGAGCAGAAAAAAGAATTAGGGAAGTGAAAGATAGTTTAGTAGAAAATACCAAATTGGAGTTCACAAAGAAAAAATAATTGAAAATTCAGAAGTTATAAGAGCTATAAAGTATATGGAAGAAAGTCTAATATTCAGGTATACTGGAGTTCCAGAAATAAAGAGGGAATGGGATAATCTCAAAAACAGAGAGATAAAAAATTTTTAATAAGAATTGATTTCAGGCATATATTAAAAAATATCATTACAAATTTGACTTAATCCACAAATTCAAAATAGGTTGAGCAATTGTAATAGTTCGTTTTCACATTGCTGCAAGGAAATACTGGAGATCTGGTAATTTATAAACAAAGGAGGTTT
This sequence comes from Hylobates moloch, assembly GCF_009828535.3. Classification (NCBI taxonomy): domain Eukaryota; kingdom Metazoa; phylum Chordata; class Mammalia; order Primates; family Hylobatidae; genus Hylobates; species Hylobates moloch. The sequence continues at coordinate 36,269,920 of NW_026652277.1, forward strand.
AATCGACTCACAGTTCTGCATGCCTGGGGAGGCCTCGGAAAACTTACAATCATGATGGAACAGGAAGCAGAAAGAAGTACCTTCTTCACCGGATGTCAGGACGTGTGTGACTACAGGAAAAACTGCCATTTATAAAACCATCAGATCTTGTGAGAATTCACTCACTATCAACAACATGGGGGAAACCGCTCTCATGATCCAATCACTTCCCACCAAATTTCTCCCCTGACATTAAGGGATTATGGGGATTACAATTCCAGATGAAATTTAGGTGGGGACACAGAGCAAAACTATATAAGCATTTAAAAATGCATCAATGTAATTATCTACATTAACATAGTATGGAAGGAAAATCATCATATGATTATACTAATAAATGCAAAAAAATTGGTAAAATTCACCAACTATTTATAATTTTAAAAAATATCAAGCAGACTAAAAATAGAAGAGAGTTTACTTAATAAGATATGGGTATTTACCAAAATCTTACAGCTAACATCCTATTTAATGGTGATATATTGTAAAATTTCCCTGTGAATCCAGGAATGAGATAGGGAAGATTTCTAACATCCTTTCTATTCAATATTTTATTGTAGAGAGTTTACTGATGAAAGAAAAATAAATAAATGGCATAAGTATTGCAAAGGAAGACATAACACTGTAATTATTCACAGAAAATTTTAGTATATAGGAAATTCAAAAGAATATTAGACAATTAGAGTCAATATATGACTTTAGAAAGGTCAATGTATTAAATGTAGACATAAAAAAGTAAGTTTTTTTCTTACAAACAATAACTAAGAAATACAATTTCAAAAAGATATTATCAAGTTATTGGGTGCAGCAGACCAACAGGGCACATGTATACATATGTAACTAACTGGCATGTTGTGCACATGCACCCTAAAACTTAAAGTATAATTTAAAAAAGATATTATTGATCTAAAAATTCAACTAAGAAACTTGCTTAAGACTTATACAACAAAGAATATTAATTAGATAAATTAAGAAAGACTAATCAATGGAGAAGACTCTTGTACACTTGTCACTTCTTCTGAAATAATACTATAGATTCAATGCAATCTTAATAAAAATGTCAGCACTGTATAATTGATGAGCCTATTTCAACTCATATAGAAATGAGATATCTAAGAATAAGGACAATTTTTAGGAAAAGAACATTGTTGGAAGATACAATTCCCAATTGTCATCAAAGCTTCTAGTAAAGTCTCACTTGTTAAAACAGTTGTATTAACTCAAGGATAAGCAAATAGACTAATAGGATGTAATAAATAGCACATAAACTGACTTGAGTAAGACACAGATGTCTCTGCAATACAGTAGGGAAAAATGCTGAGTAATTGTATACCTGTATAGGAAAATAAACCTATTTACATCACATTGTACACAAAATCAGTTCCAGGTAGATTGAGATATATTTGACTGTTAAATAAATAATGCTTCTAGAAATAATACAATATCTATCACTTTGGGGGGAGAAAAAGAATTTTTAAGCTAGCTACAGAAAGTACTAACCATAAAAAAGATTGGTAATTGAACGCCATTAAAATCAGAAATTTGGTTTATCAAAAGAAACCATTAAAAGGGAGAAAATGCAAGTCACAAAGTGAGAAAAGATATATTTATATTCAACAAAGGACTTACATATAGAATAAATAAAGAATTCCTAAATAAGTAAAAAAGAAAACACAAATTTTATAACATCTGTAAGGTTTGAACTGGTCCTTACAAAAAGTAATCAAATGAGCAATAAATCAATGTAAAGGATTTCAACATCAGTAGTCATGAGGTAAATAAAAACTAAAGCCTAAAATGAATGCCATAGCTTCATCACAGCAGTGGCAATAATTAATAATAATAATAAAAGATGATTTTAAGTATTGGTGAGGATATGGAGCAAATAGAATGTTCATTCACTATTGGTTAGAATATAGATTGGTACAACTGATTTAGAAAACAGTTTTATAATATTTACTAAAGTTTAGCTTATAAATACTTAATGAGTTATTAAACGTAGACCAACATTGTTCATGGCAGTTTTCCCAAAATCTTCAAACAATGCAAATGTCCACCAATAGAATGGTAAATTCTATGGGGATCTATGAAGCATGGAAATCTCACAGACACAATGGTGAGTGAAAGAAGCAAGACACAAAACAATTTGTAACATTTTATGTCATTTATACAAAACTCAATCACAGGCAAAAAGAAATCATGATGAGAGAAATCAAAGTAACCACTCCCTTTGAGATGTGGTAATAACTGGGAGGGGATGAAATGGAGACTTCTGGGATGATGGTAAGATTCTATATCTTCATCTGAATTGTGATTATGTGAATGCGTTGTCACTGAGCTGTACAAATTATAATCTGTGTACTTCTCTGTATGTGTGTGATACTTCAATGGGAACAAATTGAGATTAAAATAAATTGTGAGACTGCAAGAAAAGAAGAAAATGAAATAGTTCTATGTAGCTAAGATTGTATTTGTGTTTGATTTACTGCTTTATGTGCATATTAGATACTAAAACATACTTTATTTTGGACAAAAAAAGAACCAGTCAAAATTATTTCAAAAGAAAATTATTGTTTAAAAATATTATAATCCCATTTTTGTCAAGTACATGTCTTTAATACATACTAAATTTATTGTTCTTAGATTACTAAATAACTTTGTAATTAACTTTTATCTAGGTGCCAATTTTGGATATAGCAAATCTGTCTATCTTTGGACTCTGTTTTTCCGTTAATTCATGAGGCTATGCATGTTCAGAAGTTCAATTATGTTATTCATTTTATTTTTAGGGTAAGTTTAGAATTAGCTTGACTATTTCCAGTAAGGCATAAAAACAATATTGGCATTGTACTGTGGTTATATTTTCAAATTAGACTTTATTGAATTAATATTGTTTTCCTAGCTAATGATAGAATATGTATTACCATTTGTTCATCTTTTTGAATGTTCTGCAATGGTGTTTAATAATTTTTATAGAGATTTTTTCATATTTCTTATATGTTTGTTTTTTAATATTCTATCTTTTTCATTGCTTTAGTAGATGGGTTATTTGCTATTTCATGGTGTTTTCCTTCATGGACTATGGGAAAACCACTTTAAAAAATAAGTGATCTGATAAGCAGCTACCTAAGCACATTCTCTTATAGTATGAAAAGACTTTGTTTTTGTTTTTCTTGTGTTTCTGGTACCAAGTTTTACCATCTGTAAATTGTGATAATTTTATTTCTCTCTTTCCAAGTTTCTGATCTCTAATTTCTTGTTTCTTTTTTTTAATTGCAGTGGCCCACCCTGCTCATAAAAATAATACATGCTTTATGAAGTCTTGATTAGGGATCCAGCATGATTTGCTCAGAATCTGATGGCAGGGAGAATGGATGGTTGACTAAAAATAACAAATTTGGTGTTCATCATCTGCAGTCTTCTTAAAAGACATTATATAGGGAGGAAGAGGGAAAAGGAGAACTATAACTCTTCTAACAATTATTATAGGGACAGGTACAGTGTCTCACACCTATAATCCCAGCACTTTGGGAGGCTGAAGTGGAAGGATGACCTGAGGCCAGGAGTTCAAGGCCAACTTGGACAACATAGCAAGACCCCATCTCTTAAAAAAACAAAAATTAAAGGTAGCAGGGCGTGTTAATACATGCCCATAATCTTAGCTACTCAGGAGGCTGAGGTAGGAGGATCACTTTTGAGGATGAAGTGAGTTATAATTGTGCCACCATACTCTAGCTTGGGTGATAGAGAACCTTTCTCTAAAATAAAAATTTTAAAAAATTATTATAACATTTTCCATAAGGAATTGAAGTGAATTTGTTTATTATTATATATATTATATATAATACTCTGTATGTATATTTATATACCCTAGGCTTCTAACAGATCATATCTGTTTTCGACAAATGGGAACAACATTCAAATAATCACTCTAATTCAAGGTGTGTATATTTATAATCTTAAAATACATAAGACATCTTTTTAAGCTCATTTATATGAGCTTACATACTAGTCAGTGAGTGGACAAGGGTTATTGCAGAAAACTACACTTGCTTGGAGACTAATTTTGTCATAAAAACACGAAGGCAGAGCCCTAATTAGACTGTGCAGTACTTATTTGCCAGGGAAGGAAATAAAGATTGTCATCCAAGTCATTACCAATGATGAAATAACTTCTCCCTACCTCATATTCCACCAGTAGTACCTTCTGGGTTTTCAAACATTTCCTTTTAAAAAGTTCTAGCAGCAAAGGGGGATTGAGGAATGGAATCTCTAGAGGCTCTCCATATATGTGAACTTTCTGTTAAGCATTCTCTTTTCCGTAAAAGAACCTCAACATTTTTTCCTCTTTACCGTATCTTATCTATATTTGTTTGCATATAAATATATTTTTAAAAATATTAAAATTACTTTCCTGAGAGATGTGCCAGCTTATTTTGTGGCTTCCACGGAGAGAGGCCTGCCATTTGAGAAACACCTAACCTTTATGGTAGATTGTAATATTCCATATGTGACTCCCAAGCCCCGAGCCAATAGCGTGGCTGAGGCCAGTACAAATCATACAGTGTCATTAGTATTTTCTAGCTTACATCCACATTTCCATCTTTTATTTCAATCTCTGAATAGAGCCAGGTAACTTATCATCAAAAATATATTTCAAGAAATGGTTGCACACTGAACAGCACCACTCCGCAATGTAATAAATGAAGCATGTTTTTATTTGCTGCAACTGTCATATTTGTTAGAACCAGTGGTGGTATATATGCCAGAATTACTTTGTATAAATAAATAAAAGGCTAAAAATTATGCACTTTTATAAGTTCTTGAATACTACATAGGATGAAACGAGAAATAAATATGAACAATACTGGCTTTAAAAAAACAGTCAGGCTCTAGCAACTGTTTTGAAAGGCTAGCAACCTTACTTTTTATTTATTTCAATCCCCTTAGCTATTCTGAATTATTTAAATGATATATGTTTATACTATGTAGAAGCCATTTGTGTGTTTATCCAGGGGCAAATTATAGAACAATGTGTTTCGCATAGAAGTCTATTTTTGATGTTCTATTTTTCACACTAAAAAACTTGATGCAGCATGGGTCAATGAGCTGAAACTTGTGCCAGTTCTTTTTATTGCAACATTAAATTTGGAATCTTTCTCTGGAGTAGGCAGAAGGCAAGTAATCTATTAGAGTGTGCACAGAAGATTTTTCTTCCTATGACACTTGTATTTCTGTTTTCTACACATGTCATTACTCTTATTATTCTATTATTCTGTGACAAAACAACATGTAATTGTGTGTATGCACATTTGTATGTATGCACATGTATATCTGTGCATTGTGTATAATATAACTTATTAAATTGAAAGATGTAAAATGGAATATAATAGTGGTTAAGAGAAATATTTATGGAGTAAAAGTAGATCGCTTAAACCCCAGCTGTATCACTACCTGAGTGATTTTGAAGTTGTTATTTAACTCCTTCAAGCCTTAATTTCCCTATCTATAAAGTGATAAAAACAAAAATTTCTATTCCATACAGCTGTTACCAGAATTAATCCAGGTGACCCATGTAAAATACTATGCAATTGCTACTTGCTAACTCCTATTATTACAATTAGCTTTCAATAAATATTTGAATATTGGCAATAGCTTTTTTTTTTTTTTTTTGAGATGGAGTCTCGCTCTGTCGCCCAGGCTGGAGTGCAGTGGCGCGATTTCGGCTCACTGCAAGCTCCGCCTCCCAGGTTCACGCCATTCTCCTGCCTCAGCCTCTCGGAGTAGCTGGGACTACAGGCGCCCGCCACCATGCCCAGCTAATTTTTTGTATTTCTTTTTTTTTAGTAGAGACGGGGTTTCACCGTGGTCTCGATCTCCTGACCTCGTGATCCGCCCGCCTCGGCCTCCCAAAGTGCTGGGATTACAAGCGTGAGCCACCGCGCCCGGCCGGCAATAGCTTTTTAAAGCCATTTAGTTATAATTATATAATCATCCTTCAGTTCTGAAATTTACTGTTATCTCAGGCAAGTTATTTACCCTCTCTGAGCCTCAGTTACTCATTCATAAATAATGATAATAATATTACCTATTTCATGTGGTGTCTCAAAGATAAATTAGATGAAACATGGAAAGTGTTCAGAACTGGGTGGCACATGGTAAATGCTCAATAAATATTTGTCAACATTATTATTATTGGCTTTTCTACTAATATTATATTTTAATTTAATGAACTAAGATTTAATATTTTACTTAATTTCTCTTGTTCTATCTTTTTTTTTTCTTGTTCTATCTTTTATGCTCCTTTCCAGTTTCAAGAAAATCTCTTATATAAAACTTCATTCTGTATAAATTATATATGTGTCATTTTTTTTCCTTAAATCAGTCTCCTTCAGAGACTATTAAATACAAAATGCATATTTATCTTTATTTTCTACCTCAAGCAAATAATATAAATCACCTTTTATATTATTTGATGATGAATGGCAAGGTTGTTTCTCCTCCTCTGGTACCCTCCACCAGGGCCATATTGTATAGTAGAGACACATCAGTCAAAATACACAGAAGACCATAGTTCTTAGCAAGGGCTAATAAAACATAAATTGCAAACAGACTATTTGATAGTTATTGCACTTGTCAAACCAAATAAGCTATTGCTTGAGTGGTATGACTTAGTGGAAAGCCTTGCAAGTAAATCCCAGCACTGTCTGACCCTCCTGGACTCACGAACTCTCTAATGGCAACAACATTCCACTGCCTGAACAAAGTCATTGCATAGCATCAATGAGCACACCCCAGAGGCTCTAAGGACAACCTGGGCATAGCTACAAAAAATGGAATTAGTGTCTAAAGATACAGAGGTTGCTGTTAGTACCTGACAAATCTATTCATACCTAACTTAATACAAAACAAATGTATCTTCAAGTGATAGTGCCAAAGCCCATTTTATTTGTCACTTCAGTCTCCAAAACTCAGCATATTATTACTTGTTATATTTTATGGATCTTTCTCCACTATTACATCTTTCATACATAAGAATGTATAATAGTTAGAATTCTTATGCAAATTAAATAGTGATTATGTTAGAACTTGTATTGCCTTCTAAACCAAAGCCAAGAGCTCTGAACATAGCAGCAAGTAATGTTTCCCTTCAACCTATTTTTTTTTTGGAGGGGAGAGTAGTAAAAGAAACATACAATTTTGTTAACCTGAAACTAATTTATCATGTTTCACTGTTTTTATCTTCATATTATTTCATAAGATAGTGTTTTCCTAGTATTTATATGAGTTGCTTACTGTTTCACATAGTTATTGCATATTGCCCTAATAAGTACTTAAAGGGAAACATCCAGATTTCATGCAATGTACAGTTTAATTCAAATTGACGAATATTTTTTTCAGAAATTAAGATTGTCAGAGGATGTGCCTGACTATGATGGTAGAGTTTGCAATTTCAATAATTTTTATTCATGTCTCTTCATGTTGTTAAATGTTGCTATGTGCTATCATTTATGTTATGTATTTTTCAACAAAATACATGGACAGCATATATTTTGCAAAATGAGTTAATTTGGGCTGTGTTTCCTTCTATTTTCTTTTGTTGTGTTCTCTTATATCTGAAGCACTTGCAAATTTCCTGTGTAAATATTGAAAAAAATTAGAAACTATATATGTGCAAATGAATAAAAGAAGCAGATGACAATTACCCTGTTACTCTTAAATATAGTACCTTTGTTTCTTAGCAGGAACAAAATGGCATATCTGTTCTTCCTACCGTCCACATTCCCTTGTCCATTTAGACACATTTCTTGACATCTATGAGTCTCAATATCTTCACCTGTGTAAAGAAAATAATACTTCCGTATTCTTAGGTTTGCCCTGAGTCTAAAATGAATGACGCATATAAAATGCATAACACAGAATAGATACTGGACAAATTTAATTCTTCTCTTCCTTTCTCCTTTTGTTGAGACTAGTAATTAACAGTCAAAAGTGGATCTCTTAACTATACATTTAATTCGAGATGCAATTACAAGGATATGTTGGCTTCTGAATGAGAAATTGATGCTTGATGAAAGTGATTCTTACTGGAATGAATAGAAATGAATTGAAGATTAGAGACTTCAAAGCTATGAATCTAATATCAGCATATAGGTCTTTGCACAGACAAACTGCATGGCATTTAGAGATTATGATGCAAAAAATAGATTAAAAATAGATTTTAGAAATGCTTCAAAGTAAAATAATTATAGTTTTTATATGATAGAGAATAAAAAAAGAGAGGATTACCTTTTCATTCTAAATTTGATTAGATGAAATAATACAGCTTACAACAGCATTGGCAAAATTATAATTAAGGACACTCAGACTGTCTCAAAAGTTACACTGGTTTTTAGAAGAGAAAGCTATGGATTCATATTATCCAGCAATAAAAATGTTAGTATGAGTAAACTAAGAGTGACACATACACCTATTTCAAGCAGGTATAGTTAAGAGATCAATTATGAAGTTCAGACAAAACAGCAGTACATGGAATCATAATGTATGTTCCAAAAGAAAACACAATATTTAAGACTATTACTATACATAATAAGAGGTGGGGCAGAATAAGTTAGGATGGTAGAGGGATAACTAGCTGATATGTAGCTCCTCCATCCCCTAAAATGGAAATTTTGCTTCAAAGTGACAGGCCAAGGCCAGTCCTTGGTAAAGGCCAAAAAGAAGGAGGGCCTCTGAGAGTTAATCATTTTGAGCTGACCCCAGTTGTTCTTCATGCTCCACTAATGCAGAGACAGGGTGACAGCATTTCTTTTCATTGATAATTGCTGACTGAGTTTGGAAATACTGAATTTGAGAAGAGAGGAGGAGAGGTAGGGAAAACAGCTTTTTATTCACTGCATAAATGCTGCCTATTCAGCTGTAGCAAGCAGGAAGTTGCCAGTGAGAGAGGAGAATCACAGGGTGCCTATTAAATTCAGTTTCTGCTCTTGATTCAGTCTTATCGCTTGGTAAACAAAACTTGGGTTTAAATGACTTAGGGTTCATGAGTCCAGACCAAGTTTCTTCTACTCAAGGAGCTGGGTCAGTGTGTGACCAGCCTAACTAAAAATTCATAAATATAATTGTTTAATCTGTTGTGTAAGTTGAGAGTCGCTCTGGATTTTTAATCCTCATTTACTTTTCATTCGGCAATGCTCTGCTGTCTCCAGCCTGAGAGGAATCTGACTCACACACAATGGGAAGCTCTAGATGTTTTTGCCTCTGAGACATACTCAGTTTATTGTGGTTTCTCCATTCATCATTTTATACTGCCCTTGACTGAAACTGGACTTGAACAGAACTCTCCTAAGTTACCTCTGAACAGAAAATCTTAATCTAGTCACTGTTTATTAATGCAGACAGTAATACATAATGAAATGTCGTTAATTCACAGATGCAATATTGGTTTCTAATTTGAGGCATCACATATAATTATCAGTAGATTAGTTACTCAGATTCATAGCCTGGCGACTGTGGGGAAAATGTGCCTAATTCTACTACCTGAACTGTCAGAAAATAGAATGATGTCTATTTCTTATGAGGGCAACTAGGAAATCTCTGAAGCCTTCACATCGTTATAAATTTATGGCTCAGTCCATAAAGAGAGCTCCAGAAAATCAGCTCTGCTGCTTGTTATTTCTCCACAGCTCTCATCTCAGACTGTGCTTGCAAAGAGCTTCATCTTAGAAAAAGCACTTTATTTCAGTGCAACAGTTAGAGGCCATTATCCTGCTGGATTTGGGGGTAAAGGGCATCAAAACATGGCAGCCGTATTTCTAAAGCCCTGACTTCGGAAAGTTTAAAGGAGTTCAACGTTTGATCAACCTTTTGGGGGGCATGCTTCTTATTCATGGCATGAATTCCTAACCTCTGACTCTGTTTGCTTAGCTAATATAAAGCATTTGCACCCCAGAGCAACCCTGCTTATGCTCACATCTATTGTTCAAGACTAGGTTCAGAAAGTGCTTTTCCATTCTGGGAAAGAGGAACAGGCATACTGAAGCTTCAATTATATATTCACAAAGGCTGGCCTTTTTGCAAGGAAGTATAAATGTTTGTAGAAAACATTGTCTATCTTGGCTTTGAGGCAAACGCAGTCAGCAGGGAAGTGTGAGGATGTCAGGTAAACATAATCAAGCCATTTGTGGGAAATATGAGAGGAGAAAGAGGGAGATTAATGAAGCCTGGATTCAGCCGGGCTGTTTCGCAGTCTATTTAGCTAGATTGTCTTTCTCTAATTGTTTTTCTCCCAGGATCTTAAAAAAGAGAGAGGCAATTTCAATATTATAAAGCTAAGCTTTTTTTTTTTTTTTTGAGACGGAGTCTCGCTCTGTCACCCAGGCTGGAGTGCAGTGGCGCAATCTCGGCTCACTGCAAGCTCCGCCTCCCAGGTTCACGCCATTCTCCTGCCTCAGCCTCTCCGAGTAGCTGGGACTACAGGCGACCGCCACCACGCCCGGCTAATTTTTTTTTGTATTTTTAGTAGAGACGGGGTTTCACCGTGGTCTCGATCTCCTGACCTTGTGACCCGCCCTCCTCGGCCTCCCAAAGTGCTGGGATTACAAGCGAGAGCCACCGCGCCCGACCATAAAGCTAAGCTTTATTATTAGCAACTTCAATTCTTTCACAAAGAAATATGTACAGCATTATGGTAGCAACCAGTAAAAACTCTAGTTAGGGATTTGTCAACAATTCCGGGATAGACTCTTGTTTTGGAGATTTCTATTTCAAAAGTTAAATATTTGCTTTAGGGTAAAATGGCTCAAATAGTCTCATCCCAAGGGCATTTTCCTTTGCCCAACATTTTTTTTTAATCTTCCAAAAAGTGATCTTTGTCAGTGTTTTTCTGAAGACTTTCGTTCATAATTTACATGAATGTTAATAGTGTGAAGACATAAAATTAAGATTCAAATTAGTCATTGAGAATAGAATTATAAACAGTTATCATCTCAAATTCAAAATTATTTTTCTATTATGGTGGATCTAGCTGAATGTCAATCATCTATAAAAATGGAAAATAAGGATGGGTAAATTAAGTACCTAATATATTCCTAAACCTCATGTAAATTAATAATTTTCTTCTTTTCTTCTTAGTGGTTCCTACCAACTATCAATCAGACCAATAAATAAACTTGAACAACAATGGCACTATTTTTTTTATCAACTTTCAGAGACATACATACATTATTAAGCAGGAAAATGGTCATATAAGCAATAAAAAAGAAAGATAATTCAACAAAGATCTAGAATGAGACTTGTGACTCATAGATAGACTTTGAGGAAATTCATGGATCCCAGATATTCAACAGGTTTAGTGTATGTGCATGCATGTGTATGAATATGCCTATATAGGAATATGCATACTATGTATATACCATGTAAATATGTTTATTTTTTCTGACAAAATCAGTTTAAGTGTGAACTAATGCAAATAATCGCATTTATTAATTTATGAACAATTAATATATGACTGTACTATAGTAGAACTACCCTAACTCATCTTAGTATCTTCTGTTGAAGTATCTAGAACCTCTAGGAAAATCTAATATAGCCTGAAATCTTCTTTCAAATATATGTTTCATAGCTAAGCATTCATCATTTTATGCAAGAAAGAAAATGGTGAGGATAAGAATGTAAAACTTAATATATTAGGCAAAGCACTAGTGCACAAGAAGCCTGGAAGAGAAACATTCATAAAAATTGCAGTGAATGGAAACAAAAATGGATGATAGAAGAAATGCATGTCTTTGTCCCAACAATGTGACCCTGGGCAACTCACAGACTTTTCAGTTCTCTTTGTCTTCATGTGTAAAATGAGGCTGCTTATAACTCTAACAATATATGATTGCATGATTTCTTTTCATCAGTGAACATAGATATCCATTTTTTTGCTATCCAATTTTGGGTTAAGAGAATTTCAAAGAAAAGATTGATTTTACTTAAATTTCTTAGAAATGTTTCAGAAATTTTTAATCATTTTTATTGTAAATTCTAATGAAGGTTGGGATTATTTTTCTTTTCTTTGCCTAATTTTTGTCTTATTTTTTTCTTCCCCCATAATCACAAGAAAGCAAAACATGAACTTTTTCTCTTTTTTTCTGCTAAGATGATTGGTAATCCATAAGTGGCTACAAATATCTGATAAATTTAGACACAAAGACATACTAGACCTGAAAGACCTGCCTGTTAGTCCTTAAAAGGTCAATACTGAAGCAGTACGAGAATATGTTGGAAAGTCAGTGGAGTGGTATTGGATGACAGTACAGCAAGATTAAAAAAAAGATGAATGAATAGAAGCATTAAATAAAGCTGTGTTACTGTGGGCAAATACTAATCTTTCTATTTTCTAAAATTCTAAAATGGGGACAATAACAGAATCTAAATAACAATGTTAACATGAAAATAAAAATTATAGAATAATTATATAATTTTTAGCTACTATTTTTGTTATTAATAACAAAGTTAACTCACAAATGATTATTTGTAGCACTGAAAGGTATTGAAAGAACAGACTTTGCAAGTATATACTGGAAGAGAACTAAAAAAAAAAAGTTTGCTCTACTGGGAGCAACTTTGGAATAAGGATGTGCTACCTATCTTCTCTCCTCTCCTCATAATGTTATATATTAGGAAACTACTTCAGTGAGATATATTAGTTAATGCATATTTGTTATACAGCTCCATTACTTCATTAGTTATGCTGTGATACTTCAGATGCTTTATATTATATGTACATTCCAAAGCACATAACATGATAAAAATATTTTTTTCTGAGCAAAGCATCATCTTCACACTGACTTAAAACAGTTTTTGCATTCTGTACAGTTGTGTTTTGAATGTTTCTTTGTTCACAATTATATTCCAGTTTAGATATGAATTTTAAGAAAATTTTCCAACATTTATGAAGGCACAGAATATTGTAGCCTAACAGATCAATGATCTTAGCGTTGTGAGTTATTTCAGCTCCACCACACAGCCTCTATTCAGCACTATTCTAAAACTCTCAAAGTAGGAGCCATAAAAAGTACATTAAAATTTTATCTAATGTTGATTCTGCTTTTAAGAATATATTTCAAGCAGTTTAGATATTTATGGTAGCTTATACTTTATTGAATTTATTTAATACATTTAATCAATTGGCAGAAAATGTATATTATTCTCTGGGGTTTTCATGAAGAGTAGTCCTTAGTGTCATCATCCTTATTGTATTCTTTTGTTAAGAAACTATTCATTATCCTTTTCTTTCTGTTGTTAAACCAAAGAACACATCAAGCTAACACAATATTTTGTTTCCTTTACCTCAGTCTTGTTTCCTTTGTGCATTTTCCTCCTACAACTTCCTTTCATCTCTTTTAACCCTCTTTCTGACAGGATATGGACCTAAGCTATATATCTATATAACATATAGTATATATTATAATGAAATATGTACATACATATTTATACATGTCAAAACACTAATTTAAACATACATAATGTGATTAAGCATTCAGCTATTTTACATTCTTATCACTCAACACCTTGATGTCTACAACTTCGCTAAATTATCTGTTGCTGCATAACTAATAACACTAAAATTAGGCACCTTGAAACAAAAAATATTAAGTATCTCACATAGTTTCTAAGAGTCAGGAATCTAGCAGCAGCTTAGGTCTGTAGTTCTGGCCCCAAGTCTCTCTTAGGTCAGTCAATCTGTTAGCCCAGGCTGCATTTTTCTAAAGGCTTGAGTAGGGCTGGAGAATCCACTTCTCAGTCCACTCACATGGCTGCTCGGAGGAGACGTCAGGTCCACACCACATGGACTGTTCATAGAGTTGTGCACCACATGGCTTGCTTCCATAGAGAGACTGAAAGACAGTGACCATGATGGAAGCCATGGTATCTTTAAAATGTAATCTTGGAAACCACAAACCATCATTTCTGCTGTGTTTTCTTGGTCCTATGGACAACTTATGTGGAAATGAACTACATAAGAATGTAAGCAGACGACAATTCAAGGTAATCATGAAGACTACTATAGCCAGCATTAAAACTAAATATTTGGATAACAACTGGGTTTTCATTAATATTTTCTCTCACAGTAATAAAGCTTTTAATTTAGAAGTGTGTGTGTGTCTGTATGTAAGTTTTATTGAGATATAATTTGCATGAAATGTATTACTTTAAAGTGCATAATTTGGTGTGCTTTGTTTTATGCTTTTGGTATATTCACAGAGTTATGCAGCCATTACTGCTATCTAATTCCAGACAATGCCATTATCCCAAAAGAAACTCTATGACAATTAGCAGTCATTTACTGTCCTCTCTCCTTCCTACATTCCCTGACACCTAGTATTCTATATTCTGTACCTATGGATATGGTTATCCTGGGCAATTAATATAAATTGAACTATATAATATGTGGCTTCTTGAGTTGATATCTTTCTTTCATTTAGCATAATTATTTCAAGGTTAATTTATGTTGTAGCATGTATAAGCACTTAATAACTTTTTATGGCTGAATAATATTCCACTGCAAGGATATAGCACATTTTGTTTATTCATTCTTTAGGTGACAGACATTTGGACTATTTCTACTTTTTGAATATTATGGATAATATTGCTAAGAACATATGTGTAAGTTTATGTATAAGCCTATATTTTTATTCTTTTGTGTATATACCTAGGAGTAGATTTTCTGGGTCATTCCCCTGGTTTTAATACCCTCTCCCACTACCTGATCTTAAAAGAGTCAAAATATTACTATTCTGAGGAACTGCCAAGATGTTTTCCAAAACTGCTGCACCACTTTACATTTTCACAAACAAGGAATGAGTTTCAATTTCCCACACTTTCACCAACACTTGTTATTGTATTTTTTATTTTAGTCATTCCAGTTGATCTATCTTAGTGGGCATAAAGTGATACCTCATTGTGGTTTTGATTTGCTTTTCACCTTAGTATATGTCTTTTCATAAACATGTAAACATCTCTGTTGGAATAGTATGCAGTCTTGGAAGTAAGGAAAGAAGGAAAGAAGGAAGGAAGGACGGAAGGAAGGAAGGACGGAAGGAAGGAAGGAAGGAAGTAAGGAAGGAAAGGAAGGAAAGGAAGAAAGGAGAGAAGGACGGAAAAAGAAACGAAAGAGTACATACACCCACATACCTATATATATATGCTATATATATATGCTATATATATATGCTATATATATGTGCTATATATATGCTATATATATATGCTATATATGCTATATATGCTATATATATGCTATATATATGCTATAT